>NC_133403.1:46921324-47227038 GCF_047511655.1 Castor canadensis
TCATCTGAAGTGGTATCCCTTCACAAACACACCCACTCCACCCCTTGGTCTCGCCTACTTTGCTGCCTGTCATGCCCACTCTGTGACACTGTTAGGACTAGAGTCTCTCCTCACAAGAGGAGGAAAAGCAGACCCTGTGCCTGTCTCCTGTGGGCTCCCAGTGCCCAATACAGAGCTCAGCACATGGGGAGTGCCCTCTGCATGCCTGTGCATTGAGGGAGGGAGTGAAGAGAGGAACCACCTTTCAGGAAGCTGGGTCACTATGTAAGGTAACAGCCTACTGTCATGAGCCAAGCCCATTTGAATCGAAGTGCTCTGCTCTGGTTACACCACTCCTTTGAGGTCACCCACCTCTTTAGGCTGAGGGTACTGGGTTTGGGGGGCTTGTGCGGGCTCAGACCAATCATGCCAAGTGACAGTGAGATTAGCTTGCCTCTCCCTCACGTTCACACAGGACAGCATCCTTCAAGAGATTTCACACTTCTTTCTCTGCCCTTTTAGGCCTGCCTTGGAAAGTACGGGACTTCAGGGGAGTCATAATGTCTAGATCTGCCAGTGGTGTCTTGATTGGCCTTGTTTATTGCTAAGTGTAGTAGATTGACTCATGATCACATTGATAGTGGTGACTGGTTCAGTCTATGTTCACTCTGCCAAGCTGTCTTTACAGTCATTAATTCATTTATCCTTTAAATGACCTACAAAGGAGTCTGGTCAGCCCAACTCCACAAATGGGAACACTGAGGCCCAGTGCACTAAGTGGTGAATCCACAGCCAGGGGAGTCTGCTCTAGCCTACACAGTCTGGAGTGTGGTCCCCTGCTCCACAGCCTCCCACATGAGACACTGGGAGGGAGAGATGCTGGCTGCATACTCAAGGTCAGCAGGACCCCAGTCCAGAGGTAGAACCTGCTCTGACTCCAGCACCAGCCTCTGCTTATTGTCACTCCACCCCAGGCCTAGGGACTGTTCCCATCTCTCGACACTGAGT
The DNA here is from genome assembly GCF_047511655.1 of Castor canadensis. Classification (NCBI taxonomy): domain Eukaryota; kingdom Metazoa; phylum Chordata; class Mammalia; order Rodentia; family Castoridae; genus Castor; species Castor canadensis. The sequence continues at coordinate 46,922,312 of NC_133403.1, forward strand.
GTAACCCTAGAAGCAGCTCACTCCTAGGCATAGTGGTGGATGTGAACAACTGAATGGCAGGTCAGACTTGAAAGGTGGATTCTGTGAGCAGAAGAGTGCTGTTGCCTTTAATCTGAGGCTGCCAATACAGGCCCTAAGCTGCAGGACCCTGTGGTTGGGCAACCCTATCACCTTTTGCGTGCACCCAAATTTGCCCCTGCATGGGGAAGCAGTTCCTGCCTCCTTTGTACCTGTATCTGTGGGGGGACAGCAGGTGCTCCCCCAGTGTCATGGTGGTAGCTGTCTGCTGAGGGGGGCCAGTGTGGCAGCTAATGATCCACAGACTCAGAATAGAGCCTTGTGGCTATGCAGGCTGCATAGGGGCCCTGCAGGCCTGAGCCTGGTCCCCTTAGAATTTCTTGGGTGGAGGGGTGGGGACAGGGTATCTGAAGAAGCAGGGAATACACTTGGCCAATTTGGGCAGACTCTTTCCTGTAACAGCTGTGTTCCTGGTTGCACTGACAAAAGGTGACAGGACTCCTAGCCCCCGGGAAGTACCTGGTGAACAGCAGGAGCAGCGCTGCTGTTCTCTGCCTGAGGAGTACTTGTGGGGCTGTGCCAGACACAGCTGCTGATCTCAGGCTACAGAACAGGTTGTGTCAGTACCTGAATCACCTGGGGGGCAGTTCAAACCCTGCTTTCAGTCCCAGACAGATGTGCACCTTCCAGCCCCCAGGACTGGCCCTGCATAAGACGCTAAGGTGGAAACCACCTCCTGGTTTGATGTTCATGTTACTTTTTTTTTGTTCATTTGCTTATGTAAATCAGTAGAGCGATACACCTGACTCAAAAAGTCAAGCTCTATGAAAAGATGGGTGCTGTAAAGTTTCAGATCCAACTTCCACCTCCCAAAGTGTCTGACCTTTCTTTAGCCTCTGTACGTGGACACAGCCACATGCAGCTGTGCCATCTACACATGGAGTGAAGGGTATTCCTCACATCTGTGCATTTGTACCAAAGGTAAAGGTAGAAGAAAAAAGCCCAATATAGTAAATGTATGGTGCTCAGGGACTTCCTTTCTTTCATTATGTGTTTCTGCATTTTCTGATCAGCATGTGTTACTTTGATAATCCACAAAACACAAAAAAAATCAACTTGATCTATGTGTGAAGCAGTACTTAAACCTCACTCCAGCCAGGCACAGTGGCTCAAGTTTATAATCCTAGCTACTCATGAAGTAGAGATTGGAAGGGTTGCAGTTCAAGGTCAGCCGGGGCAAAAAGTTAACAAGACTCCATTTCAACCAATAAAAGCTCAGTGCAGTGGTACGTGCCTGTTTTCCCAGTTATGTGGAAAGCATAAATAGGAGAATTGGGTGGTCAAGGCCAGCCTGGGCATAAATGTAAGACCCTATGAAAAATAACCAAATCAAGAAGGGCTCAAGTGGTAGAGTGTCTGTGTAGTAAGTGTCCAAGTTCAAACCCCAGTACCACTGGAAAGAAGAAAGAAAGGAAGGAGGAAGGGAGGGAGGGAGACTATGCTGGTCTCAACAATGGCCACCTAGTGTTTGGCTTTCCAAGGCTGTCCTGGGTGAGCTGTGACTTCTGAAAGTAGCTGAGCTCATCTCAGCAGCAGATGGGACCTCAGCAGGGATGTGAGCCTGATGCCTGCACGTTCTTGTGACCCAGCCCCAGAGGGTGTTGAAATGGGGAGTACCTACTTTTGGCTGCATTCTGAAGGTTCAGGTGGTTGGTCTCTCTGAAGGGGCCATATGCCCATGCCCAGCCATCCCTGCACAGATAGGAATGGGACTGAGACCACACAGGCATCTGGACTTAATTGTGAGGAGAGCCAGAGGAAAGGGCTGCTTTTCATTCAGGAGTCTGAACCTCCTGGTTTTCATTCAGGTGGGGAGACAGAGGCTCAGTGAGGGGATGTGCTTTACTCATAGTCACAGGACTGGAGCCTGGAACCCACCTTTGGATGGCGTTGGGCCATTCAGATGAGGTGTTGACCTCAGTCCCTCTCAGAGAGTGGGACTGAGGTGTAGTGGAGGCTGGTCCCTCTAAGGAAGTGAACTGATACAGCATGTGAAAGCAAGGCCATCCCTGGCTCCTAGGCCTACATGGGTGCTCATCACATCCTTGGCAGCCCATCAAGAGGTCAGATCCTTGGCTGGCACTGTGGTAGAGCAGAGCCTGCACCTGTTCCCCTGTAGATCCTAGAAGGGCCTTATTTCCTCACTCTATCTATGGTGCTCACCACTCCCAGCCCTCCTCCCTTCCCGTGTCACCAACAGCCCCTCCCCTCCAGCTTCTTGAGCCTATCACCTCTTGACTGGGACTTCCAGATCCTTCGAGTCCTTAACTGTGGCCACACCTGCCCCCAGTGGCCCCTGTATGCTGCATACTTCATACCAAGACCTTCACATTGACTCTGCCCTCTGCCTGGAAGGTTCTTTACCAAAATATCTGTTCACTCAGGGCTGCCACAGTGGGGAGCCTGACCGACTGCCCAGCTGGCCCCTTCCTACCTGGCCCTTGTCCCCTGACAAGCTACCCCCTATCTACTTGTGTCCTCTCCATATACAGTATGTGTCCCTAACCTGACACAGCAAGTGTTAATTTTGTTCAGATTGTATCCCTCCCCCCAACTGAGACATATACCCAGATCTGTGTGTGTGAGCCTTCCCCAGGAGAAGGCCCAGCATAGCTACTCTAGGACTAGTCAGCAGCCCTTGGCCTTGGGAGGAAGTTCCCTGATAAGTTTATTTCCCTTGGTGTTCTTGTTACTCTGAGTAGAAACTTTGTTTCATTTTATTTTATAATGATTGCTGTTGATATAAGAAAGCCACTTTCCCACCTATTCTCTGCACCAAGGCAATCTTCTGAGTTCTCCTCAGTACTGACAGTTCCTAGTGGGTTCTTTCTGGCTGTCATTGGCAGTCTGGCTTCTGTGCAGAACCTTATGTGGCTGCTCTTCTCACTGCAGTGCCCTGAGTGAGTTTCTGTTTGTGTCTTAATACTGCATTTGTTAGCACTTCCAAAGCTGTGGCTTGATGGCACTGTTTGTGGGCACCTATGTCCCTCCCTCCTTTGTGGAGTTTCTCCTGTTCCTTGGCTCTGATGTATACTGTCTTCAGTGGACCCTTGCCTGGCCAAAGAAGTGTCTTACTGGGCCCGAGTTTTCTCCTGGGACCCAGTGATGCTGTTGAGCTATCTCTGGACCCTGGGAATGAGCCACACATGGCTCTGTGGATGGACTCCTTTTCCAGGTTGCTTTACTGTAGCTGGGGTTCTGTCACCATCTACCTGTAAGATTGGTCTGTTGGCTGTCTTGTTCCACTGGCTTTGCTGCATTTTGCTTAAACACCTCCATCTTTTCTGTACTCTGAAACAAAGTGACAAGAATTGTCCACTTCCTCAGCACTGGACAGAATTCTTGGGTCCTGGTATCCAGTGCTGTTCACTGGTAACCAGTAGCATGGTTTGCGATGGGACCATGGGTAATAAGAGAGACCATGGTACACTCGGCTAGAAGCAGGTGGAGATAAGCCAGGAGGATGCTGACTCTACAAGTTGGGGAGAAAGTGGATGGGCTGTCAATCAGGAGGCCCCTTGAGATGGGGACCTGTAAGCTGAGGCCAAGATGGAGAGAAGAAGGACCCCTGGCTCAGCATCATCCATGTGCATGTCCCCAGGTGGATGCAGCTTGGTTTAGGGTCAGAGACACTCTGGGGGAAGCTCAGCCCATACAAGTCCCTGGGCTGACACTCAGTGTCCCTCCATCCAGACCCCACCTAGATCCCCTATGCCCTCAGCTCCTATATATTTTAGGTGATCACAGGCCTTGGACATTTCAATTTCCCCCAGAGCAGAATTCAGGCCCAAGGCTGGCCCAGAAGAACCTCAGGCACTTTCCTATCTGCTGGGACAATCTGGCCTTGGGATCTGGCCCCTTCTCAGTGACCCAAGGTCAGGCCCTGACTCCTCATGTAGTCTGTGACTCAGTCATTTCCCCCTAAACAAAGGACAGCATTGAGGCTGGGTCTTTGAGCAAGGGCCTGTGTGCCCCAGGTATGTGCACATGTGTATGTGGGTTCATGAGTGTGTGTGTGCTTTTCCCCCAGATACCTCAAAGAGCTGGCAGTGCAGTCCTAACTCCCAGCATGCTAGGAGCCTGTAATACTTGAGAGGGCATGAGGTGGGGAGGGCTTGTGGCTGACCTAGTCCCTCTCTTCCTGCCTCGACAGGGGGACTAAGGGACTAGACATAGGAGGGCTGCCCCTTGGGCATTTGAGTCCTCTTGGGAAGGTGTTTTTGTCTCTTTGGGAAACAGATTGGGGCTCAGAGGAAGGCCAGGCTGGGTGCCCTAGCTGCTGCAGGATAGACTGGGGCCTTCTATCCCATGAGCCCCTATACATGGTTATGGGTTCCAGCTCTGGGTCTTGCTCATAGGGCATGAGTCACACAATAGTTTAGGGATAATGAGGGCTGTAACAAGAGGTAGGTGAAAGATGTGACACTGGTAAAATCATTCCAGTGGACCAGAAGGTACCAGGAAGGACCTCTCCTTGGGCCCCAGCAACTTGCCCTGCAGCCACTCACATGGAGTTTTGCCTCAGAGCCTCCTCCACTGCCTCCTTCGCTGCCCTTTCAGAGGCACGGACAGTCACCAACCGCCTGTCAAGCTTGCTCTCTTCTCCTTGGTCTTGGGAATTTCCCAGTTCCCTCAAGGAAATGGTGACCCTCGACTCTGGAGACTATGCCTGCAGGATGTTTGGAGCTGATCTGCTTGACCAAGTAAGGATTGCTTGGTGGTCCCCACCTGCTTTCTCCTTCCAGGGGGTTATGGGATCCTCACCTGAGGGGGTATCACCTGGCCTGATGGATTGGCAACACTCCAGCGAAACCAGAATTAGCCAGGCCCACTCCTCTCTGACCACAGCCCCTTCCTCAGGCCTCTGAGGGTGAGACTGGTTCCATGTCCATGTATGTGAGACAGGGGCAGCCACACTCTAGCATCCAGACCCCTGCTGTCCTGCCAGACCACCTCCACAGTGAGTGGGCAGGTCTGTCCCATATATGGAGTGTCAGGCTTCTACAAGCAATCAGATGGGCTGACAAGGCTAGCAGGGTGGGTTCTGTTCTCATTTCCTGACTTAAGCATTTATTGAGCTGTGTGCCACACCCAGTTACCGCTGAGTGTAAGGAGGACTGTAAAGGGGCTGTCTTTAGAGCCTGGTGGTTGTAGATGACGAGGTCACACAGACTGGTGGCTTTCTGGGAAAGGGCCCCTGGCAGGGACCAGCCAGAGCACAGCAAGGAGAGGGCTGGGGCGGTTGACTTTATGGGAGGACAGGTGTGTTGGGTGGCAGCTTAGCAGGTGCTAGCTTTGGACTGGCAAGCAGGGGTGTGTGTAGAGAAGGTGGGAGGCAGCAGAGCTAGAGGTGGGTGTCCCCGAAGGTGCCCAAGGTGCCTTCTTCAGGAGCTGGAGTCTGACACCTGCATAGATGAGTGCTTTGGTCATTACAGGACGCTGCTTTTGTACCCTGCTCTGCCTACACAGTTTAACAAGGAAAGCCCATCAGCAAGGTACCAGCTCTCTTGGTTCACCAGCAGGAGCTTTTATTGTGGCTTCTGTAGAAAGCTGGGATATGAGAGAGAATAGGGCAGATTTGCAGTCTTGGGTGCTGTGCTCAAGATCATGGGAGATTGGATGGGCTGGCTCACCTTCTCCAGCACAGGCAAATGCTGGAGGCTCCATGTCGTCTTGCCGATTGTAATAAGATGCAGACACGTGTGTGCATGCGTGTATCAGGATGCCTGGCTCGCCTGGTGAACAGGAGTCTTGGCTCTGGAGGGGCAGGCGCTCTCTCTCGGACCCCAGGGCTAAGCAGCCAGGCACAGAGTCACAACATAGCCTGGGAGGCTGGAGGTGGTCCCTGCTTACCTGGGCTCTCTGGCTGTAAGGAGCAGAGTGGCTGTGTGTATCAAGGGATGTGCATAGCCCCATGGAATGGTGAGCCTGGAAGTTGGCCTAACCTTTAGGACCTTTCTGCTTAATGGCAGCAGTGTCAGATGGCAGACATACGAGTGACGGGGTCAGAGCCAATGTGGTGCTGCTTCCTGGTGCCAGATGTGGCTCTAGGACTTCCTGTGTATTACCTTGTCTTATTCCCTTGCAGCCCCTGAGAAGGGTGCTGTGCTATTCCCCTCCTGCAAGTGGGGAAACTGAGGCACTGAGTGAGACTCTTCCTTAGGCTACAGTGCTGGTGAGTGGCAGGATTAGAATTCAGGTATGGATCACTGGAGAGTGGGGAGCTTCCTCCTGTCTGGCTTGTCCCTCCTCTGTATCCCACTGCCCACCCTGACCCCACAGCCTCCCTGTAGACTGTCCTCCAGCACCATCAACTTCGTCATGCTCACAGGCCAAGGCTCCTTCCCTCAGTAAAAGCCAGTCCTCACAGGGACCTTTGGGATTTACTCTGACCTCTCCTGCTTCACTGTTCCCACAGCCAGACACTTCTGTGCCCCACAAGGCTGCCCCTCCCCACACTGGGGTTGTGATGCCCTACCCCCACACAACCTACCCAACCCCAGAGACCACAGCTGCTACCAGGAAGGGTAGCCCTTGGTGCAGACAGAGTTGAATGGTGGCCCTTGGCGACACCTGGGCTATCCTCTTCAAGGCCTTAGGACTGCTCATAGACCAGCTCTCCTGCATAAAGCTGAAGTAAATATGGCTATGCAGATCCCATTTGCCTAGCCCAGACCCCCAGGGGTGTCCTTGCATCCTGGAATAAGATCTACATTCCTTTCACAGACCCAGGAACCCCAAGGCCTGACTCTGCCTGTGCTTGCCTCCCAGGCTCGGCACATGCCTGCCTGAGGGCCTCTGTACATGCCCCAGCAGGGGAGCCTGTCCTCTCCACCACCTACAAACAGGCCCTTCCTACTAGCCAAGCATGGCAGGGAAGTATGTAAGCTCTGGCCAGATGCCTGGGTTCAAACCTACAGTATATCTCTTCCTCAGCATCTTTCTCCATCTGCAGAGAGGGTGATGAGGTAAAGTATGCCTGCTCCCCTGCTTCCTGGTGCCAGGATGGGGGTACTGTGGTGAACACATTTAGGAGTACTAGGGTCCCCCACACCATCCCTGTCCCCTCTAAAACCTTGCTTTGGGCTTCCCTGCCCCAGGCAGATCTGGCCTAGGTTATTGGACCCTGTGCCCAGAATTATGCTGGCGGCAGTGGTGACTGATGCAGGCAGATGGGGCAGCTCACCCTCGGGCACCTGCCCTGCCTGCCACAACCTGACTCATCCAGGACCTTTTACTTCCCAGGCCTGTGGCTTCAGCAACAACCCTGATGGCTGCTCCTGTGTTACAGATGAAGCTCTGGGCTGGGACAGCCTGTCCCTGGTGACAGCTTAACAGCAGCTGGGCTGGGCTGGAAGGGAACAGAAATCAGACCTAAGCTGCCTCCCCCAGGGGTCTGAGGCTTGAGAGGGTGGGGTGGAGGAAGTGTGGTGCTGTGGACGGATGGGACTCTCTGGCTCATCCTTGCCCCAAAGCCAGGGAGGATGGGCTAGGGAATATAGGACACAGAGTGTACTGTCTGTCCAGGAGTACTGACCTCATGGGAGTTGCACTGAGGGACCTGTTTAGCCTGACTTCTGGTGGAGGGACTTGAGTAGCCCAGTTCCCAGTGGTGTGGAGCAGGCATCAGCCACCAGGGGAGGGGATCCAGCCTTTTCCCAGAGTCCCAGGCTTATGGCCTTCTCCTCTTCCCGTCTAGCTGCCAAGGAATCAGCTTGTAGGATCTCATCTTTTTCTTCAGGGACAATCTTGTCTCCCTGGCTTTTGCACCAACTCACGTTGGTTGTCTTCATCTGAGTCCAGATGATCTCATTTCTTTCTCTTTTTTAAGCTGTGGAGAAGTTTGTGTGTAGAGAGTATACACAGAACACACGTCCATGTTGAAAAAGTGACCTCAAGTGAACCACAAGATTAGGCCTGGGGACCCTCACGTCCCTTCTGCATGGTGACAGTTGCTATAGGAGGCTGTCTCCTGCCCATTGGTACCTCCTCCTTGGCAGATAGCTACCCCTGGGCCATCCCGCTGTCCTGCCCTGCTCTGAGCCCTCAGCCCCAAGAAATCCTGTCAAAAGGAGGAGCTGGGATTGAAGCACAAGATTGCAGGCGGATAGGGCCCATGGCCTTTTAATAAGTTGGAACTAGAAGGAAAAAAATATCAGTTAGGTTCTGGGTACATCACAGAGACTGGCCTTAGAGCCATTTGCCAGGCCAGCAGACATAAACTGGGTCAGGAGTCAGCAAGGGTCCCAATGGGCTGCAGACAGTGGCTTGATACAGACCCCAGGCAGGTGGCCTCTGTGCTGCCTTGCCGGGCCCCAGCTCCTCCCTGGGTAGTGATGCCTGTTGGTGTCTGCTCCTTGTCTAGCCACAGGATGGAGTCTGCTTTGTCTCAAGGTGACCCCTCTGTCTAGACAGTGCCAGGCACAGTGCAGAAGCTGGACAGAAGTGTAAAAGAACAAAGGTCTTTTCACAGCACCCTGGTGGGCTATCGGTAACAGGAATGGTTATGCCAGGCTGAATTGGTTGTGTCACCTAGGTGTCTGGCGCTCTGGCCCCCTTCCTTGCCTGGACCCCAGCACAGTGGCAGTGTGACTGGCTCTGCCTCCCTGTTTCACATGGCAGCCCATACTCAGTGGTAGGTGTGAAGGCGAGAGCATAAACCAGCAGCAGATTTCAGGACTGGGATGCAGCACAGAGGCTTCTGGAGCAAGTGAGGGTCAGTGAGTCCTGTGGGACCTGTCCCCCAGGTGCACATGACCATGCATGGAGTCCACATGAATTCTGGTAGCCAGCTGACATTGGGTACACTTGTCAGGGGCATGAGGGGGCATCACACAGTGTGCGGGTATAAGCTGAGAGAGGGAAGGAGTCAGTAGAGAGCCCTCTTCCCACCTTAGCTACAGGAGTGATTAGATACAGTCTCCACATCTGATGACAGTTGGGAACTGCCCTTCTGACCCCCAGGCTGAGGGAGAGGGGCAGTGGGGTTGGCTGCAGGCACCTGATTGAGCATGACACCTGGAGTCCTGCCTGTGTGGAGACCCAGGGCTGGGTTAGGTGGAGACAAACCACAGCACAGAGAACAAGTAAACAAGGAGGAGAGAGGCCACTTTAAATAAGGTGGTCAGGAGGGGGGTGAGCCGTGGGCACCAGAGCGCAGGGGTCAGCCAGTGCCAAGGCCCTGGGGCAGATGCGAGTAAGGATTGGTGACCATTGCACAGTGCCTAGCAGAGAGTGTGGCTAGGTCAGGCAAGAACTGGCAGGGAAAGCTGTGGGGTTCAAACCCAGACTGAATGCAGATGTGAGGGGCATAGATGCTGTTAACTGAGAGAGCCAGTGAGACTGAAGAACGTGCAGCTGTAGTTGTGCGAGGCCTCAGCCCCTGATAGCGCAGCTTCCTGTCCCAGCCAAGAGCACCCTCTAGGGCTTAAGGCCCAACCCAGGGTGATGGTGTCACATGGGGCAGGAAGCCCCATGTCTCAGGTGAGCTGTTCCCCAGGCTAGGCCTTACTGCCCTGCCAGGGGGGACATCTTTGGGCTTGGTGATAAGTTAGAAGGCCACATGTAGTTCTAGGAGTGTGGGAGTGCCTGCCTAGCTGGAAGGGATGGACTGAGCAGTGGGAGCCATGGTGGTAACAAGCACCTTGCCCTGTGAAGGGAAATAGGTCTGTGTTTTCTTTGTTACAATTTCTTTTCTCTCTGCCATCAGCTTGCTATAGTGCAATTAGAAATTTTTTTGGTGCTGCATAGTAATGACATTTAGGGAGCTGAACCAGTTACGTAGAATCGGGGCAGGAAAATCTAGTGGGCGATGTCAAGGCAGTACACGGTATCTTTCCTAGAGAGGAGAGCAGAGTGCTTTGGAGGCTCGGCCACTGCTGGGGTGAGTGCTGGGCTTACCTTGACCAGGTGTGCATCACAGGCAGCTCTATGGAGGTGAGAGGAGGGGAGGCCCTGTAGTGACCAACCCTGGCTGGACGCTCTGGAGCTCCTAGTGTTTGGCCTCTTGTCACTTTGGCAGTGGTTGGTACTCCCCAGGGCTGGGCTGGGTAGTAGGTACTAAGGACACATGTGAACCCCAGGCATCGCTAAGGCTCTCTCTGCCATGGTCTCTTCATTTGGAGCTGGGGTAGCCTCAGCACTGACTTGAGAGAGGGTCATGTGAGTGAATGTCTGTTGAGCACTTAGCAGGGTGCCTACGCACTCTGGGTGTGAACGTGGAACCTGCAGCCTGGGCTCTGATTTCACCCTCTGTTATCAGTGAACCTTCCAGACCCTTCTTTGGAGTCCTGGCACTCTTGTGAGCGCCAGCACCTTCCCTGGAATCTAGCCCTGTCTCTGGGAACCAGACTGCTAGCCCAGGGTCCTGTGCTCCCTCAGACCCTGGAAGGTCATGAGCAGCCCTGCTGCTACCTGCCTTGGCCCTGGGTTGTGGGTGTACAGCCTCCGTGAACTTCAGGGCTGACCCCAAAGGTGGACATGCAGTGACCTTGTGACTGCTGGAGACAGCCTGCAGCCATATGGGCTGCCAATGTTCCTGCCCAGGGTTGGCCTACCTGCCACAGGGTTCTTGGAGCAAGTGCCACAGGGACAGTACTATAGCAAGGCCAGCTGGCACTGTAAAAGCTCCACACTTTTCATGCCCACCTAGTGGGCCAGGTGAAGGGTTAACTTGTGCTTGCACCAAGAGAAGCTCAGAACTAGGGTCTGGAATGGTCCCTACCAGCACTCTTTGGGAATCTTCTTTGTTCCTTTGGGTGAATGTGGCCATGCCCTATGGGCACAAGATACATCCATGAACCCCTGGGATACCTGGAGGTCTTTCCTGTCCGGGGGCAGGGTCTGGCATGGCTGCTGTCCTCTCAAGTATCTGTTCAGTGGCTCCTTGCACAGCCCTGACTGAACAAGGGCAGATCCTGAGGTGGACAAGAAAACCTTCCTGTGCAAGGAGTATGAGGCCAGAGGTGAGCCAGTGGAAATGAGGGGCCCATGACAGTCTGCCTTCATTTTTTTAAAAGCAAAGAAATGCCGAAGTAATCTACAGAAAATGTGGTAAATTCAAACCATTTGTGTTAGCAAGTGTATCTTTCCAGCCACATGTGAACAACCAAGCAGCTGGAGAGGTAGGCAGGGCCTGGGCAGCTGTCCCCACCAGCCTGGTTCCCAGGCAGCACCTCCATCTGCTCTCCCTCTGCCTGCTCTCCCTCTCCCCCTCCTGTCTTTCTGCTCATTGGGAAGCTCAGACAAGCCCAGCTGGGTGGCCTGAGGCAGACTGTCTTTTCAGGGTTCTTAGTTGTGATCAAAGTCGAACGCTTGATTCATTCAGACTTTGGGTTGCACACACTGAAACAGCTCTGTTGCCTCAGCTGCAGCATTTGATGTATCCAGGGGAGAGTTCCTGGGGCTTTTCCTGTGGAGTGTGGGATGTTACCTGGAGAACACTTCCTATGGGGTATCACCTGGGAGATGCTTCCTATGAGGCATGGTGTATCACTTGGGAACAATTTTGTGGGGTGTGGGATAGCACCTGGAGAGTACTTCCTGTGGGGTGCCATCTGGGGGCACTTCCTGTGTGTCACCAGAGGAAGTCTGCTGTGATTCCCTGATCCCAGGCCAGGATGTGGTGTTGAATGCAGCTGAGGAATGCTGCACTTGCCTTCTGCTGATGCCATGTGAGGCTGTCCACTGTGCTAAAGACTCAGCCTATGCCTCATTGCTGGGACTCTGTAACTCCCCCTTACCTGTCTCTCAGTTGTTGAGGGTCCTCCCCGCACCAGCCACCTCACCCATCCGTTCCCTTTCAGACATGGTCTTTTCAGGATGGAGGCTCCTCCTGACATGTGACACCTCCCTCCAGAACTGTCATAACCAAGGACCCAGCCCCCAGTGTGATGTGGGCCCTCAGTGGGTCACCTCCGATTGACAGGCTTTCCCTGCCTCTTCCTGCAGAAGGACATGGCCCTGAAACCACATGAACGGAAGGAGAAATGGGAACGTCGCCTCACCAAGAAGCCCCGGGAGTCAGAAAACTGCCCATCTGCAGAGCCGAGTGAAAACAGGCAGCCCCTGGAGGTGGGCAACACTGGGCAGGACTTGGAGTCTGAGTGCGAGGAAGGCACCAGGGTTCCACTACAGCCCTCCAAGCAGGTGAGCTTCCCATCCCTCCCCAACTCGGGAACCGCAGCTGGGTCTGCCCCTGGGCCACACCAGTATCTGGACACCACCCATCGGCATCTGGCCTGCTTGGCAACGTGTCCATCGTTGTTGGGCTTGGGGTATGGGGCACATGCGGATGGGCTCAGGGCTGGCAGGTGGGCTAGGCTGGTTCGCGGAGATGCAGGGACCTACCCAGGCCCGGCTGGAGAGGCCTGCCTGGGCCAGTGCTACCGCCTTTCCCAGGATGGCAGGGGTGTGTGCTGGCCAGGGTGGATGACAGTGCTAAGCTGATAGGCTGGCCCCGTTTCCCGCTGCGTCTGTCAGGTTCCGCCGACTGTAGGTTTCCAGGGGTATCCAGTGTGTCTGTATGAACAAGGGAGCAGGCTCACTGCTGAGTGTTGTCCGCTGTGCCTGTAGCACTCTGCTAAACTGCGGCGTGGGGGAGGGGGCATTCAGCCACAAGACTTGTGGTTGGTGGTCTGGGTGCAAGGAACAACCAGGAAATAGGGCTGCCGCCCCTGCTCCCCAGGGGGCCTTTCTGCCTGAATGGGATCAGGGCCAAGACCAGAACAGGGCTGTCAAGAGCAGGTGAAAGCTGGGCCAGGACTGTCCTGAGTCCCTTCTGTCCTGGGCACAGCACAGTGCTGCGCCTGCATTCTGGAGTCCCCAGGTCTCACCTTCCCTCAGAGGGGCTCCTCTTTGAGTTGCCTTGGGAATCGGGCTCTGCAGAGGGAGCAGCATGTCTCAGGGGCCCGGGCTGGACGGGGGGTCTGCGGCGCCCCTGCCCAGGTGGACACGTGCTCTTTCTTCCATGCAGGTGGGCTCCCCAGAAGGGGGGCCGCTCCCAGCCAGCCCCTGGCACCAGAACGGCCCGGCCCAGCACCAGCAGCAGCTCCAGCCCAGCCAGCCCAGCCAGCCCAGCCAGCCCCAGGGGCCCCTCCCAGCCCCGTGTCAGCGCTGCCAGCCCCGTCGGGCACCCCCGGACCCCGGGCAGCCCTGCCAGCCCCAGCGGCCATCCCCGGGTCAGCACAGCTGGCCCCAGCGGTCACTTCTGGGCCTGAAACAGCCCCGCCAGCCCCGGCGTTCACTCCTGGGCCCCACTCAGCCCCGCCGGCCCCAGCGCCTGCTTCCAGCCCCAGATCAGCTCTGCCAGGCCCAGCGCTCACGCCCGACTCAGCCCTGCAGGCCCCTCTGGGCCCTCCCAGGCCCCAGGCAGCGCAGCCAGCGCCTGCGGTCCCTCCTCGCTCCATGGCACCGCTGCCGCCCACTGCGGTCCCAGCTGACCCCCTGTCACCTATGCCGCCCACTGCAGTCCCTATTGACCCCCTGTCACGTCTGCCGGCCCCTGCTGGCTCTGTGGCACTGCTGCCGGTCACTGAGGTCATGGGCCACACCATGTGTCTGTGGCCGGCCCTGTAGGACTGCCTCAGTTCAGCGCTGCCGGCCCCTGCGTTCCCCACTGGCCCATTGCCAGCAGTGCCAGCCTCCACGGTCACTCCTCACCTTGCGACCACGCCGCCAGCCAGCCAGCTCCCTCACAGGCCAGTGCTGCTGCCCCCAGCGGGCACTCCTAGCCCCTCATCAGCATAGCCAGCCCCGCAGGTCTCTCCTAGGCCAGCCTAGCCGCCCCCAGCAGTCATTGCTGGGCCTCACACAGCCCCAGCAATTAGTTGAAGACCCAGAGAAAACCATCTCTCCTAAACCTTCCCTGCTGGGCCCCAGACAGTCACACCAGCAGAAGCGGCCCCTTCTGGGCTCAGAGCAGCCCCAGCCACCCAAGCGGCCACTCATGGGCCCAGAGAAGCCCAGCCAACCCCTGCGGTCACTTCTGGGCCCAGGCCAGTCCCGAAAGCCCCAACCATTACTTCCCATCCCTGATCGTCCTTCACTTCTGGGGCAGCCAGGTCCATCCCGCCGACCTCTCCTGAGGCCCCTGTGCCAGCCAAGGCGTCAGTCCTTGCTGGATCTGGTGCCAGCCCGTCAGTCCCAGCCTTCGCTCCTGGCCCTGGGCCATCCCTGCCGGCCCCTGAGGTCACGGTGGACTCGATACTCTGCCCCAGGGGTGGCCCGCCAGGCCCCCTCTGTGAGCCCTGGAGCCTGATCCCTGAAGGAACCTCCTTGGATGAATTTGTCAGGCCACCCTGAGCAGGCTGTGTTGTTAGTGGGGCCCCTAGGGCCAAGGTCCCTTATCCCACAGGCCTGAGATGCTTTGCCAGACTGGACTGAGGCCTTCTCCAGACAGGGGCTGGCTGATTGCCATCGGAAAAGGAGGCAGAGCCAGAGGTGGAGCCCCTGCTGTGCTGTTCAGGCTTCAGCCCATCCCACCAGGAGGAGAGGAGACAAACCTGGCATCTTCTGACCACCCCACCATGACCTCCCCTGCTGGTGTCAAGGCCTCCTGGTGTCACGGGGCCCCCACATGTGTGCTGCTTTGTGATATACACCCCCTGGGAGAGGGCACACAGCAAGCCCTTGTCTGTGCCTCTAAATTGCCAACACTGTCTTTGTATCTCTGAGTCTCCATGCACGTGTGCCGGTGTGCGTGGGTGCATGTGTGCCTGTGAGCGGTTGTTCCTGGACGTGTGGGCATGTGTGATGGGGATTGCCAGCCCAGGCCTTACTGTCCTGGGCCCACCCTGTGTGGCCATTGTGCATTCCCTTCCTCCAGGCAGAATAGCTTAAATGAACTAACTGGTCAAGAGGTAGGCTTGGTGGACCAGGTTTCAAGAGTTCCTCCTCTTCTAGTGACCTCCTGAGGGGTCCCCAGCTGTAGGAGGGATGCACAGGGGTGGTATCCAGGGACTGCCACCCTACCTCTCAGGGCTGTGCCTCAGCCCTAGTGGGGACACCAAGATAGCATGTGAGGGTCTTCAGGGCAGCTGGAAAGCCTCTTTGGGCCTTCTCCACCCCCTGCCAGAATGACAGCATTCTGTGCTGCTCTTGGCTGCCCCCATTGAGACAGGTCTCATTCAGACAGCAGGGCTATCCTTGGGCCCCATGCCTGCTCATCCCACAGACCATGACCTGTAGTCAAGGTTGCCCACCTCTGCCTCAGACCCAGGTCTCAGGGCAGCCCCACACTTAGGTCTCCTGGAGTCCCTTCGAGAGTGAGCTTAGGGAGGGAGCTGGTGTCCAGAGGAGGGAGGATGCTGGGTTCTGCTGTCTACAGGTCTGAGGGGAGCCCAGAGCCATGCTGGCCACCTAGTCCAACCCTGTTGGGGGTGAAGGGTGGTGCAGAAATCCCCAGGTCATCTGGTGATCCCCAGCCTTTCCCCCTTCCCTTGCTTGAGGACCCCACTGTCCATGCGGTCCATCTTGCCCCGTCCCAGCCCTGTAGCCTAACCACCTCCCCAAGCCAGGGCAGCTCTGAGCCCTGCCCACGTGGGCAGGCCACCTTTCTGGTGCTCACCTACAGCCTCCATCCCGGGAATTTGGGGCTTATTTTTCTGATTAAAGAGAATAAAAGTGCCATACATTATTTTTATAACATTGTTAGTGTTCGTAATTTGAGCAGATGAGCACATCTTCCTTACTCTGAGTGGCTTTACACATCTGTACTTGGCTCTCAATTCATGAATCCTGACCAGAGAAGGACCTGGGGAGCCCATCCTGTTCTACCCTGTCCACCCTGGCTAGAGAGGGGCCATCCTGCCTCTGTCCCCCATGAAGGCTGCTGTTGTGCCCAGGGCGTCTGAGCTACAGAGTGTGGGACTCCTTTGAGGGCAGACCCCAGACCCCTCTGAACCTGCCTTGTGTTTGGCCAGTGGTATGTCACCTTCGGGATGTACCTTAGGGATGCTACATCCCCGTTGGGACACATGGGGGAGCCTAGGATCTGAATCAGCCTGTGACCCCAAACATGCCCCAAGCTGGGCTCTGCATTTGGAGTGTGGAGTGGGTTGGGGGGCAGTTCCTTTTTTGCTGTAGTTACCCTCAAACTTAGTTTGGCAGCAAGTTGCCTACTGCCTCACACCCACACAAGCCCCTCTGACAAGTGCTGGGCAGCTCCCCTGTTTCTGTGCACCTAGTGAGGGTCTGAATTGTCTTTCTTAAGACCTGTATGCTGCCCCTCCCTGAGGGCATGGAAAGGGGCTGAGGCCTCTGTAGCCAGCTGGGTCCTGGTGACCAGGAGCAGGGGTGGACACTGGATACTTACTGAGGAAGCCATGTGGGTCCAGCCATGTGTGAACCTAGAGGGGCTCATGAAGGCTGGCATCAATCCCCAGCATCCATCACCAGCCTTGGGCGCAGGCTACCACCATGGGGAGGGTGAAGCCACCAGGACCCCAAGGGATTGGCCCACACGTACCATGTCCTCAAGGAAATATAAACTCCATGTGGCTGGACCTTTGATGTTTTGTGGGAGGGAGGGTTTTGGGGGGTGGGACTGGGGTGTGAACTTAGGGCTTCACACTTGGCAAAGCAGGTGCTCTACCACTTGAGCCACATCTCCAGTCCATTTTGCTCTGGTCATTTTGGAGATGGGGTCTCAGGAACTATTTGCCCAGGCTAGCTTTGAATCATGATACTCCTGATTTCAGCCTCCCAGGCATTACAGGTGTGAGCTACTGGAGCCCAGCCCTTTGGTGTTTCTGAACAGCTGGAAACCCAGGTTATTCTGTCGATTTGTCAATTTGAAATGTTGGTGGCTTATTCTAGTTTTCATGACCTGCCTTACTGACCAAAGGATGCAGCTATGTGGACTGCTTGGCCCTGGGCTTGGCAGCTAGGGTGCAGGCCCTGAGGTGTGGGCAGGTTTCTTGTTCCTGAGCATTTGGGAGTGTCTCCAGGCTGGGCCTACCCTAAGAGGTGTGCTTGGGTCCTGGTAGCTACAGGGGGCAAGTGGGCACTGCCCAGCCTGAAGTTAGTCATGGAGTATGTGTGGGGTTATCAGTGGGTGTCTGGAGAGCCCACCACTGCCTGAGTGAAGCCCCTCTGGAAGCAGGATATCCGTGTTGCTTCTGGCCTCCTGCCTCACCTGCTCGGAGTCAGCAGAATCTTCCCTGCATGGGCAAGGAGCCATGGGAAGATGAGGGGAGCCTGGTCTGTGTGGGGTGAGCCCTGCCATGGGGGCTGGAGCTAGGAGGGCCTTCTAGAATGGAAGTCAGGGTCAGCCTAGGAGGGATGGGCTTGGGTGTGGGTGACCTCCTAGCAGTCCAGCCCTGGCCCTCACCGAGGCATCTGTGTATGTGTGTGTGTACCCCT
Organism: Castor canadensis; assembly: GCF_047511655.1. Lineage (NCBI taxonomy): Eukaryota > Metazoa > Chordata > Mammalia > Rodentia > Castoridae > Castor > Castor canadensis. The sequence continues at coordinate 46,939,751 of NC_133403.1, forward strand.
GCCTGTGCCCCTCCTGAGTTCAAAGGTGTCTGTCTGGGCACATGCCTCCATGTTGGAAGGCCTAGGGCCTTCCCAGTTGGCTCTTTTCTCAGGTTTCGTACACAGCTCCACATGCCAGATGCTGGCCAGGCCCTGCAGGTGCCTCAGTGGGCCAAGCAGATGGAGGCTGCCTCTTGGAGCCTCCTAGAGCCACAACTGAATTTCCTAACTCTTCCTTCAGCCAGGAGAAGGCTATAGCAGAGGGAACAGGGCAATTGCTGACTGAACAGTGCATGCATGGGCCAGGCAACCAGACCCAACCTAAAGTGACAGGAAGAATGAGAGCCGGCCTAGAAAGGGAGCGGGGTCTCTTGAGTGGACGAAGGAGGGGTGTGGGGGTTGAGCAAGCCAGGGAGCCTGACCTGAGATCCCTCCGTTGCCTCTCACTTTTCCACATGGGCCCAGGATCCCAGAGCCTGAGCAACAGAGAGTGGTCCTCAGATGCCCCCCTGGCTAGGGACTGGGGATGAAAGACTGCAGTGACAGGCAGACATCCCTAGCACCTGGCAGAGCTAAGGGGAAAACCCAGGGACAACAGTTTCCACTTCCAGCTACAGGGCCTACCCCATGTAGGGAACAGGCTCATATCCTGGGAGCTTCCAGAGAAGCAGGGCTGAACTTGCTTAGTAGCACTGCCCATAGACATAGCAAGTGAGCTACTACAAATGAATTTTGTTTTGTTTATTATTTAGTTAGTTAGTTAGTTTATGAGAGAGAGATTCTCACTATGTAACCCAGGCTGACCTCAAACTCAAGATCCTCCAACCTCAGCCTCCCAAGTGCTGGAATTACTGGAGTGTGTCACTGCACCTGGCTCTACAAACAATTTTAAATGTTCTAGAAGTTGCACTAAAAAAGTTAACTGCTAAAATCCATCTTAATAATATATCTCATTTAACTTCATAAGTTCAAAATGGTATCATTTCAACATGTAATCAATATAAAAATTATCAGTGATGAGCCAGGTATGGTGGTGTGCTTCTGTAATCCCAGCACTCAGGAAGATGAGACAGGAGGATTAGGGCTTAAGTCCAGCCTAGTCTACATAATGACAAGATCCCGTCTCAGAAAAAGCAAAAGTAAACAAGCAGAAAAACACCTGCCGTAACATGGAAGGAATAGTCCAAATCGCCCTGCATCTGCTAACCTGAATTTCTGCATATGGCAGCTCTGTTTCTTTTCAGCCATCTGTGTTGGTGTTCCAAGTGTGGTGTGTGATTGACAACTTGTCCAGCTTCACCACAGCCCAGGTAGCCCAGTAATTTTCCCAAGGTCAACACAGTGAGTGGTTGAGCCAGGATCCCAACCCAGGCAGCTTATTGTGGCATCCATACCCATGGCCTTGTTCCAGTCAGACTCCTGCCTTCCCCAGCAGGTGTTAACGTCCCCCCCACCACCACCAGTGACAGCCCCTCCCTGCGGTAGGCTTTCCAGAAGGTTCACTTTGGAAGGTTCCCTCCACCCGCAGGGTGAAGCCCAATCTCCTGGACATGCCCGTGAGACTCCTCATGGCCTGACCTCCCATGCAGGGTCCTTCCCTACCCACCCCATTCCCCACCCAGCCATGTACACCTGCTGTGTGGCCATTGCTGGCTTGGGTTTTCTCGTCACTTATAGGGCAGTTGACTGACTGGGATGAGTAGAGCCCTTGCAAGAGACCCGGGCTTTGTCTCCTGGCAGACGAGCTTCACAGAGAGCTAGCTTTGTGGCCTTGGGCAGGTCCCTCACTTTCCTCCTCTGTGGTTGTCCCTCTGGGTTGTTCAGAGGACTGTGAGTATGACCTGCCTGGTCCTTAGATGGCTGTGCAAATGACTGCCTGCCACTGTGACCAGCAGCTTCTGCTGCCTTGGGTGCCGGTGAGCAGCTGTACGGCTTCTGGGCCCTGCTGTGCTTTACCTTGGGGTTTGGGTCTGGGCTGCTGACGGAGGGCCCCACACTTTGTAGTCAGCACCAGTGGCCAGGGACTCCCCAGCTCCACAGTAAGCCAGAGGTGGCTGCCTCCTGAGGGTCAGCCTCTGCTCTCATACCCCAGCACCGGCCTTGGGCAGGTGGTTTCTGTCTTGGCTTTAGTTTACTCCCTTTTAAAGTTGGGCATTCATAATGGCACATTTGTGTTGGGGTTGTGGAGACAAGAAGTGAAAGACTCCAGCCATGCTGTTGGATGTTACCATGGTGATTACTGCTCTTACTCTAACAGACTTCGTAACTTCTTCCTCCTGTGGGCACTGCTAGCTGGTTTGAAGCCCAGACCCTGAAGGCTTATCTTTGTCCTCAGCAGACCCAAATCTTCTCATGTGGTGTGGTGGTAACTAGGCTATGGGCAGGGCTGGCAGTCATTCAGTGGTCTTTATGCTGGCACCTGAGTCGGCCATCATAGGGAGCAGCAGGCTGGGTCCCTACTGCTGAAGTTGCTCCACAGGACAGTCCCCACGTGGACTGGAAGCTGTGGAGGAATGGTGCACCAGGGAGGGCCCTGGGACCTGGCAGGCGCTGCACCCCACCTGCTCCCTGCAGCCTTGGGCCACCTGGGTACAGGGAGGACACAACAACTTCTACACTGTGCAGCCCTGATTCCAGCCAGGAGGGCTGGGCCTTTGGCATATGCTGCTTTGAACTTTTTAGTCAGTCCCTGTTCTAGGTCCTGTGGTGCATGAAGTTAGTCAGCCTGGCAAGACATGGTAGAACAAGTAGAGACTATATTGTGAAGGTGACAACTCAAGAAGGGAGGCTCCCTCAGGTCAGGGCTTAGGGAGGAGCTCTCCTGCAGAAAGCACAGGAGGTAGACAGATCGCTGGGGTCTGCTCTCCCCTGTGCACTGTTTTGCTCATTCATCCAGGGGCTCTAAGCAGGAGTGACATGAGCTGATGTGTAATTCTAGAGCAGCCACGAGGTGGCAGTGCCAGTCAGGAGGCTGCTGCTGCTCAGAGGGGAGCTGGTGGTGACTTGAACTAGGTCACTAGTCTACTGAATGGATGGATATACCAACTGAGCAAGACTCAGCTGAGGGGGCCAGGAATTGACAGGACCAGAGACCCAGCTCCAGATCTGGTGGCACATGTTAACCAAGTCCACACTGATGGGGTTCTGTGGACAGGACAGGGCTGCTGCCCCAACCCTTCCCCAGCAAGTAGGTCTGCACAGCCAGGTGCTGCAGACACCCACAAGAGCTCCCTGGTGATGAGGCTTCTAGTGCCCTCAACTCAGCTAGCGTTCCTTATATCATCTGCTGTCTGTCTCTGTCTACTCATCCATCCATCCACTTGTCTATATATCCATTCACCATCTACCATCCACCACCTGTGTATTCATCTGTCTGCAGTCTACCCATTCATTCATCTACCCCTCTTAATCCCAGTATGTAGAGAAGGCTAAGAGGGTGAGTAGCACTCACAGGTCCCTGATAGTGTGCTGACTCCTCCTCATTGTACCTTCTGTGCTGGGTGTGCAGGAATCAAAGACAGCCCCTGCCTGCAGGGCTCTCACAGACAGAGGAACCAACAAGCAATCCATATTAGTCAGCTTTGTGTCACTGTGACAAAATCCCTGAGTAACCAGCTCATCAGAAGGAAAGGTTTCTTTTGGCTCACAGTTTCAGAGAGTTCAGTCTGGTCTTTTGAGTCTATTGCTTTGACCCTAAAGTGAGGCAGGGCATCATGGAGAGTATGAGAAGGAACAAGAGGCCTGCTCACCTCATAAGCAGTAGAAAATCAAAAGGAGACTCAATATCCTCCAGGGCCCGCCCCTAGTAATCTAACTTCCTCCCACTAGACCCTACCTCCTGGAGGTTCCACCTCCTCCTAACAGTGTCATAGACTGGGGACCAAGCCTTTAACACATGGCCCTTGGAGGACATTCCAGAGCTAAACCAGAACACAATCCCTCTCTACTTTCAGAGGGACTCTCAGTGGGTTATGGGAGCTTGGTGAGGTTTTTTACACAGCCTGGTTGGATGGATGGGGTATCAAAGGGTTTTTGGAAGTAGCAGGGCTCACACTAACCTGAGTTGGTGTGAGCCCAGAGAGAAGGACTCTGTCAAGAATGGTGTTTCCCAGTCTGGAGCCCTGATGCCCACTCACAGCTCTGAGTATATTTCTCCTTCCAAGGGCTTGCGTCTTAAGAGCTGGGCCTCAGTGTCAGACTGCACAGTAGTCACTACAATCAGTTCACTGGGAACTCCAACTTCATCATGGGCCCAGCAGTGCTAGAGATGGCCCAGTTCTCTACATCCTCCGTGTTGATGGGGACATTGAGTGTCTCCCTCCAGCACCCACACCGAGAGGCAGTTTTCTTTGCACAACCTCTGCACAAGCTCTGTACAGCATCTGTACAAAGATTTCCTTCCTTCCTACTGGGCTGGGCTTGCATTCTGTGGCCCTTTCCAGGGCTTGTTCATCCCTTCTCTGCAGACCAGACCACTCCCCAGAGCAGAGCTGGGTCGTGCTTGAGGAAACATCTGGGCTCATGTGAGTAAAAGTTCACTCGGCAAACACAGAGATTGCCTGTGCTATGCCAGGTACACGCAGGCACTAGAGTTGCATCAGTACAAGTGACTGGAGCAAAGTCCCTGGCCCTAGGCTGCCTGGAGGGTGGGGGATGGGAGTAAATAAAACCAAATTGGCGTCCTCACTGGTGCAACATGTGGTAGGGAAAGAAAAAGAGTGGTCAGGTGTAGTGGCCCACAGATGTCCTGTGGTCCTTGCTACTCAGGAGGCTGAGGTAGGAGGACTGTGGTCCTGGGAGGCTAGACAAAGTTAGCATGAGACCCTATCTTTTAAAAAAAAAAAAAATCCTGAAAGCAAAACTGCTGGGTGCGACTCAAGTGGTAGAGTGCCCTGAGTTCAATTCCATTACCATCAAAAGGAAGGGGGGGAGGGAGGAAGGAAGGAAGAGGAAGGGCAGAAGGAAGGAAAGGAGGGAAGGAGGAAGGCTGGTTTAGGCGTATAACTTAGAGCACTTGCCCAGCATGCACAGGGCCCTTGGGTCAACCTCCAGCACTGCAAAAAGTGAGCTAAAAATCCCATTTACTAGTCTTGTTATAAACAGGACAGCTGCCCCATTTTAACCAGGAATTGGGCATCCTCCCTGGCCAGTTGACACAAGTCCAGCTCGTGGGGTTCAGCACCTGAGGTCTGGCAAAATGCCAGACACCTGGGAGAGGGCCAGGTGTGGGGTGGAGTCAACACTGTTCAGTGAGATGAGTGTGAGGGGCCAACTGGGCATGTGTACAAATTGCCAGTGGTCAGGGCCCAAAAGCGACCAGGTCTGGAGACATCAGAGGCTACCCAGCAGAATGGTGGGTTATGGCCTGTGTGTTGAATGAGGTCCTGGGGAGGGATGGAGGTGCCGGAGGTGGAGAGGGTAGGCTCACCCCAGGGCCTGGGACCCTGCACTCTGAGGGCCTGTGGGCATAGAAGGAACCTGTCCAATGGGAAGCAAGGACCAGCCAGGAACAGCATGACCCACACTGAGCTGTGTGGCACCTGTTCCAAGGACTTAGAGGATACACGGAGTCCAGGACTCAGGCCTGAAAATGAGCAGGAGCTATTGGGTGGAGAGCAGAGTACCTTGGGTATGGTCGCAACTCAGTCTATTTAAGCATCATTTCACTGTGCCTGAGAGTAGGCGTGCCACCCATGAGGCCCTGGTAAGGATTCTTGGCTGGGCTCCAGCACAGTTCAGTGGGCAGGGCATTGACCTTGAGGTGGGCATTAGTCATCCAGGTTGCTTGAGTAAATCTCTAAGCCAGACCCAGGAGGTGTAGCCACTGGGGAAACCTAGAAGTCCTTCAGGCTCCTAGGCCAGTGACCACCGTCTGAAGCAGGCACAAGAGCCCTGAGGGGTTAGAGGCAGTGGCTCGATTACCCAGGAAGAGGTAAATGTGAGAGCAACAGGAAGTGGAGGCTGGAGGGTCAGAGCATGGGTGCACTGTGCATGTGACCATGAGTGGGGCCCTGCCCTACTTCAGGGTTTCTATTCCTGCTGTCCTGTGTAGCTGCTTGGCCTGCATAAAGGGTACGTGTTTCCTTTGTGTGCCTGGATCTGAGTCTGCAGTCTGGGCTTGCTCACTTCTGCAAGTGAGAGGGGACATTGCTGTGTCCCAACTCTCCACCTCCGGCCCAGCAGCAGGTTGACTCAGAGCCCAACCCTTGGACAGGCTAGCCCTGTGCCTGAACCCCCAGCAAGTCTGAGTGCAGAGTGGAGCCATGTGTTCTGTCAGGGCAGACACGTGTTTGGCTGCTGGCTGGGAGGCAGTTGTGCAGCCTGGAGCTGGAGGACTGGGGGTGCAGAGGGGCTGTGGGAGGAGCCCCCACTGCTGGAGAGCTCTTTTCCATCCTGCTGGGCAGAATGCTGCGATCAGCAGCTAACCAACTCACAGGAGCCATTGCCAAATGTTTAGGAAATTGCAAGCTGTTGAACTGTTAGTAGCTTAAGTCAGCCCTAGTGTGAGCATTTACTCTGCAGAAACCAGCAGGTGTTCCTGGCAGGGTACCCTCTCTCACAAGGCTGGCTTACTGCACACCACTGGCCCACTGGCTGTGAACTGGTCCTGCTAACTGGGGTGAGTCAGGGCTCCATCCCCCAAACCTAGAAACTGGTGGGGTGTGGCACAGCTTTGTGACCCCTCAGGCCTCCCCCACTACCCCCTCTGTGTGCCCAAGTGTTATCAACTGAGGCCCTGGCCTGGGTGCCAGGGACCATGTGGCTTTTGGCATCTGCAAGGCACTTCCAACTTTCAAGCCCCCACCCCATTACCCATGGTGCCCTGCACCATGCCTCAGTTCCCCTCTTTGCCTGCTGGTTGTGTAGGGACCTTTCTGCCCCCTTGGCCTGGAGCTTTACCCCCAAACTCCCCTCCTTCACCTTCCCCAGACCTGCACAGCCAGGCCAGAGCTATACCTGCCAGCACTGGAAGGGCGCACAGAGGTCCCCAGCCTGAGGCCACCTCATCTGCTCCCAGGCCTGTGAACCCACAGGTGCCATCTAGCAAGGCCCTCTGGAGATAAGGCTGATGGTGTTCAAGCACCCCTGAGGTGAGGAATAACTCCAAATCCACAGAAACTTGGGGCCAGACATGCCAGGCTCGCTGGGACTCTCATCTGTGGCACCTACCTCCCACTTTTCTTGCTCATTCATTCATTCACTCATTTCTTCTGAACCATTCACAGTAAGTTGCAAATATGACCCTATACACATAAAGGAGGTATGTTTCTTAGATCAAGGGCCCTATTTGCCTGGGCAGAAGGAGCAGTGCCTGAGACAGACACCTACCTGGCCTTATAGTCAGGGCCCACTGAGCCCTCCTGACAGGGCAGGGCCAGATGGCAGAGGTGAGGCTACCTGGACCAAGTTTGCACAAGCTGCTCCCTCCTGAGGCTAGATAAAGCCCAACCTGTCCAGGGCCACAGGGCTGAGAACGGAGCTGTGACTTTGGAGGTGACCTCAGAAACCCAAGAGGACCTATGAAGGAGGGTGTGGAGGCTGTGAGTGGCTGGGCCCACTAGTGGCCCTGGTGTGTAGATGGGTGCAGGAGCACAGCTCCCCAGGTTGGTAGAAAGGTCTCCCCCTCAACTGAGGAGAATGGCTGCTCAGAGGCACCTTGCATGTAGCTGGGCCAGCTTCAGTGGGTGGAAATGGGGGTGCCTGGTCCAGAAAGGTGGGCTGAGGCTGTGTATGTGGGCGAGCACCCTGTGGACCTGGACAGCCTGGCCTGCTTCAGCCGTGAAGAGCAGCACGTGTTGTGTCCTGCAGACTCTTAACCTTTTACACTTACTGGGAATCCCATTTCTTTGTAAGTTCCACAGGACAGCAACTTGTGTATGCCTTCTTGACTGCCCAGAAAACTTCCTAATGTGTAGGCATGCATGGAATGCTGGCTGGCTGGCCAGTTGACTTATTGATAGTTGACTTGTTGGTTGGTTGGCTGCTAGGTTGTCTGACTGATTGGTAGTTGGATAGCTGGTTGACTGGGTGGCCAATTGGTTGGTTAGCCATTTGGCTGGCTAGTAGTTGATTGGTTGGCTGGGTGGGTGGGTGGATGATTGGGGTAGCTGGGTGGTTGGTTGGTTAGTTGGTGGTTGGTTGGCTGGCTGTTTGGCTAGTTGTTTGGGCAGGCAGGTGGGTTAGTAGATAAACAGGCAACTGAGCTATAAGCCCCGTGGGTAGGCATAGACACAGGGACTCCCACCTTACTTCCCATGGGAAATAGGCCATCCTCTGGCCTCAGACATGAACAAGGAAGTCCTGGAGAGACCTCATCTCTCCAGGCCCTACTGGAGATGAAGGCATGACACTCCCTGGCCTCTAACATAGCTTGCAGGCAACTTCTCTGAGCAGCTAAGAAACAGGCTCTGGGTTCAGGCTGGGGTCTTACCTGGGTGCAAAAGTAGGTGGTCAGCCATCCCATGTGTTTGTGATTGGGATGGTATCTAGGACACAAGATTCAGCTCCACAGGGTTTTCCAAGAAATGGGGCTTTCAGAGCTAAAAACAGCCACCTGAGGATGAGAAAGGGTGACAGATCCCCAGCCCAAACCACTAGTAGGGCTTCATTGTAGAGTCAGGGTAAGGTCCTCCTCCCAATGCCCCCTCAGAGAGGAGATGGCTCCAGTATGCATGTGTGAAGCCGAAAGTGTTGCCCTGCCACCTCAGGGTTTATCTGTGTGAATGTGTATTTTAACCTTCACTTCTCCTTCCCCTCACTGGTTCTCCTCCTGCAGTTCACGTAACTACTCAACAGCCCTACACCAGGCCTTTGGTGTCCATGCTCTGTTTCCCCAGTGTTTCTCCCCTCAGGCAGGTACCCACCCTGAACCTGCTGTCCCCCAGCAGTGAGTGCAGGGCTCAGTGCAGACCTCAACTTTAGCTCCATCAGAACGACCCCAGGGCCAATGGTGCCTCTGGCTTCTAGTGGAGCTGGAAGCCTGTGTTCCTCACAGTTCCCAGTGATGGTGCTGCTGCTGATCCAGGGGGACCACCTCTAAGAACCACTGGATACGGCCAGGGACATGGTTCCCCACAGAGGTTGATGGGCCCTTTGCTGCTTGGTTCAGAGGGAGGGTAGGCAGGAAAGCCTTGAGGTCTGAGTGTGGTTCAAGCCTGCCTGTGGGAGACCCACTGAGGGCCAGGGGAGAGAAAGCTCCCACAGGTTGGTCTAGCCAGTGACAAAAGGACACTGGCTCCTGGGCAGCCTGGACTCAGCTGCAGTTAGTTCTCTACCCCAGTCCCACAGCCCTATACCCTTCATCACATTGGGGCCTTACACATTGACCCCAGGAACTCTGGGACCATCTGGACATAGTACCAGCTGGTTCTGTGTCTTGGTCTTGGAACTCTGTTGGCTCCACAAGGAAAGGGGCAGTGGACACCTGGAGGCCTATAGCTGTTGAGAGTGGGGACTGGAAGGGTTCCCAGCTAAGCCTGTGAAATTGGCAGACGTCAGGAGCTCTGACTGGCCCCAGCCACCTGGATTGCTTTCTGGATAGGTCGCAGAGCTTCCATGTGCTCATGCTGAAATGCCTGGAAGGTGGGGGAGAGGTGTACATGAATTCATATTCTCACAGCCTGCAGTGTCCCCCACATGCTGACAGGGACCAATGACCTTGGTGTGTTTGTGAAGAGACCAAGCATGGTGTTACAAGAAGGCATAGGAGTGTTCCAGGTCAAAGAGGTCAGAGGCCACAAGCCTGGCTGTGTAAAGGATTGTCCCTGCCAGCCTGGTGAGGCTGGGGCATCTGATGTCTAATACCTCCCTCACCTTTGTGCAGGTGTGAAGTTTTTCCTGCTAAAAGATGCATATGTGCAGGGTTCTGGCTCCAGCCCTTCCTGGGCACTTACCCTCACTAGCCCTGCTTTCTTTCTTTAAAGTGGGAAGGAAAGTTTCTCCAAGCACTGGGGCCAGGAAGTGCCACTCGGCTGGCCACCCAGATGCTTGATCGGGCCCAAAGCCGTGTGGTGTGTCAGCTCCGTTTTGCAGATGGCAAGCGGAGGGGTTAAGAAGTAGCCCAAGGGCACACGGTGAGGGAGTTGTAGTGCCAACTGAAGGAGGCACGGTGGGCGCAGAGAATCTTTGTGGTGGCCTGGTAATGACTGAACAGGGAGGGAAGAGGGTTGGCAGGAAGAGAGCCAGGCTGTGGGTGGAGACAGAAGCCCTCACAGACCACCTGGATCTTCACACTCAGCATCTTGGGGAAACGAACAGGACTGATGGCAGCTTGAGTGCACTCTGTGCTGTTTGCCCCTCTGGGCATTTCTTCCCCTCCTGTCCCAATGGCTTTCCCCACTGGCTCTGCAGTGCTCTGCCCCTCCTGCTGTTCCTCCAATCAGACCCCAGGCCCTCAGCTCAGAAAGATTTGTCTCCCACCTTGATAGCATGTCAGGCCCTAGACCAGTCAAGTTCCAGTGGCTGTTTGGGGAAGGCCTGGGGCTGGGGTGGAGCCAGGTCTGGTGCAGGGGGACATTTAGCCCTGGCCAGGAGCCCTGCTGTCTGTGGGTCAGGTTCAGGTTTGTCTGAGGCCATCCCTTCCTATCCTCAGATGAAGGTTGCTGTGTCCAGAGGGGGTGACCGGAACAGTGACGACGATAGTGTCCTCGAAGCCACCAGCTCCCGGCACAGCAGCTCCCGGGACCAGCTCAGTGATGTGAGTACCCAGCCCCACTTCCCAGGTGATGTCCTGCTGAAGTCATTAGGAACCTTGGCCCAGCTAGTGCATTCGTGTGGAAGCTGCATATGAGCATTTGCCGTTTTACCTTCACCAAAGTGTGACTTTGTACTAATTAGGACCTTCCCATTAGAACAGATTTAAATGAAGAACAGCAATTAGGAGCTGACAGGATCCCGTCTGGAATACTAAACCTACCACAGTGTGGCATATCAGCCCCTGCACTAGACCAGCATGGAGTGGGAGGCCAGGCTGGACCCCAGCAAGCTTCAGGTTGGACACACTCATGCAGTGTCCACAGGGGCAAGAGAGAGGCAGAGTGGAGTGGAAACGACTCCACAAATGTATTTAGATGTCAGATTTATCATTAAAATGTCAGGGGACGGTGTTTTCACCGGCCTGAGCCAGGCTGCCATTAACCTTGACCACAGCAGGATCGACAGCCCAGTCATCTTGATGTGGGTCCTGCGGTGCATGGACTGGCTAGTCAGAGCAGAGGCACGCTTGCAGTGACCTCAGCTGGGGACACACCTTCAGTGTCCCTGAGACGGGGCCCTGGACAGCCAGCCATGGGGTCAGGTACAAGGCTGGCCTGGTGGGCACAGCCATGGTAGACAGGACCAAGTTTGAGGGCTCAGACTCCAGGCTTGGCAAATGATGGGGCACAGGCCCTGCCAGGGCTGGGGTGGAGGCAGAGGGGCCACCAACCCAGAGTTGGCTCAGGAGGTGACCATTAACACCCCTGCCCAGCTCCTGAGCTGGCCTCAGAATGGTGCGTTTTTGCAGGGCTGGTCTCATTATTATTTAAATCGGGACCTGGGGGTGCAGCCGCAGGCACAGAGGGAGGCGGAATTGCCAGGCCCCAATCTTGTTGCCACAAAATGGGAAAATAGGCTGGTAATTGTCTGGGGCCGAGAGAGGGCTGGCCCTAGCTGGTCTGCCTCTAATTGCCACCCAGGATGAGTGAAGATGTATTCTGAGCACAGCTCAATCTGAGGCTGAAAACTCACCATTCACAACCCCACCCCAAACCTTTCAGCCAGGACTAGGGCTCTGTCTGGGGATGGAGGGGGTCTCCCCACTCTGCAAGAGGGAGGGATAGGTTTGAGGGGAGGGGACGGCACCAGCATGCCAGCCTCCACTCCCCTCTGCTGACTCTCCCGCTCTGTTCTCTGTCCCCTGTTCCCCTGCATCCCCATAGAACGTTCATCCCCTATCCCACTCAGGAGCCAGGCAGCCATAATCCACAGTAGTTCTCTGTCCTCTTTCTCATGGCCTTCCTGCCACAGCCTGTACAACATGGGGCTGTGGGAGCCCTGCAGATTGAACATACAGCCTGGGAGACACACTGCTCTGTCCTGGTGGAGCTCATGGCGCCCACTCAAACCAGAGGGAGTCCTTACCCACGTTGCCCAGGCCCCAACCTCCCCCACCATGGCCACTGGCTGCCTCGAGGCCCCCTGGACTGTCAGGCCCCTGCTTCAAGGTCTACTGCCACTGCCTCCTTTAAGAAGTCTTCCTGTGGGCCCCAGGCAGGGGAGAGGCACCAAGGGATGGCCAAGGGTCTTATCCTAGGCTGGGGTAGGCAGGTGACACACATGCAAGTGGAAGACAGGGCCTGTATACCCAAGTCTTCTTGCTTCACCTTTAGGAATGGCTTCAGCATCCTGGCTGAAGGATGGGTTGTGGACAGGTCAAAGGCATTCTGTGGAACAGCCTCCACAGGGCACAACCCTTCTCCTGAGCCACCATACCCCTCCCAGAACTGCTGCAGAAACATCAGGGCTGGCTGAGCCAGAGGTGGCTGTGCTGCTCTAAGGAGGGCCTTGAGGTGTCCCAGGTGCAGGAGCCAGCCAGGCTCAGCTGTCCATCCTTCCACACCAAGAGTCTGCTGGCCTGTCTTGGGTCATATTGCTTAACCTGAGGCCATGGGGCAGGCCGTGGTCCTCAAGAGGAGGTATTCTTAACTCAGGCTGCAACTTGTCACTGACTTGTCTGCTTCTTCCCCTTGCAGAGCTCGGCACAGGCGGTTTCCGGGAGAGGCTACTCTGTAAGTCTCCCAACCCCTCCTCCCTCATTGTCCCTGCCTTGGGCCATCCCAGCACACCTGCCCTGCAGCTCCCTCACCTGGAGGCCACACCACCCTGGGATCTGTCCCTCCAGATACCTGGCTGGTTCTGCCCCAACACCTGTGGGGCAGGCAGAGGGTGGACATGCCTGGGTCAAGATTGGTAGGGAGCATTTGGGTGGGGGTACTTGCAGGTGCCATGGGGTGCCAGAAAGGGGGAGCGGGCTCCCTGTTGGTTGGCCAGGCTGCTACCTCTGGGGTCTCACTAGGCACCTGGGGAGTGTTTGGTGTCACAGATGCCCATGGTATGAGCCACTATCCTCCAGAGCCCTGACCCACCATATCCCTCTCAGCCCACTGCAAGGTTCATGGGTTCAGGCTGGACACTGAGAGGACGACACCCAGGGAGCAGCACCACCTGTGGGAAGACAGGTGGGGAGACGCATGTGCGGCCTGCATGACAGGCTTATGGCCCATGGAAAGCAAGCTGCGTGCTTCTTCCACCTGCTCTGTAGGTGCAGGGTGGCAACAGCAAGCTCCTGCCACACCCCTGTGCCTGCAGGTACACCCAGGTTCCCCAAGCGACCAACACCCTGTCCAGCAGGATCCACTGCAGGGACAGCCTTGAAGCCAGTGCTGACTTTCCCTCTGTGCTTGAGGTGGCAGTGGCTCCTGGCGCTGGCACTCACATGCCCTCGGAGCAGCCCCTGCGCCCTCCTCATGACTTACTTCATTTTCCCTAAGTGCCAGGAGGAACGCTAATGACATCATAAAACCCAGAGCTCCGTAGAAGCCATTTCTGCAGATTTACAGCCGCTTCGGCTCATTGCGGCCAGGGCCTGGACTCCGCCCGCCTCATCCCTGAGCCCCTGATTTACAGCCTGCCTGCCCATTCTCTAAATCACAGCAGCTTTTATGGGGTGTGTAATTAACCCATTAATTACCCAACAGGGCCAGTGGGGCAGCATCTAGGTCTCCACCCCAGGGCTCTTGCTGGGCACTGGAAAGAAAACTAGGACTGAGCCATGGTGGAGACCATGGCTTACAGGCTGAGTGGTCCCCACACAGGCCAGGGCAGTGATGCAGCCACCTGCCTGGGTTGGGGGAGGGGCTTGGCCTGGTCCCGCCTCATCTGCACCCCCAGCCTCCCTACCCTTCCTCCCCCATTCCCCACCTAAGAGTAAAGAACCCAGGGCTCGTCTTGGGTTATTCCCTCAACCAGGGTTTGGCTGCATAGTCCTTGGGCCGTTGACCTGGGGGTGCAATGTAGGCTGGGTGGTAGGACTCTCTGGAGGTGGCTGTCCAAGGGGACCCTTCCTCGGGGACCTAAACCCTCCTTTGCAGCATGTGGCCTTGAGCAGCCTTGTTCTTACTTGTACACTGGGGACAGCAGCCCTCTTGAGGGTGGTTATGGATGCCCTTGACCGCAGTGGGCTCTTTTCCATGCAGTGTCTGGACCTGTCACAGCTCCTGTGAGTAGTGCTGTGGTCAGGGCTCTGCCAGACACCGGGGTGCAGCTGTGAACAAGTTGAACCCAGGCCTCTGTTTGGAGAGTTCCAGAAACCACCACAGTCCTGATGCTGTGTCAGAGCGTGGCAGTGGGGAGAGCCATGGAGCCCTGTGCCAGGACAGGCTGAGGCAGCTGGAACCAGAGCCAGCCATCCATATCTAGGAGGCTTTTGGGCAGAGGGGTTGAGAGCTGAGTCCCATCTCTGTACCTCAAGTTCCCAGGGGGGCTGGGAAGGAAGAGTGTGGTCCCTGGAGCAGGAACCCGGTCTCTGGGGCTCTACATGACAGTGGCACAATGGCAGAGGTTCTGCAGCTGACCCTGGTCAGCTGATCTAGAGCTCATGGGGTCAGGTGCTCTGTCCCTGTCACCAGTGAGTCACATCTGTGTCTCAGAGGAACCCAAGTAGCACCCGCCTGGGTGGTGAGGTCTCCCTGGGCTGCTAGGCCACTCTTCGGATCCAAATCCCCATTTGTCATTCAGGACTTCTCCCCCAAACACTGTTTTTTAAATGTTTTCTAAGAAAGGCTGTAATTAACTTGCCAGCTGCTTGCAGCTTAACCCCCCATGGCTGCAGCCCAGGAGCGACAGATGGTGGCAGGAAGGGAACCAACTAGCCGGCTGGCTGCACGGTTGTGGGTTCTGTCTAAGCAGTGGGCCCAGGACACCCATGATCTGCAGATGGCCATGTGTGTGCATGGAGCTCTGGCATGTGCAGGCATATATGTCAGACCCTGACATGCATAGGTGGACTTTCCAGGGGCCTGCTGTGTGTGGGGGAAGCGGGGGTCCTCTGGTCAAGTGCCAGTGGTCATCCACAACCCAGTTGGCCTTGATAGCTACAGGCTGTCACTGCTGGAGGCCTCTGGCCCACTGGACGTGTGGGTTCGGATGGAAACCAGGCTACAGGCAGACAGCGGGGAATAATACCCAGTACTCTAAGAAGTGGTCCTCTCCCTGATAGAAGTCCCCAGGATGGAGCTGGAGGAGCCAGAGCCAGCCAAGATTACCTGGGCCCAAGACGGAGGCAGGGGCCTGGCTGGTCTGGGTTCAGGGCAGCTGTGATCCAGTTTTTTAATTTGGACTTCATAATGGTCCGTCAGATATGGGATACATGGGGATTGGCTGCTTGTGTGTACATAACTGTGTGTGCATAGCTGTGTGCACATACCTTTGTGTGTGTGCATAGCCGTGTGGATACCTCTATGTGCATATCTGCATGTTTGCATACCTGTGTGTGTATGCCTCTGCATACCTGCATATTCATGCATATTGGAGTGTGTGTACTTGTGTGTGTGCATACCTGCTTGTGTGTGCATGGATGGGGGAGAGGCGCACATCCCTATGTGTCACTCACATGTGGTTCTTCTGCATAACTGTGTGTTGACACATGTCTGCATCAGACATGTGTGTCTATGTATGTGGCCCTGTGTGGTGGGCTGTGTGAAGCTGTGTATACCTATCTAGAGGTGTTGTATGGCTTTCTCTGGGCTTCTGTGTGTGCACACCACACATTGTGTGTGTATATGTCTGTGTCTCCATATCCTGTAGCCCGCGTATTCCTGTGTTTATGTATGCACTGCAGTGTGCTCCTCTGGTTTCTCGGGACTCCCTGGTGCTCACTACATGGATGTGTACCTGTGGCCACATGGCATCGCGTACGGTGTGCCTGGTGCAACCCTGCTACTTGCATGTGTCAGCACCTGGGCTTCCGGCCTAAGAAGGAGCCACACACAGCACAGTGTGTGTCCTTCCCTTGCCCCACAGCAGCGCCGCACTGGGTGACACTGGCACTTGTCAACCACCTGATTTTAAAGGCCATATTTTAGTGGTTTAATTTTTTTTTTTTTTGACTGTACTGGGGTTTGAACTCAGGGTTTCATACTTGCTTGGTGCTGTACCACTTGAGCCACTCTGCCAGCCCATTAGTGGTTTAATTTTGCCAAAATTTATCCCCAACAAGTCCCCAAGTATTGCTCATCCTCACAGTTTTTGTCTCAAGAGTTCGGCATGGCCTCCCAGCACACTTTTGCCATGGAATTAGCTAGAAAGTTATTTTCTTTATTTGGTTAATTGCAACCAAGGACGTGGTTACCTGTCTCCCACAAACCAGGGACTTGGGGGTTTCCTTAGTGATAGAGCATCGGGAGCCACCTGCCTCCCCCGCACAGTGCCCAGAACGTTGTGGAAGTGCCAGTATCCAGCAGCACTGTGGAGGGTGATGGGCCAGAGGAGGCACAGCAGCCAGGCTGCCTCGGACAAGGTGTCTCCAGTGGTCTAGGCCTCGGGACCTACCTAACCTGGGGCAGATGTTTGATTGCTGGTGCAATCAGGTGCCCCACCTGAGGTCCCTCCTTAGGGCCCAGGGCACCTTCAGGAGCCCTGCTAGCTCAGCACTCCCTCCCCCATGGTCAGGGCATGACTGCAGAGATAAAAAAGGGACCCACTTCTTCTTCATCCCCTCCTCCTTCATCCACAGTTCATTGAGTGTCTCCTGTCCACCATCACCATGCTGAGATGTGCACACGTCTGTGTCCAGACAAGGGTGGTAAAAAAAGACATGAGTGACCGCCAACGATGGGAGGGGAGAAGTGGAGAGGCCAGGCAAGTGCAGGCCATACTTAAATGGTGCAGCCCTCGGGGCCAAGCTCCAGAGCAGCAGTGCAAAGGCCCTGCACTGTGTGGGAGCAACCTCAGTGAGGTGGGGCAGGCTGGGGCATGAGGAGAAGGCCACGAGAGGTGAGGTCCCATCGGCGGGGCCTGGGGCAGAGGCCCAGCGCAGTGAGACTCTGACTGTGAAGCAGCATCTGGGAGCCTACCAGGGTCTGCAGTAGGATGGGATGTGACCAGCAGAAAGCAGCAGCAGCAGCCTCCACCCTCACTCTGCAGCCAGTGGAGGCCAGGGTGTGTTCCTGGGAGTGCCAGCCTCAGTCCAGATGCAGATGTCTGACCTCGCCGTAGCCCTACCTGCCGAACCTGCCAGGGAAGCCCCTTTGTGTGGGTGTAACTAGCTGATCTGTTTGATTGCTTTTGAGGGATTTCTGAAAACTGATTTTAAATTGTTGAGTTGCAAGTCACTGGTTTCCCAGAAAGTCAGCTAACCTCACAGCACACTCCAGCCTGCTGCTAAGCCTGTAGTAGGCCCTTGCTGTCCTCTGCACCCCAGAGTGGGGAGGTGCCAGCAGGGCTGTGACCACTGATGTGCCTGGTGCTCAGGCAGATTCTGGGGCAGGGCTCTCCAACCCTCCTGAGATCATCTGTGATGCTGACAGGCAGGGTGACATCCCCACATCAGAAGCCCCAAGCATGGGGAGATGTTCATCTAGCACACTACATAGCAAATCACCCAGGTAGTGACTTCATGCAGCCTGTTTGAAGCTGAGTTTGCAGGTGAGGAATTCAGACAGGACACAGCTGGGCCCTCCTGGGGCCTCCAAGGCCAGGAGTGACACCATCAGAGGCACGTTCACGCAGTGCCTGGCCCACAGCGCAGCAGAGTTAGCGCCTCAGTTCCCCCAGTGTGGGTGTCCTCATGGGGTCTCTGTGCAGCTGGTGGCCAGGATGCCAGGAGCCCAGGGGGAAGGTGAAGTGTGACATGCAAGGGCCTACCCCATCTATTCTGTCAGGAGCCCACCAGTTGGCACACTGGGAGGAGCCTCTGTGGGCAGGAGGGTTTCCACATGTTGTCCTCACTTGTGACCCCGCCTCTCCTTGGACACCAATGCTGATTGCCTGCTGTGTGCAGTAGGCAAAGCCCAGGGTGCAGCAGGCAGAAGGTTGGACCGAGGGAGCTCAGGTTCCAGCAAACCCTGCATCCCTTACATTTGCTGAAGTGTCTCAAGAGCTGTTTAGTACCCTAGAAGACAACTTGCTGAAGGCTTTGACCCAAGCTTGCTGGGTGCTGGCCTGCATGTGAGGCATCACTGCAGCCCTACAGCAAAACCACATCCTTTGTAGAGCCTTTGAGCTGGTGCCCAAGCCCTGGGGTAGGAGCACCGGAGCCACACACCCACCATGTAAAGTAGCCCTGAGGGCTGAGGGTGCCAGGCGGACAGGCACATTCCTATGCTCTCTCAACTCCCCAGGCCTGTGAAGGTGAGGTAGGTAGGAAGGCTGGCCAAGGGAAAGGCTGTGTTTTGTAGAAAGGGGTGACAGGCCTCATCTGGGCACACCGTGTACAGTTGAGGCCTTGGGACTGGGGTTGTGGGGCCACCACTGGGTGAAGGTACTGCACTGAACACCCCCTGTGGAGCGCAAAGGCCCTCTTGACCCTTAACTCCTCACTCTGAGCCTCCCCTTCTCTCTCCACCCCCTGGCCTGCCCTTTTCCGAGGAAAGACACACACACACACACACACACACACACACACATTCCCAGTGTATCTAACCCTTTCCTCTAGGCCAGTGAAAGCTGGCCCCTGTTGTTTCCTCCAGCCTGGTCCTGGGCACAGGAAGGGAGAATGATGTAGCAACAGCCACCCTCCTGCTTTATCTAGAGTTTCCCCACAGATGGCTAGGCCGGGAGCCCAGCCTGCGACACCCTTACTGCCTGTCTTCCACAAGGCTGACCCTCACCTCGGTGTGCAGGAGGCCCCAACCTGAAGTGCACAGCTTCTTCGGGGTGTTTGAGGTCCAAGACCCCTGTGAAATGGGGCCCCCCATTATATGGGCTTTCCTTTCCCTTTCCCCAGCCAGGACTGAGGCCTCCCTTGGAAGGGCAGAATGCTGCAGGTAGAAGCCTGGCTTTTGTGAACTGCTGGGCTCCAAATCCGCCTGGACCTGGAGCCCACTCTGACTCCCCAAGCCTTGGCTTCTTGTCTGCACAGTGGCCTCTGGGCCGCAGTGTCACCCTCACGTGGCTCAGGTACTCCAGAGCTGACAGTGGGGTCTGAGCAGAGTTGAGGCCATCCTGTCTTGGAAAGAGGCCACATCTCCCTGGGCACAAAGTCACAATGCCACTTTCCCATGGTGCACCTGTGAGCCAGGAACATGTGTGCATACAGGTGCAGCATGTAGTCAGGCAACCAGGGTGGAGGGAGGGGAAGGGCCATCAGGCGACCTGGCAGTGGGAGGGCGGCGGAGCTCTCTAATGGTGGGTGTTGCCATGGAGCCCTGGCCAGCAGCACAGGGGCTCCATACTCCTTCCTCGTGGCTCTGGTCAGCCCCGATGACAGAATATGGTGCTCTCATGGCTGGCTGTGGGTCATGTGCCCCATCAGAGCCTGGCAGCCCCGTAGTGCAGGCTCTGTCTTTATAAGCCAAGTTTATGACATTCATTAAGCGGTTCCTTGGGCCACTTCTGAGCAGTCATAATTTGTACAAAAGCAGTAAAACCATGCCAGCCTCTCCCTGGAGTCAGGAGCCACCTTCTCTGCTGCCCCACCCCACCCCACCCCCATATCTGAAGCAGGAGAGTCCTTAGGGCTATGGTGCAGCAGGAGTGGGGGCTGAGCTCTTGTCTTAGCCTGCGCCTGCCCTGCCTCCCATCCACCCACCCCTTATAGTGACCACATGCCTGGGAGCAGTAGCCATCCTGATGTGAGCTGGGAATATGACAAGTCACAGAAGGTCCTGCCCTTATGGAGTTGCCCTCCCCCAGGGACAGAGGGCAGAGATACCTAACAGGTGACTTCAGAGCCGATAGTTGCCAGGAGGGAAGTAAAATATGGCTGGGTTGTACTGGAGGGGGAAGTAGCTCTGAGAATGTTTGTTCATGAGGACACTCATCCGCTGGCATTTCATCTCTGAAGGCTCCCCATGTTAATTTCAAACCAGCAGTTGTCCCAAGAAAGAGGTGTCACCCACTTGCAGGTGTAGAAGCTGGGGCATGAACACCAGCCCTTTATACTATCACTGACCAGGAAGTGGCAGCTCCCTCGAGGGCTGGTGTCTCTTGAGGGTGGGGACAGTAAATGTGGTCCTTCCTATGTCCACTTTGCCCCTAGAAACAGGCAGTGATGCTTTGCCGACACTGCTGAGCACCTATGTCCACGGGGTGCCCTGCACTGCAAAGGACTTAAGTGGTTTCATTTTTATCTTCTGGTTTGTCTCAGTCACAGAGTGACTTCTGCCCCACATGGCAGTGAATGGGAATGTCACCCGGTGGACAGACTGGGCCAGAGGGTCCAGGACGGCTGTGCCCACATGCCTAGCACCTGGGCAGAGCCCTTTCCACAGTGGCTCAGACCTTCAAGGGCTCTTCCCAATAGGGCAACTGGGAACCTCCAGGCTGCTAGAGACCAAGGCGGCTGCAGCTACCCTAGAGCCAAGGCCCGGCTGGCACCATGTCACAAGTTCCCAGTCCAGCCCAGGTTCAATGGGAGATGGAGACCCTGCCCTTAATGTGTGTCACCTCCCTCAGGGCTCCCTCCTGCACCCTTCCCACTGCCTCACCCAGGCATTCCCAGGCTACAGCTCCTTCCTTGTCCACTGTGTTGGAACAAGTCATCCCTAACCTATGCACCCAGACATTGCCCATGGGTCGGAACTGTTGAGTGTCTGCCATCGGCAGTGCCCATGGTTAGGTACCGTGGATGTCCACCATTCACATTGCCTGTGGGTAGAGACCACGGGCATCTGACATTGACAGGGCCTGCAGGTCAAGTGTTTGGCAACAGCTGACCGGGGCTGGACAGTCTGCTTTCTGGCCTGACTTTCCTGGCATGGAAGAGCCCGAGCAGGACAGAGATAGAGGATGGTTGGGCCAGCCAGACCTTGGTCACAGTCACTCACAAAACTCATGGTGGGACACAGGGTTTTGTCACGTGGCCTTCTCCAAGACACAGAAATCTCTCTAGTCCCTCAGCTCCGGGCCTTTGCCCCAGGACTGGAGTGGCAGGACTCTAGAGCCTTTAGCAGGCAGGCATCAACACTCAGACCATGTGGCTTCTGCAGGTGGGCCAGTGGGTCATCAAGGAGATGGCCATGCTCCCCACATGCTCTGATTCCTACAGGAGGTCTTGGGGATTGCAGCTACTCCCTGCCATCACCTGGGTGGCCAGTTCCCTGTGTCCAGTCCCACCCCTCACCACAAGTCCTGAGGCACCACAGGCCCCAGCTGCTCAGAACAGCCCAGGGAAGTTGAGTCCCAGAGGTTTCTACCCCAAACCTCCCCACCCTGTGCACCTCCAGGCAGAACGTGCTGAAGGAGTCCCGTGGGGCAAGTGGTAGCCAGGGTCTGAGTCTGAAGACCCTTCTGTCCCAGGAACCACAACTGACCACCAGGCAGAACAGCGGAGTGGCCCAAAGGGAAGCACTGGGTGGTAATCTTGTGAAGGTGACCCAGTGGGAACGGGGACCAGGCCGGAGCTTGGGCTGCTGGAGGTCGGGCCCGCCGGAAACTGAAATTCAATTATTCAGAACAGGCTGAGCTGCCGTGACACAGAAGGTTAGGGATTAATGTTAACAGGGTTTCTGGTTAAGACTTTGTGTTGATAAATAATTCATGAGGCAGTTAGCACTCTGAGTCTGACAACACAAGAATATATTAATACAGTCGACTCTGAGAAAGGTCAGCCGTGTGCTGGCAGGCCCGGCCATCTCTTTTATTCATTCCCTGACATTGGCTCGTTAATTATCCCAGCCCAGCCAGGGCTGCACAGAGAGGTGCTAATGAGAGAGAGGAAGGGAAGCCCCAGGGATGAGCATGGATGTGCAGGGGGGCCTTGCCTTGCCACACCCAGGCAAGGGGTTCACCAAGGATGATGCCCAGGACAAGTGAGGCCAGGGAGCACAGACCCTGGCACAGGCCGCAAGCATGGTGACTATCAGCTGTGGCCGGGACTGTGGAACACTATCAAGGCTACACAGTTGGGGGAACCAGACAGGCTCAGCTTTTTGGGCATCTGAGGGGAGGAATGTGAGGAGAAGCAGAACATGGGGGCTGTCAAAGTAGAAAGTGATGGGAAGTGGGCCGCAGGAAGGCTACTAGGCTCCATATGGTGTAGGGACTGCAGGGTGACATCAGCACAGCACTGGAGAAAGGGAGAAGGTTATGCCAGGAACAGCAGGTACAGGGCCAGCAGGAGCCCACCTGTGGTTCTTGTAGGTGTGAGTGTGCAAGTGCACATGCATACAACTGTGTGCCTGTGGTTCTGTGTCTGTGAGCATTCAGCTGTGTGTGACTGGCTGTGCCTGTGTATGCACACACTGTGTGAATGTGCATTTGTACAGAACTCCAATCACATTGAGGTCAGCATGGCTAGGGGAAAGTAGTCTAGGGCTACAGTCTGACATGGAGTGAGGTGGACAGAGCTGGGAATGATGGGATGGCCAGGCAGGGGTGGGGAACGTGTGCCCATTACGTTAGAGATGAACCCTGTGGTGTTGAAGGCACCTTTGTGAAATGAATGGAAATAAGAGAGCTGCTCTGAGCAGAACCACTCGTTCAGTGTGTGTGTGAACTCCAGGTCTGAGTCAGAGGCAGCACTGGTGGGCATGGCCCAGACACAGGATCCTGGGGAGCAGATGGATGAGAGGCATCTGTGATGTGTTTCCAGGCATAGTGTCCTGAGCTCAGAAAAGGTGCATGCCAAATGTTCATCCAGATTGTCCTTGCTGCTTGTGTAAGCATGGCCCAAGAAAACTAAAAATAACAGCCATTTTCAGAGCAGAGCTGTGTTCAAGAACTAGATGATTGAGTTTTCAGCCCTAATCATCAGTAGAACATTCCAGAATGGTGTGTTTCTGGGCAGTTTCCCCTTATAGGACTGCCTCTGGCCCTGTGTCCCCCATCTGTGACAGCCAGGGCAGTTCACACATCGTCCACTCTGTTCATTTGTTCACTGACCTCAGGGTAGGGTTCAGTGGGCTGAGGCTGATATCACTGATATGTGCCATGAGGGCTCTGGATAGGAGCGGACTGCATGTGGTGAGACAGGGCCTTGGCTGCATGCAGAGCTTAGGGAAGGACTGCTGCTGAGTGCCGGTTGGCAGGAGAAGCCAGACTGGCAGGGCTTCTGGAAGAGCTTTGGGGAACTGCCACTCCGAATCCCTGGTCAGGTTCACGCCACCTGGGCTCCAGAGGAGCTGGAATGTTGCTCCAGGTCATCTTGAGATTGAGGCTTTGGGAGGGTCCTCTTCTCCAGGCCGACCCCTCCTCACCAGGTGTCAGTCCCTCATGTCCCACTGCTGTGCTAGCTGCCAGCCAAGGCGTCTGCAGAGGCTACCCTGAAGGCCAGTCCAGAAACTGCCCGGGAAGTCTGTGCAGGAGGCAGGATGTCAGCACCACCTTCTGTCCTCACAGCCCTCCTGTAAAGGGGCCTCAGGCTGAGGACTGGCAGGAGGTTGAGGGTGCACACCCGAGGCAGCCCAGCACCAGGCCCCAGCTGCATGGGGCCAAGCTCACCATCAAATGCCCATGGGCTATTAGGCTGTCAGTAACTTAATTGCTCGTTAATTGGGTAATTAGTGCTTTGTTTTGCTTTAAAGCCTAAACACTCATAAACAGTGAATTAGCTGCGTAAACAAGAATGGAATTTTCAGGCCCCTTCACTTACCTGCTTATGGTGCATAATTAACCAGGTGCAATGTTGATTGCTCTAGGCAGAGGGTCCTGACCACCGGTTCCAATCTGGATCCAGGACTCAGACCCACCAGCCACCCTCCAGCTGTTTCTGGGGAGGGGCCCCAGCCCCTGTGCCTCACCCCCATGGTCCCTCCCATCAGTCCCATCCCTTCCACCCCCTCAGTTGACTGCAATTCCCTCCCCTCACCCTCTCTTCAGCGTCTCCCTCCCCTCCCATGCTGGGCTGCATCCCTGATCGCTGTCCTCCACTTACATGCCACCCATATCTGGTCCATAAGCACGTCCTGGGGGTCACCTCAGTCCACCCACCTTGGCTACTCACCTCAGGCACTCTGCTGAGCTTCCTAAGTCTTCCTCTGGCAGCCCCGTTGTACATTCATTCTCACCAGCCCTGCCCAACTGCCCCTCCCCTTACTCCCAGGCCACCCCCTTCCCCTCTGGCCAGTGCCTTCCCCACTTGGATGTCCTTTCCTGTCCCTCCCACAGCTCTGCCTCCTGGGCCAGGGGACCTTCCTCTCTGCAGTCAGGGTCCACCATGGGCACGGTCCAGGCCTCTGCACTGGCCACTGTGTTGGAGGCATGAGAGGCAGATGTCCGGAGCCAGGGGTGCAATGTGGTATGTGGGGATCCTGGTTAGCCTGAGGAGCTTCCACCATGTCCTTGAGAACCATCCTTCCAGCCCTGCTGGTTCCTAGTCCGCTATCAGGTGGCTTCAGATCCCCCTCTGGGCTCACAGTGTCAGCACCTGCAACCCAGGAGGGCTGTCCACAGCACTGTTTCATCCGAGGCCATCCCCTGGGCTCAGGAGGGATCTCTCACCCCACTACAACTGGCCCTACAACCCCCCTGCCCCACTGCCACCGGGCAAGGTTGTGTGACCACAGCAAATCCCTAACTCTGAGCATCCATTCTCTGTTAAAGTGTGCCAGTGTCAAGTGTGTGTAGCCATAGCTCCAGCATCACACCCACCCCAGAGCAGGCTGAGGGCTGGTGTCTGACAGAGTCCACGTTTCTTCCCATGGCCTCCAGCTGGGGGGCATCGTGGTCCCATTGCACAGAGAAGGCACCCAAAGCGAGGCCCCTCACCAGGAAGTGTAAGTCAGGATTCACACAGGCCCTGCCGCTCCACCACAGCACTTGGCACCCCCGCCCAGAAAGGTCATCAGTCCCAAGGGGAGGGATAGGCAGGGGTATGTCCATGGAGCCTGTCCAGGTCACCTGCAGGCGCCACTGAGCAGCCATGGAGCAGCAAACTGGATGCCTGGCTGCATGGGATGAACACTTTGGTCCCCCATCCTCACCATTTGGGAAATTGAGTGCATGTGTGGGAGGCCTGAGACAGACACAACTGAGTTACCGTGTGTGTCCCGTGGGGCTGCAGGAACCCAGGCACAGTCAGCCCATCAGACCACACAGAGACTTGGGAGAAGCACCTGCTAGCAGGGTGTCTGGGAGTCACATGTGCAAGGCCTGGACCTAGCATACACTTCAGAATATGAAGGCACGTGTGCACACAGGCATAGACCTGTGACAGCTCTTCAGAGTGAACTCCTGCCTACCAGGAAATCCCTGTATCCCCAGGGACGCAGAATGCAAGCTCAGCATGCTAACAATAATCATGGAGCACCTGTGCCTGCCTTGGGTCACCTGCGCATGGTCCAGTAAGGGCTGGAGCACTGAACAGCTGAGACCTTGTCCTTGTGTTCAGGCAGGCTGAATGGAATATGCTGGCCTCTTCCTGCTTAACCAAGGCCATTGATCCCCCATGTTGGAGGTTTCCGGTTCTCTTACTGCCTTCGGTATGCAGCTCAGCTGCATGCAGCCCTGTGGTTAGGAGGGTCAGACCTTCCTCTTGCTTGGGGCAGCCCTGCGGGCCAGACCCCATGGGCAGCAGTATAGTTCTTACAGTGGAACAGAACCGCACACACACCTGGCACTGCCTTGGCCAGCTGCAGCCCTGCCTTGGCTGAGGTAGGGTCCCCTGAGTAAGTCAGAGGAGCCAGATTCAGAGCCTGGCAGCAGTTTCCTGTGCCTTCCAGGCCGTCAGAACTGTCTCCAGGGCCCCTCTGCTCTTTCCCCACCCTGCATAGTGGCTCTCGGGGGCCCGGCAGCCCCTCCAGACCCAGGTGCTGAGTTATCACAGGGAGCAGCCAATCCCAGCAGCAAGGTCCCTGCTCATGAATTTTCATGTCTTTGTTTGAGCAGTGGGAGACAGGCAGCCCTCCTCTGAGCACTGCTGCGAAGCAGTAATTAACACGCATACAGAAGAAAAGGCGTGTTTCTGTTGCTGCTTAATAGCCATGCTGACTGTGTCTCAGTTTGTGGGGGTGACAAGCAGCCCCCACCCCAGCAGGCAGCTGGCCAGGCTTCTGGAGGGGTGTGGGGAAGCCTGGGTGATGGAGAACAAGTGCTCCCGACCTCCTGTGCAGGCTTTTCTAGGGAGCACTGGAGGTACTGTCAGGTGAGGTTCACACTGGGCCTTCTGGGGACAAAGCCAGATGCCCGCAAGGGTGAGGTGGGTGACAGGAGGTTGGGTTAAGGTTAGGGTGGAGAAGATGATAGTGATGGCGATGATGCTGGTGGCGGTATCTTCACATGTGCGTATTCTGCTGACCATTTGCCCAACGCTGGCCTAGTATTTTGCAGGTGTTTGCTCATTTAAGCCACACAGCAGCCCTGTGCATGAGCTGTCATCCCTGTTTTACAGAGGCACAGAGAGGTCAAAGAACTTGCCCATGGCTGCATCGCAGAGGGGTAGGGTGGCATCAGAGTAGACATCTGCTCCGACTTGACCCCCAACCATACATACACTTTCTCCTTGAGCTCAAGGTCTGTCCACACCCACACTGGGGCCAGGACCCCAAGGGCTCCTGAGCACAATCCCAGGCCCGTGAAGGTCGCCTCACTCAGGCAGCTCCAAAAGACAGATGTGGCCTTTTTCCCTCCTTGACCTGATTAATTGCCTCACTTGCTCTGGCTCTATTGCAGTTGAACATAAATTTGGTAGGACTTAAAAATGTGAATTCATTGGTGGCCCTGCCTGTGCTTCACCACATCTGCAATTGGCACAGGGTTGGGGCGCATCCTCTCCTGTGCCCCCTAGAAGGTTCCATTGATTGCCTTTGGGCACGTAAAATGGCCTCCTCAGGCACTACCACTGGCCAGTCTCAAACCTAAAAGCGATGGAGAAGTGTGTGACCAGCCTGGATCATAGGGTCCTGGCACAGCCAAGGTTCCAGAGGGGCTCTGGGGCTGGAGCAAAGGGCAAGGCCTGATGGGTGGCAGGTGCTGTAGAGCTAATTCAGCAAAGAGGGTCAAGTGTGGTCCTGGACAGCCAGATCAGAGGAGCAGCTAACAGCCTGACAGGGTCTCCCTCCCACAGGCCATAGCTTCCGCTCTCCCAGCCCTGCCTTGGCCAGCTGGCATAAGACTGTCCTGAGGGACACTCATGTCACCCATTCTGCCCTCTCCCCATGTCACACACCTGTCCTGGCCTTCTCACCTCTCCAGCCTCTGCCCTCCGTCCTCCCATCCCCACCTTCCTTCTAGTCTTCCTGACACTCTCCCATGAGCAGCTGTGCTCCATAGACTTTCCTCCCGAACATGGAGGCCTCCCCACATGCCATTTCACCAAGTCCTGCCACCTCACAGATGGGGAGACTGAGGCCTCCAGGGGCCCCATCCTGGCCCTCAGTGAGCCCTACACCTGCAACCTCAGTGCCTGGGAGGGACCTGTATACCACACTCAGGGCCCGGCCAGGGCAGGGGCCTGCAGCCCAGCACTTCTCTGTCAGCACCCTGGGAGGGGCTTGGCCATGCCTACAGCCAGGAGAAACCCCTATTATCCTGCCTGTGTTGGGGTGAGGGTACCCACCCTGGAGTCTCGACCCACTGGAGCAGCATGTGGCCAAGCAGATAGGTCCATCAGCTGCAGTATGAGGTCTGCTGGTCTCAAGAGACTCCTGTGTGCCCATCCCAGCACAGCACTGTCTGTGAGCTGGAAATGTGCTTCCGGCTGCAGTGAGTGGCTGAAAGCAGGTTTTATACAACTCTATGAACTTTGTCATTGAAAACATTATAGCCTTCAATTTGGGGCCCTGGTGGAAGGCAGTATAATTTGATTACCTATATTAATCAAGTGGAGTACAACATATAAAACCAGCAGTGCACACGTCTGACTGGAGCCGGATCACCCTCTCGTGCATCTTGGGGAGATTTATTTTCGGCAATATAATTCGTTTGACATGAACGTATCATAATTGCACTTGCTAGGAATGGCTTTTTCTTTTCCCCCTTTTTATTCTTTTAGGGGAAATTGCATTGTTCCTCGAGTACTGTGTCCTTTTCAAAGCTCTGCATAGTGAAAATGGAAACGAAGATTTGTATTCTTGATAATCGCAAACTTGGGTTAACTGCTGAGCTAACAAATGGGTCCTCTGACAGCACTGAGTTCTGCCCTGAGTGCTGTGGGGGGCAGTGTGGGTCAGCCTCAGCCCTCCTCAGCTACAGGCTGCCCCCACACGCCTGCCAGCAAGAGCTGGGGGTGCTGGGGCCTCTGACTAAATTTCTAAATTTCAAACAAGAAGGAACGTAGACTCTTGGAGCTGCAAGGTAGTACCTCTGTCTGTTTGGGTCACCAGGCATATGTGGCATCATCCATTTACTCTGGGCCCCATCCCGTCTGGGTGTAGAGTGGCTATTGTGACCACTGCCCAGGAGTGAGAGCCTCTTGCATGGTAGGGGCTTCCCCTCCCACCCTAGGCTTCTCGCACGGAGAGCTCACCCCATGGGTGAGGTCCAAGGGATTCACAGGGACCAGCATATCTGTCTGGGCAGGGTGAGGCTGCCCTGCTCATCACCTGGCGGGCAAGCTTCACATATCACGCTGGGGCCCCTGTGTCTGCTCTGGGGTGCTGGCCACTAGGGCCTTCTCTCTGAGGGTACAGAGCCTGGGCCTGGGGCTTTGCCTGAGGCAAGTGGCCTGGTAGTGTCCCTGTGTCTGTCTCCTTCACTCCCACTGTTACCTCTTGGTCCTGCCACTCAGCCCTGCCAGCACTTGCTTCTTCTAGAATCTGGCCAGGGCTCCCAGCTGAGATGTGGCTAGGGCCACCCACTCTGTGCCCTGCTGCCCAATGCCCCAGGTGGTGAAGGGCCCTGACTTACCTCTCTCTCTCTTTCTCTCTCTCTCTCTTTCTTTCTCTTGTCCCCACAGTGTGACAGCGAGAGCGGCGTGGACGACAAGGTGAGCCTGGCACTCCTCTTCCCTCCTAGTGAATTCTACTGGGCTGCCCTGCCCACCCCACAGACCCTGATCTGAGCAGGGGTGGGCCCTGGAGACCAGGAAGAAAGACCCAGCATTTGCATTTGCTGGGATTCTCCCTGTCAGAGAGGCAGTATGGGGTTGGTGGCTTCCCTGGGTGCGGGGACCTCACCGGGCTAGGGGTTTGTGCCACAGGCAACTGCCCAGGCTCCCTGGCTGTGGAGTGCAGGCCTGGTGAGCATTTGTGAAACCCTAGAGGAAGAGTGCCCACGGGGCAGCTGTTGTTGGGGCCCACTCAGCCCTGAGTCTGTGCAGAGCCTGGGGGACCCATGGGGTGGTGGCAGGACTCAGCCCTGGCAGGACCCCACAGTGCATCCTGGAAGCTTTGGCGAGCAGCTGCAAGAGCTTCTGGACTGTACTGTGAGCTTCACCAGAACAGAGACTTGGAGAGGGTGGCCTCTAGGTCCATGCAGTCACTCTGCTTTTTAGCACAGAAGTCCCCATTAACCCAGGGTTCATACCGCTCAGTGCTCACCATAGGTGTGACCTGCCACCACTGCGACCTCCTGCGGGCAGTACTTCCCTATCCCATGTGGCCGAGGAGATGGAGGTGGGGAGGTCATATGCTTCAGAGTGAGCCTGGTAGCCTGGCACAGGGTCCTGGATTGGTGCACACCATCCTTGGCCTCTGAGGAGGGGATATTGAGGAAGAAACTGAGTTTTTGTGAAATGGGGTGACATTCACTGGGGGGGTGTGCAGTGTGTTATGGCCCTTCATGTGTCTAGTTACATATACTTGACCTGGATAGGGGGCCTCTGGAGCCAGCCCAGGACAGCCTGGTGGGCTTGGGTTTGGGCAGACTCGGTTTAGGAGACCCATGTTACCCAAGGTGATTTGTCAAGGAAACCCAGGGGCTAGGCTGTTTGGGCTCCTTCGGACACCATGGCCTGGGCAGCCCCAGGACCATCCGGCGTCTGGTCCCTGTGATGCCTCCAGGTTGTTCTCCCAAGTTCCTCTAGCAGAAAGTGCAGACATGGCCTTGGAGGCTCGTGTGCCCGAGGGGAACCATCAGTTCCTGAACACAGGCCCCATGCTGCTCTCAGCCGCTACCCTGTAGTTCCTTCCTGCCACCCACAGCCAGCGGCTGCCTGAGGCGCTTTGACAGGCTTAACAGTTTCAGCGCGCTGCATCTCTGTCCTGATCTCGTTAATGAAACTAGATCATGGACACCTGGGAGGGTGCTAAGCCACACGTCCCTCAGCACCTCCTTCAATTTAAAACCAATTTTCGGAGAACACACTTTCTGCAGCTGAGCAGAGCAGACTGGAGAGCCGTAGGGAGGCAGTTCCTGCCACCCTCCTGTCTTCTAGAAGTAAAGCCACCGCCCGGCTGAGGGCAGATGACAAGGACAGCCGCCCAGTACTGTCACCCCTGCTCTCAGCAGCCACAGCTGGTCCTCTGGACCCCAGGGCTACAGCCCACACTCCAACTGGAGAGTTCTTTGGGCGGGGCGGGGGTTAGGAAAACCTCTGCTGGAGGCACTGGGCAGGGTCCCTGTGTAGGAGCTCACTTCCTGTGCCCCAGGAAGAATGGGCAAGGCAGTCCCCAGCCTATCTCCACAGCTGCACTCTGGGCTGGTACCCACACAGGTGGCTGGGGATATGCCCATGTGGGGAGGGGCACAGGAGCCCCTGGCTCCATGGAGGGGCGGCTGTCAAGGTGGGTGGGATAGCCTGACCTCTGTCACCATGCCTCCGAGGGAATGAAGCAGGAGTGACTAGAGGCATAGAGAGGGGCCTAGGCAGCTCTCACCCTGTGCTTCTATGTCCCTGCTTCTTACTGAGAGCCAGCGGGTGATGGTGGCTTTCATGAGGTCTAAGCTGGAATAAGCAAGGGACACAGAGTGGCCAGCAAAGCAAGCAGACCTGTGGCTTTTATTAGAGCAGGGAGACAAGTCCTTGGAGCATTCACACATCTTCCTCATTAACCTAGGTCTGCCCTTTCCAAGAGCACCTGGAGTCTCTGGTTCAGACCTTTCAGTGGCCACCATGGCAATGGTGCCAGTTCCTCAGATGCTGGGTCCCTGAGTTTGGGACCATGAGTGGGAAAGTCTGGACTCTTCTGCTTCCTTCCACCTGGCACTGGGCTCTGAATGCACACTACATGCCTCCCCGTAGGCACTGCTGCACCTTGACCTGCCATGCCCCTTCCGCCTGCCAAGGGGAAGTGGAGGCACCCCATTGCTGCAGTGTTTCTGAGGTGTTGACATTCCTGCCTTAGCCAGACCGAGATGAGAGAGAAAGGGGTCCTCAGGGACACCAGGACAAGTAGAAGGACACCCTGAGCAGCCAAGTTCATAGGGACCTTGGAGGCCCCTGCTGATGGGGAATTCGCTTCACATGTGTCTTCCACAGCAGATTGCTCACATTCCTTGGCACACAGTGGCCTGGAAGAGCCAACAGTGGACAAGGTCTGTGATGAGAAGCGGCAAGACCTGCACTTGGGCAGGAGACAGAAAAAGTCAGCGTGCTGGGGTCTCAGCGCTAACTCATCAAACCCGAACTGGGCTCAGGGATGTCCTGCAATGCCTGGCAGAGCTGATGTCCTCCTGGACGGGGCTTGCAGCTCTTCTGCCCAGTTGCTGACTGTACATCTTCCTCCAAAGTCGCCAGGGACTGGGCTTAGACTGCTAGTCCCACCAGCTCACCCTGTCCATGAGGACCCCCAGGGGCTTTGCTTCCAGCTATCATGCAGGTGCTCTGGGGATCTTCCTCCTCCAAGTAGACAGACGGGTGGTCAGGAAACATCTAGTTTCATACACTCCTGCATCCACCTTTCAGGCCTCCTGCCAATCCCAGCCCAGCATCTTGGGCTGTCTACCTGCTGCCCCACCTCTGAGGCCCC
Organism: Castor canadensis; assembly: GCF_047511655.1. NCBI lineage: Eukaryota > Metazoa > Chordata > Mammalia > Rodentia > Castoridae > Castor > Castor canadensis. The sequence continues at coordinate 46,971,712 of NC_133403.1, forward strand.
ACCCTGCACCACAGCCACTGCTAAAAGCTGGGAGTGGGGCCAGCAGGGTGTGTGTATGGGGAGATGGCCCCTCCATGAGGCAGCAATTGGTGTCTTCTCTTTTATTGGAAAAATATGTATGAAAATTGTGTGAGGCTCATTAGGCACCTGCTGGCCGAGACCAGGTGGCCTTCTGGCCAGCACTCCCTGTGGGGAGTGCTGCTGGGCCTGGCCACTGGCCAGCCTCCAGGGACTCTTGTCTTATCTGCGGCACCCTAACCAGGCAGTGTTCCAGCACTTGGACTCAAAGGGACTCCTCCTGGGGGCACTAGTACCTCAGCCTCAGTCCTCTGTTTATAGAATGAGGTCACCATGGCCTAGGTGGAGGCCACGCGTAGATGTGAGCCCCTGAACCCCACCCTCCTCCAAGCAGGCCCTTATCCTGAGGGAGTTCTGAGCCTGACTGGCGTCCTCTTTGAACCTGTCTTCTCACCTCTGAAGCAGGACTCACCAGGCCCACTTCTTAGGTTCTTGCTCTTTTGAACTACATGAGACACACAATGCCAGATGGACAGACACAGTCAGACAGGTGGGCACAGCAGCTGGGGTGTAGGCTCCACAGCCCACATGGAGGTCTTACAGTGCTATGGTGATGGGAAGCAGCTCTGGCGGCAGCTCCTGGGGAGAGTTCTTCCCAGCACCACAGCTTGGCCACAGGAAGCAGCTCCAGGGTCCCCGTGTGCATGCAGTTCAGGTTGCCAGACCTCTGCCCAGCCCCAGTCACGAGGCTACCTTCCTTAGGGTCCTGGTAGGACCCTGTCTCCTTCCCTAGGGACGGAGAGATGAGGCCCTGGCATCCCAAGGGATGGCCTACCTCCTGGGAACCTCTGCCTCCCCTACCCTCTGCTGTGCTGTACATTTGACCTGGGGCTCAAGTCCACAGTGTCTTCAATGGGTGGCCCCCGGAGGCTTTGGTGATTGGGTCTCCGAGACAGGCTTCTGTGTTCTGGGTTAGGAGGGCCGACAAGACTCTGTCCACCCCTGTATAACCGTGGGTTGACCTTGGCATATCTGTGCAGGTGTGGAGGCAGGCAGTGGCCACCAGGTAGCAGTACTTCTGGAGCCTCTGACACCCCCAAGGTGGCTTTTGTCCCCCACCCCTATTGATAGGCAGAGCATCTGAAGAACAGAAGTTCCTTTTGTGAAGTGGAGAGGACACAGAGAGAGAAGTGGTCAGGGTGGGGGAGTTGAGGAAGGCCAAGAGGCCTTGGATTGTAGGTGATGAATCCCCAGCTTAAGTGGCCCAGGGTGGCAATTTTGCTGGAGAGAGCGCCCTTTCCCAGTGCCTGGCTCCTGGAACCCAGGGGCTGCCAGGTCCTGCCAACTTCAGTGTGGCCCGTCCTGGGGCAGTACCCTGCATGGCATCCATTGGTATGGCTGTGTCCCAGCCCTCATGTCTCTGAGGGACATGGGGACTCAGCATGAACAGAGAGAGCCAAGCAGGCAGGAGGTGCTGAGGGAAAATTCTTCAGCAGAAACGGGCTGGAGCCAGCAACCTGGAGCCCAGCAGACAGGCTGGGTTGGGGTACGGATGGCAACATTCCCAGGACAGAGATCCCAGGAGCCTCCCTCACAGAGGGCGCCTGGAGTGAGAGTGGCCCCACTGTCCTGAGCACGTGGACGATGTTAGAAGTCAATGTTTACTGAGCACCTCCTGTGGAGGCCCAGAGAATTTAACTGTCCTGCCTAAGGCCAGACAGCTCTCAAGGCGGCCCTCAGGAGTTGGTGCGTCACTCAGCCCCTCACTTGGTTTCATGCTTGGTTCACCAGCAGTGCTGGCAGGAGTTGGTATCAGAAATCAGCAGGTAGGAGACGAACCAAACCAGGAGTGGGAAAAATCAGCAGGTGAGCCAGGCATGGTAGTTGTACATCTATAACCCAGCTACCCAGGAGTTGGAGACAGAAGGATCACAAGTCATCCTGGGCAGAGTTACTGAGCCCCTCTTTCAAAAATAAAAATCTAAGCTGGACCCCAGTGGCTCACACCTGTAAACCTAGCCACTTGAGAGGCAGAGATCAGGAGGATGGCAGTTGAAGGGCAGCCCGGGCAAATAGCTCATGAGACCCTACCTTGAAAATACCATAACAAAACAGAGCTGGCAGAGTAATTTAAGTGGTAGAGTGGCTGCCTAGCAAGAGTGAGACCCTGAGTTCAAACTCCAGTACTGCCAAAAAAATAAATAAAAATTTTAAAAGGGGCTGGGGGTGTGGCTTAAGTGGTAGAGCGCTTCCCAAGCAATCCCCCAGTACCAGGAAGGAAGGGAGGAAAGAAGGAAGGTATAAGCAGGGCGAGCCCCTGTGGGACAGAGCAGGTGTTACAGAAAAGTGTGTTCATGAAGTGTGCCTCAGTGAGTGTGTCTAAGAGATGGTGGTGTCCTTGGGGATGCATGTATGTTATATATTTTCTCGGCTTTGTGGGAGTTGAAGCTAAACATTCTGAAGTCATTTGCTTTCCCAAGGTGGGATTTGGTCCCAGTCTCTGCACTGTGCTCTTGGGGGACTGGGCCCCCAAGACTTTCCAAACCTGTTTCCTTACCTGGAAAATGGAAGTAATAGCTCCTTCCTTGAGGCAGCTGGGAGGCAAGAGCACAATGGGCTTAGAACAGCCTGGCAGCCAGGCACAGCTTCTCCAGTGTCAAACTCAACACTTTGACAACTGTATGCAGTCATTCCAAATAGGCAAGGACGTAGCAGTTCATATTTGGTAAGAGGTCATAGTTTTTCCAACAAAGCAGTACAGAACCTTTAGTAGTACGTTATGGGTGCCATAAAAAATTGCCCCAAACTGAGCACTACAATCAGCAAGTTATGTTCTCACAGTTCTAGAGCCCAGAAGTTCAAAATCAGGGTGCTACAGGGCCAGGACCCTCTGCAGGCTCTGGTGTCCTCCCCACTTCTCCCAGCTCCTGGCAACTGCTCCAGGCTCTGCCTCTGTCCTCATTGTCTGCCTCCTCTGAGTCCCTGTCTCTCTTTGAGGAGTCACTGGATTTAGGGCCCATGTGGATAACTGCTCTACCTTAGTTACATCTGCAGAGACTCTATTTCCAGACAAGGCGTTTTGAGGTGCAGGGTGGACATGGGTATGGAGCCAGCTGGCTGCCTAACTTTGTCCCTGTGTCCACCACTGTGCAACACAAACCATTTAGGGTGGCCCCGGGAGCTTAGAGCTTCCCATGACCTCTGAAGGCCCGGGGGCTTCAGGATCCTCCCACCCTGTCTAGACTTTTGCAGGCTTTTCTCCCCTCCCTGGGCCATGCTTCTCATAGCTGCTGTGCCCTGCGTGTGCATTTTCTGCTCAGTAAGGCAGGAAGCATGGCTGGCAGGCTATGGGGTACTGAGCATCATCAGAGTCACAGCTGGCTCTTTAGTGGTGTAGCCTGGCTCCTATCTCAGCACTCTGGATATGCTGAGAACCCGGTCAGCCCAGGAGGCTGCCACTGCCCCAAATGTCTGCCCAGCTGGCTCAGAGGTGCATGCCATAAGACCTATGGAGCAGAACCACAATCCCAGCATGGCTGTGGCCTGACCCAGCATTGGTGGGCAGGAGGAAAGCAGGCTCCCCCAGCCACACCAACTCCTACCTCTTCGGGAGGTGCTTCCCCCAGGAGTCACAATGGGTATCACCTTTCCATGGCTGCACTTCACAGTTCTTTGTCTTGTGGACTCTGCTATGTCCTTGCTGGTGTCTTGTCAGTCTTGAGGGGTAGGGCCTAGTCTCCTCTGATCCTAGGACAGCACTGGGCACTGGGGGACACCCAATTACTAGGTGTAGGTTGGGTGCCCCAGTGCCATCAGAGTGATGTGACTAAGAGTACCCTCATTTCCAGGTGGAGCCCCTCTAGAGGCCCGTGGTGATGGCACAGAATGATGACAAATGCAGTCATAATGTCGGTTGTTGAACCTTAGGCTTTGGGTAAATGTGCCTCTGAACACCACCATTAAGTCCCTAAGTGGATTATATATATTTGGTTTGGAAGCCTGATATTTAATATCGGTGTGCTCTAGCGGCTGCCTTTATTTCTCTTGATAGTCTGTTCCCACTCCACTTCCTTCTCGATTTCTAACGTCATTAATTCTCTCATATCTCAGCTACTTTCCTTCCTAAACAAAATTAAAAATGGGCCCGCCCCAGGTTCTGAAAGTCTAATTTTACTCTGAGCCACGGGCAGGGCTCAGGTGGTGTCTCCTGTGATGAATCCCCCAGATTGAGCCTCTTCAAGGACTCAGTGCCCGAGGTGGCCTCAGGAGTGACAGGAAGTGAAAGTCACCGCTGTTACAGAACGCTCACTTCTGCGGTTTGAGTGTATGTGTAGGTGAGGCCTGGACACAGGTGCAGGCTGTGTTGAAACCTCAGCTGAGGCCTCACAGCCAGACCCAAGGCCGGTCCAGGCCTCAGATCTATGGCCCTGTGCTCCCCCAACCCAGCAGCAGGCCCTCAGCTCTTGCTTCCCACTCTCTCCACCCCACTGGCTCCTGGAACCCAGGTTACTGCCAGGGCTGGGGTCCTGCCTCCCAGCCCCCAGATATAGGGGAGAGGAGCACAGCTGGGAGCCGGCCTTTCTGTGTCTGGTTTCTCATCTGTAGAAGGCCACATTGTAAACCTTCCTAGGTCTCAAAGAGTCAGCCACTCAGCTGGTAGAGTGCAGCCCCAGAACTGGACCTGAGTGTCCACACCATCAGAACCAGTATTCAATCTGTGCATCTCCTCCACTCACCATCATGGCCCCAAGGTGGACAGAATTGGCCACAGTGCAACCCCCACTCCAGGTGACCTTGCCTTGTTGCCATCCCTAAGAGCTCCCAGCTCCTCCAGCCAGCCTGGGCCTGGCACCTTCCCCATTCCAGTTCCAACCTGGAGGAGTTTGTCCTCTCCCCCTGGGTCTGTAGCCAAACTTGGCCAAGATCTGGCTCTGCCATAAACCAGCTATGTGTTACAACACAGTCCCTTCTGATCTCAGCTTCCTTGTCTGTTAACTGGGGGTGACCAGTGACCACAGATGTCAGACATCTAGCACTGCACAGTGCTCGGCACCTGGGAGGGGACATCAGGATTTGGGGAGGTGGCTTCATTTTTGTTTTGTTTTCTGGTAAGGAGTGTATAGCATGTTTTTGGTAAATAACTTAGAATGAAAGGGCATAGATCCTTCTTCTGTGCTGTGGGGCTGTGTTCCTGAATACTCACCTTTGGGAAAGGGAAACAACCTAGCCTGCACAAAGTTGTGCTTCTACTGCACCTGGTTCCCATGGCCATTGGAATGGCTGTGCGCTCCCACGTTGTATACGCACAGCCTGGCCCCTCTCCACCTTGAGCCCTCAAACCTCCTGAGTTCCTCAACTCCCTACCAAAGCTGGCTTCCAGGTGGTCCCAGCTTTCCCAGCCCAGGAGAGGCCCATCCTGGGTTGTCCTTCCTGCCCAACCAACCCCTAGTGTGGTTTTCTTCCCAGCACCATGGTGATGGCACTCGCACTGCGTTCTGTGCGCACACGGACTTGGCCATCCCATGGCTGTGGTTCATCTGGATCTGAATTCAATCCCTCCTCCCTCCCCGCTTAACAGAGGAGACAGGTAATTTGTGTCCCTGGCCACCTCGAGTACGGTCACTGCGGACAGCTCGGGGTGCAGCCCCTTCCATCTGTGACGGTTGGAGCCGCCTCTGACTTGGCATTCCGTTTCGCAAACGGAGAAACAGCGGGTTTGCTGCTGGGGTTCTGCCTTGGCAGTGACCCGGCTGCTCTGTGACTGTTTCCCCCTCAGCGGGAAAGGAGTTGTCTGTAACTTGTCTTGGTGGACGGGTGCCGCGGGCTGGTGGACCCCGGGGGGCAGGTCAGATCGGATGTCCCGGACGCTGCTGACTGCCCCGCGCGGGCAGATCCGCGCCTCGGGGCTGGATTAGTTGGGCCTGCCCGCGCCCCGCCCCCGCCGCGCCCCGCCCGCCCGCGCTCGCCGCCGCGCCCCGCCAGCCCCGCAGAGTGCCTACCGCCGCCTCCGCTGCGCCCGCCCGACGGCGCTGGGGTCCGCAGGGCGCAGAGCAGGCGCGATAGACATGCGCGCCCCGCGCGTCCCCGGCCCGGACTCCGGCTGAGCTGGGCGCGCGGGAGCGGGGGCCGCCTGAACGGGCCGGGCAGCCGGGGCCGCTCTTCCGCCCACTGGCGTGCAGCACCTTGTGCTGAAGCCGGAGACTGTCGGCGATCTCTTGCGGAACGTGGACCTGGGCGCCTGCGAGGTCAGTGCGCGCGTTGCGGGCTCGGGCGAGACAAGCGGGACTTCTGAGGACGGGGGCGGGAGAGCCCGCCAGGGTGGAGGAGCGGGCGCGGGAAGCACCCCGGGCGTCCCGCCTACGCCATCTCTCGCAAGCGCAGGGCTCTCGGAGCCCCCGTGTTCCTCCGGCTGTGCCCTGGGGCGCACGTGGTGATGAGGATGCAGCTCGACGAGTGTCCGGGGCGGGCCAAGGCGTTGGGGGCTCGTGGCGGAGGCGGAGCCGGCCACCAAGCGGGGCGCGCGCCTTTGTCTGCGCCCGGGCGCGGAGCGGCCACCGGGTGCGCGGCGCTTCGTTCACCTGCCCGAGTTGAGTTCTTTGTCTGGGGCGGGGCGCGGCCGGCAGAGACTGCGCCGCGTGTCTGAGCCCAGGCTGCCCCTCGGGTCCTGTCCTCCCAGACAAAGCGCGCTGTGACCTCCGCCCGTGGCCAGGATTGCGCACCTCGGGGGCGATGGTGGCCATCTCACACTTTCCCCCCGCTGGGACCTTCAGCATGGAGTGACCCCCTTCCTTCTGCACACTGGGTCACGTCCCTGTAGATAAATCCCAGGAAGTTATTACCGCGAGTCTCGCGGCCCCTCTGGGGCTCCCACCCGCCATGGGCCAGCCACCAAATAGCTTGGAAATCCTGGAGAAGTTGGCAAGGGGGCCAACTCCAGAAGGGGCATCTCTGTGCCTGCCTAAGGAAGGATAAATGGCTCAGGGAAGACAGGATGGGAAGCCCAGGGACTGGAACCTGTGCCATCAACCTCCAGAGATTCTGAGGTCTCCTTCAGTTAAGAGCCTTCTTGAGGCTGGTGGAGTGGCTCAAGTGGTAGTGCGCCTGTCTAGCAAGCGTGAGGCCTTGAGTTCAAACCCCAGTACCGCCAAAATAATAAAAGTACTACCAATAAAGTTTGATTGGAAAAAAAAAAAAAAACGCGAGCCTTTCTGGGTGTCCAGGCCCTTAGTATCTGGTGGAAACTGTACAGGTCCATGCCTAGGACCCTGCAGGAGACTAGGATCCCTGGGCTGGGCTGCCCATCCTGTCTTCCCTGAGCCATTTATCCTGCTGAGAATGGACCGGCTGTGGCAATGTCAGGCAGATGGTGTGGACTGAGCAGAGCCAAAGGTGCACCCTCCCTGCTCTTCTCCCTCTGCCCTCTTCCCTTGGCTTCCTGGAACCTGGGACTGCGTCTCTAGGCCCTGGGAATCCAGTGTGTCCCAGCTTCAGGAGTTGAGCTGAACCCACAGGAATATTCCCACCCCCCAAATGATGTGGGGGTGGGTGCAGAGCCTTGGAGGGAACAAGTGCCCTCTAGAGAAGACCGCTCTCTGGAGGCGCCCTCCACCAGGCATCACTGGTGCCTATTAGAGGCAGCTGAGCAGAGGTCACTTCTGGGCTGAGAGTTCAGATCCTTCACTTGCTGCTGGCTACCCCCAAGGGACAGGGTGCAAACCTTGGGCCTTAAAGTCTGCCTTTTGTGTGGGCTGTCAAATCCCAGGTGGAGTAGGCTGGTCTCTGCCTACCTGGGAGGCCTCAGTGCCCCTCTCCTTCCTGGCCCACAGGCAACCACACTCCCACTTACTTCATGTGCACAGAAGCTGTGATGTGGAGCTGTTGTGGTGTGCTGGGACCTTCAGAGGCCCTGTGCTGGCAGTCCAGAGACTGCAGTTAGCAGCAGATAATGAAGACCTCAGGCAACCTCGTTAGAGAGGGCAGCTGCCATCTCCCAGCTCATCAGTCTAGGAAACCAGTGCCTTGCCTTCCCAGGACTGCTGCCCTGGCAGGCCAGCAGTGATGATCGTCACAGGGCAATTGATCAAAGGAGAAGGCACCCTCAGAATGAGGTCCAGGAAGGCCTCTAGGGATGGAGTTGAGGCCTAAATTATATGGAGTGAAATGCCAAGGGGGACTGGTGGGGATTGAGGCCGCCTTGGGTGCCGGAGCGTGGGTTGGGGTCACGGGTCACACAGAGCCTTGGCAGCTGGGGAGATGTTCAGGCTGTGGGCTAGAGCGAGGGGGAAGGGGTGACTTGTTCTGATTTGGTTTTAAGAGACACTTGGCTATTGTAGAAAATTTTGTAAGAGCTAAACCAGCACAGATGGTCTGTGAAGACCAGAGGTCACGCCCAAGCAGGGGCTTCCTCATCCCCAGAAGGGGTGATAACGGGGCCTTCTGGGGTCCTGGGAGGATCCAGCTGGCACCCATGGTCCAGGGAGTCCAGGACTTGGAGAGCCCTGGCAGGCAAGGTGTGTTGGTGGGCAGGCCCCTCCCTCCACACCCTTGCACACACTCAATGAGCCTCACCGTCCTAGTCCTGTGAAGCCATCAGAGCGGCAGGTGCAAGATGGCCCATGGCAGTGTTTAGTCAGGCAGCCCAGGCCCTCAGACCTAGGACAATGTGCTCAGCCATCCCTGCCTGCCTCCAGCTCACTCCACTGACCTGCCCAGCAGACCCTTCCTTTTCCTGCTGACTGATTCATTGGTCCTCATTGGTTCTCCATTTGGAGCAGGAGGGAGAACCAGCCAACCTTCAGGGTTGTAGGCTTCTTCTATCCTATCCCCTGTACTAAACCAAGTGGCCAAGGGGAGGGCCAGGGTTTGGGAAGGGTTCCTGCCACAGAGGGTGGCATACAGCAGAATGTTCTCTGGGGCAGGGTGTTCTCAGTACTTGGGTGACTTGGGGACCTCCAGGCCTCACTGGCACTAACTGTGGAGACTGCTGGAAGAGCTTGGGCTGCATCCAGATTTAGGTCTGAAACAAAAGCCCCCATCTCCCTGCAACCTCTTACTCCCCTCCCAGGAGCTGGGATCTGTCTCCAGCATGGGGCTAAAGGTGGGGCTGCATACCCCCTGCCTTGCCCACCTAAGCGGGTAAACCCCTCACCCCACAGGAAACTCGGAACACCACTGGGTGAGGCTACCTGCACAACCCTGTCCTCCCAAGGCCAAAACTGGCAGGATAATTCATTCAACATGTACAAAGCGCCAGCATGGACACCAGGAGGAACCTGTGACCAGGAGGGAGCCAAGACAGCCCCAGTGGTGGGCACCAGTGGGACACAGCCACCCTGTCAGTACCCTCTGGGCCTATCTTCTCTCACTGTTTTCCCAGTGTTCTTAACTTCCCTAGTCAGAAAGCAGATAATGGATCCTTGCTTATTCAAGTTGGTGACCATTTCCCTGAAGGTGGCTCTGTACGTCTTACCGCTCTGCGGAAGCACATGCCACCAGCAGGCAGGCTACAAGAACTGGCCTTCAGGCTGTGCTCTGTGACATCACAAGCTCAAACCTACTGCCTCTTTTCTGTGGCTCCTGCACCATAGGCAGTTGAGAAGCGTCCTGTTCTGCAGGCTGGCAAAATGGGCACCCATGTGCTATCACACAGCTGTGGATCTGTTTCTCACCTTGTCTATGGTATGTCTGGGGTTATTTGACATGAGGGATGAACCTGTCCTTTTTCCCAAGCAGGGGCAACCTTCCATGAGTGTGTTTGAGTCACCCAACCGTCTCCCCACTGATGCTCCAACGCACACTAACTTTTTGCCCGTGCCTGGGTCTGGCGTTTGGGGTTTTTTTTGTTTGGTTGGTTTGGTTTTATGAAACAGGGTCTTGCCCTATAGCCCAGGCTGGCCTTGAACTCAAGATCTTCCTGCTTCAGCCTCCCCAGTGCTGGGATTACAGACATGACCACCATGCCCTGGACCTATTTTGGATCCTCACTTCTTTTTTTGTTTTAATTTATTCTGTGCATTTAAAGTGGAAGTTAAAACACACAAACCACAGACTGCTTTAGATACAGTACTGACCAATTTTAAGACAGAACCACTGATCGTTTACACACATCTTTAAGTTTACATCTTGTTATAGTAAGGCACTTAACACACACAATCCTAATTCCTTATAACCGACTCGTCAAGCAGTGAGATGGGTCCTCATTTCTGTCTGGCAATCATAGGGTGTTCGTCCCTCAGCACCACACCTTTTTCTTTTCCAGGCTGTGATTTACGTGCAGTAAAGTGATCACTTCACCCCAGAACCCTGTCTGTCCTTCACTCTCTCATCAGGGTGCTGTGAATTTTCCACATGACATAGTACTCTTTGGGGTTTGGCTGCTCGCATGGCCACGTGTGCACACGATCATGCTTGTGTGTGTACATGTGCATATACAGTGCTCATGCCTGCAAACATACATTTACAATGCAGCCCTGTGTGGACATCTTTCCATAGACATTGCGTAATGTCTTTGCTTCATTATTGTTCCCTCCAATCGAACGGCATCCTCAGGCTCTCTCTGGGAGGCACACAGCAGTGGGTGGACCTTGAAGAGCTCTGCTCACTGGAAGAAGCCAGTCTAACAGGCCCCGTGCTGTACTACACCATCTTTGTCATCCACAAGAGGGAGAGACAGAGACAGAATCCCAGCTAGGGGAGATGCGGGGTTGAGGAGAAAGCTGGAAGCCAGGGTCTCTTTTGCAGTGCAGCAGCAGTCTTGCTGTGTAGCCCAGGTTGGCCTTGAACTCTCTATCTTCCTGCCTCCACCTCCTAAGTACTGGGTTTACAGGTGTGCACCACCATGCCTGGCTCAGGGTCTGTTTGGGGGTAATTGGAAGGTCTGTGGTTGACTGTGGTGATGGGGGCACTGCTCTGTAAATGTCTGAAACCCCATGGATTGTGTGCATGCTTTAGTGGGTGGACTGTATGGCATGTGTTTCCTGGTCATTTCAGACTGCTATAGTAAAATACCATAAACTGGGGGCATATAAACAGCAGAGGCTTGTTTCTCACTGCTCTGAAGAATGGATGTTCAAGGTGAAGACACCAGAAGATGTGGTGTCCAGTGTGCACCGCCTCCTGGTTCACAGAGTGCCTGGTGGGGCAGGCAGTGAGCCGTTGGGGCCTCTGTTATAAGGCACTGATTCTGCTCACCAGGACTCCACCCATCCCCTCCTTGGTCCCAAAGGCTTCCTCCTGGTACCATCACATTAGGGACTGGATTTCAAAGTGGATTTCAAGGTACCTACCTATTCAGTCCATAACTTAAGGAAGTTGTTTAACAGGAAAAAAGGACAGGAAGAGCAATCTATTAGGGCCATTTTTGCCAAGCTTGTTCTCAAAACAAGCTTTGTGGTCTGGAGGACTTCATGGGGCCTTGCCTTCTATCGGTGGACACTGAGAGGCCACTTCTTGCCCTGGCCGCCTGCACTGTAATGGATGCCCCATTCACAGTACCTTGCACACATGTGGCTGTGTTTCTACAGGAGAGATGGAAAAGAAATCACGGCAGGTCCCATCAGGTGTGGCAGAGATTCACGCCCCTTGGAATGGTCACACTTGGACACTGGGCCATGTCCCCACAGTGCTGATCACAACACTGACCTTGGCCAGTTCCACTCACAGAGAATGGTGCCATGCCACTGTGTGGATGTGTGGATGGGCCCTTCTCCCACTTGTTAGACAGCTCACTAACTCACTACGCAGGAGGTGTGTGCAGGAAGATCTCTCTCTCCTCTTCTACCTCCAGCCCACTGGGTTGATGGCATCTGTGGCCCAGCCCACCCCTGAAGTCTTCATGCAGGCCCTATTTGAGGAAGCTGTTGCTCTGAGCAGAGAGGAGCCTGTGTGCTGCACAAACGAACATGTATGCACACTGCCTGTGCCTGTTCTCCCTCAGATGTGGGGTCTAGCATGTGTGCAAAACCTGTCCAGATTTGAGTGGTGAGTACCAGTCACCCTACCCCAGCCTCTGAACCTCTTCTTTCTCCTCAGGCATCTGTGGGCTCAGAGAATCTCTTTGCTCCAGCAGCTGACAAAGGTGAGCACATCCCCAGCCCAGTTCTTGGGTCTCAGCCCCCAGGGGCTGGCTGGATGAGGGCAGCGGAAACCTTGGGAGGTTCTGTTCACCCCTGTGGTGGGGACTGCAGCAGTGTGAGCTAGGGCGAAGGGTTGCAGTCACAGTGTGGGGAGCAGCTTTACCAGACCACCTGGAGACTTCCAGAAAGAATAGGTGGGCACTAACTAGCATACCACTGCCCCATCCAAAGGAGATGAGCAGAGGATAGACAGGTGCCAGGCCTGGGACAGGTGCCTAGTCCAGGTCCTTGAAGTACCTTGGGCTTGTCTATAAAGTGGGGTCATGACAGCCTCTACTCTGGGGTTGCCACAGGACCTAGAACTCTCACTGTGTGTAGTGGGAGGTACGGGAGACTGGCCCCCAGCAGGCCCTGGCTGTAACCTTGGATACACAGCCTTTCTGTGCCTGTACATTTTCCCATTGGATCCCCTGGTTGGCTGCCAAGAGCATTGGTGGGGCCTGTGCATTCTGGTTAGTGGCAAGTGGTGCAAGGACACACCTGCCCCACACCTGCCCTCTCTCTGCAGGCCCCACTAGGGGTGAGAAGTCTGAGGCCAAGGCGGGGGCGGTGCCCAAGGTGTCAGGCCTGGAGCGCAGCCGTGAGCTCAGCACTGATTCCTTCTTGCCGGCTCCTGCGCCCTCTGGGCCTCTGCCCAGTGCTCGAGCCAGCCCCCTGGTGAAGAGGGAAGTGCCAGCTGCACCCCACCACGCCCCTCAACCACAGCACGCAGCCCCACAGCCCCGTGGCTCACTCCCAACACACGTGCCTCCTTCCCTGGGCGCCTTCACAGGTCCCGGCCAGGTGGTGCCCAACGGCCTACACCTGCACGGCCTCAGGTGGGGAGAGGGCCTGGCCCTGGGGTTTGGGGAGCAGCCGTGGGACAGGGAGGGGCCTGCAGGGCCTCAGGTGGGGAGATGGCAGGGCCATGGGGAGGAGAGGGGTCAGGGCGGGGCCAGGGGGTGAGGGAGGGGCTGGCACAGCCTCTGGTGGGGGAGCGGGCATGGCCATGGTGGAATTCAGTTCATAGGGATGCCGGGGCCAGGAGGTCAAACTGAATCCCATGTCCCACAGCAGGAGCAGCAGCACGGGCAGCGGTGCCCCTCTGGGCCTGGCAAAGCACGTGTCACTGTCGCAGCACGGGCCCAGTCCCCACCTCTCTACCTCACACCTGGCGCTCCGGTCCCAGGTGCAGCACCAGCACCACGCAGCGGCCATGTTCGCCGCCCCCCCAACACTGCCCCCACCCCCAGCGCTGCCTGCCAGCAGCCTGGTCATCCCAGGACACCCCGCCGGTAGGTGTCAGACCCAGGGTTCACTCTCAGCCACCGTCAGCTCCTGGGGCAGGGCAGAAAGCCCCTGGGAGGTGCAGAGCCTGGCCCCGGGCTGGGCTGACCCTCACCCCCCTCTGAGTAGCTGTTCTGGCCTCAGCAGGCTGGCCTCTCCTCAGAGCATGCACAGGTGGCAGGCAGCCCGGCTGGGCCTCTCACCTTCCCTGCCCCACCCAGAGGTCCCCGCCTCTGGTGGGAAACCCTGCAGGGTTTCTGCACTTCCCAGCCCACCCAAGCTGAGTCCTGTGGCTGAAGGCCCCCGAGGTTGGGGCACAGAGGGGTCAAAGCCTCTCCCTCCCCTGCCCACGACTGATGTCCACCCGGGTAGGACACTGGTCCTGGAGGCTTTCTGAAGTGCAGTCAGACCGCCCAGGCTGGGGCAGCCCGGTGTCCTGCATGGGACCGGGACGGGTCTGGAAGGAGAGGGCAAGGGCAGGGCTCACCGACTTCTCTCTTGCCTCTAGATGCCCGTCTGTTGCTCTCATTCAGCCAGCCAATCATGTATCGCCAGCCTCACTCGGGGATTCTGATTGGTACTTGGTCACAGGCTCCTCTCTTACCTCCACCCTTGGGCCCGCACGGCTTGGCCTGCCGAACCCGGGAGTGCCAGGTGACTATCTGCGTCGCCCCGCCGGGAGCCCGCGGCCGACGTGCCTCTCCGTCTCTCTCTCTTTTTCTCTTGTAGATCGCGAGCTGCTCAGGCAAGAGCTGAACACGCGGTTTCTGGTGCAGAGCGCGGAGCGGCCTGGCGCCTCCCTGGGCCCGGGGGCTCTGCTGCGGGCCGAGTTCCACCAGCACCAGCACACACACCAACACACACACCAGCACACACACCAGCACCAACACACATTCGCCCCCTTCCCGGGGCTGCCCCCGACGCCGCTCATGCCGCCCGCCGCACCCCCGCCGGTGCGTAGGCCCCTGTGCTGGCGGGGGGCGCGGGCGGGACCAGTGGCAGGCACACGCAGACTCACGCGCGCGCACACGCAGGCCGTGAGGGGTGGCACCTCGCTCGGCCCCAGAGCCCCGGTGCTGGGCAGTAGGGACTGCCCACGCCGTCCGCCCCCTGTCCTCCCCGTGACATGCCCTTGGGGCAAGCCGCACTCATGCTGGGGCCTCGGCAGGTGTTTGCAGCAGGACACCAAGGTCCTGTCCTGACACGACTTGGCCACAGGTCCCAGCCTGCACCCTCCCCATCCAGTGCTGTGTGGGGCCAGGTCCTCTGGCAGCAGCCTGGGTGTGCCCTTCAGCCTGCTCCCCACCCAGGGCTTCATGCCCTCCCCCAACGATGGCCTCAGGCTGTAGCAGGGAACCAGGAGGGGAAGAAGCTGCCCTGGGCCATGAGCCTGGGCCAAGCTCAAGGCCAGAGGCCAATGCTCTCAAGAAGCGTGGGGACAGCTGGCCATAGGCCGCCTGCTTTGGAAGGCACCACGGTCATCCTGGCCGCTGCCCAGTGGGTGGGTGCTGGGCCCATGAAGGGCGTGGGGCAGGTACTCGAGGCCTCACCTCCTCTCTCTTCCCTTCCAGTTTGACAAGTTCTCGCCCAAGCTGGACAGCCCCTACTTCCGACATTCCAACGTGAGTGAGCCCTGGGTTCAGGCCCGGTTGGGGGGACGGGGTCTGTGCTGCCTCCTGGTTGCGGGGCGGGGAGCCCACAGTCCAGAATGCTCTCTCTTTCTT
This sequence comes from Castor canadensis, assembly GCF_047511655.1. NCBI lineage: Eukaryota > Metazoa > Chordata > Mammalia > Rodentia > Castoridae > Castor > Castor canadensis. The sequence goes on from NC_133403.1 coordinate 46,986,854, forward strand.
GCAGCTCTTCCCGCCCTTCCCTCCCACCGGCCCAGGGCTGCCCGCCCTGCTTGCACACCCTGGCCCCTTTGGGTCCCTGCAGGGTGCTTTTCAGCCCAAGGTACCGCTGCTCCAGTGAGGGGGAGCATAGGCGGGTGGGGCTCGGGCGGGGCAGCAGGGCTATGGGAGCAGTTCCAGCCCACACAGTAACTGGGGCACTGGTGTGAATAACTGCTGCGGGGGCGGGGGGGTCTATCTGTAGCCTGCACGGCTGTGTCTGAGCAGGGCAGCAGCCCAGGCAGTACCCTGACATGGTGCCCACAGCCTTGCCCTGGAGGGAAGGAGTGGAAGGGCCAGGGTGCTGGGCAGGAGAGGTGCTATGGACCCCCTCCAGACAAGGAATATGTGTTTCATCTACCTTTGGCCCATTTGTGTGCACACAGTTCCCCTGAGGCTCTAGGGTGGAAACTGGGCTCTCGCAGTGAGGGTGGCCCATGCTCCCCAGTGTCAATACCAAGAGCCCCTTCATCTGCCTTTGGCAAAGTCCCTGACTTTGACTGAGGTGTGGTGTTCCTCTGATGGGACCCAGACTATCCCTGGGTGACAGCGTGCAAGGCCCTGTGTGCCTACCAAGGGAAAGGCCAGCCCAGAACTGCAAGGTCTCCTGCTCCCTGGCCTGGGCACCTCCCTCCACAGTGAAGTGGTCACTCACTTCTCTTCCTCCCTCTCTGCTTGCCCCCTCAGACTTCAAACCCCATCGAGGTAACAGGCCGGGCCAGTGCTGTTCACACCCTCCTGCAGAAAGCCCCTGGGGTAGGTGTCTGCCGTGTCCTGCCCCTTCCCCACATAGTCCAGCAGGATCATCCTGGGGGCTGAGTCCCACACTCCTGGGCTCCCACAGAGCCTGGACATAACCCCCTCCTCTCCTCTGTCAACCACAGGTGCCTGACCCGTACCGGACGGCAGTCAGGGTGAGTGTACACGTGTCGGGAAGTAGGCCCAGCAGCAGGTCCAAGGCTGACGCCGGGGGAGGACTCTGGCCTCTCCTGGATGGCCATGGGGTACCTGTGGCGGCAGGCATCTGGGGAAGACGAGGGCTGGGAGGTGGCGCTGACCTCTCTGAGTACATCTTGGTCCTGTCACAGAAACCCGGGAAGTGGTGTGCTGTGCATGTACAGATCGCCTGGCAGATCTACCACCACCAGCAGAAGATGAAGGTGAGGCCAGGCCAGGTGGCGCATGGCCAGGAGGGCTCCCAGGTGGGGCTAATTTGGGAGGATTCTAGGGTGCGGTCCAAGGCCACAGTGAGGGGCATGTAGAACCACCTGTCTGCAGCCTGGGACAGGCAGATGGTACAAGGCCAGGTGTGAACTCCTGTGTTCATATGCAGGTACACAGGTGTCTTATGGGTGCAGGCAGTGGGTGAGGAATGATGAGAGAGAGTCCTTCCAAGAGGCCAGGACAGCCCCATGGGACCCCCCTTCCTCCAGCCCTGCTGTCACTGATTATCTCCTGATGCAGGGATCCTCCAGGTCATTGTATCTTAAAAGCACTTTAAAGAAGCCAACAGGAAGGGACTTGTAATAAAATACCATGCTTCTATATGCAAAGCCCACATGGGTGTCTACACAGCAGAGAGACCAGGCTGCTCTCCTGTGGGTTGCAGGGGGCTGGAGTGATGGGTGTTACCCACAGGGGGTTCCCAGTGACAGCAGTGCAAAGTAGGGGGACAGCCACTGCTATTTCCTGAGTGACCTTGTAGTGCCCTGGGGATCCAGGGCTGGGCTCCCCTAAGCTGAGGCCCACATATGCACACAGGGTCTGTCCAGCCCTCCTCCCTGCCCCACCTAGCACAGAGCACCACAATGTCATACTGACCAGGAAAGCTCCCACCCCTCTCCCTGTGCTGAACACTCTGCTTGGAGTTGGCAATGGGGTGGGAGGCATCAGGCCCATGTGCCGTGTGGGCTGGGGAGGGGCTCAGGTGAGGGACAGCAGCCCTCAGCCCTGTCCAGTGCAGCCTGGAGGGCAGGTGGTCCAGTTTTCTTTCATTTTAATAAACTCAGCTTTTAGAACGGATACCAAGTTGTATCATGGGAAAACTCAACCGTATTTGTAACAACTTAGGTCTGTGCATACGCTCTTTCATCTGAGTTTTACAAACTCTAAATGCAGGTAGAATACTTTCCATGAAATAATACATCCAAATTAAGATAGGCTGTACATATAAAGAGCACCAGATCTCAAAGATAGAAAAAAGGCTGGGCAGGCATGGTGTCTCACAGCTGTAATCTCAGCTACTTGGGAGGCAGAAATCAAGAGGATCATGGTTTGAGGCCAGCCTGGAGAAAGAGCTCGTAAGACCCCACCATGCTATGGTCGGGCATGGTGACAACTCCTGTCCATCCTGGCTATGCAAGGAGGACCACAGCCCAGGCCACCCAGTCACAAACAAAGACCCGATCTCAAAAATAACCAAACCAAGGCTAGGGACCCAGATCAGGTAGTAGGGCACCAGTCTAGCAATTGTAAAGCCCTGAGTTCAAACCCCAGGACTGCCAAAAAATAAAAGTGAAATATCTCGTGAATGACTTTCTGTTGCTGAATGTTGTGGCAACGTTTTTGTTTTCTTGAGTCAGATAAAACCTCATTCATACCACCTTACCACCTTCCCCTGGCTTGTTTGGGGTTACCAGAGTACACGTAGTTCCTTACACGGCCCCCACTGCGGTTTCCGGGCTGGGGGCTACAGGCAGGCTCCTTGTTGGCCCCGCCCCCACTGGCGGCCCCACCCATGCTCTGTCCTTCAGCAGATGCAGCTGGATCCTCACAAGCTGGAGGTGGGCGCCAAGCTGGATCTGTTCAGCAGACCCCCAGCCCCAGGCGTGTTCTCGGGGTTCCACTACCCGCAGGACTTGGCTCGGCCCCTCTTCTCCAGCACAGGTAAGACCAAGGGGCAGCTGGGATTAGGAGGCCCGAGCACTCAACACACTGTCATTTTTCACACCTACCACTCACTTCAGACCAAAGTCCCTGCAGTGCCCCAGCCCCTTCCCCAGAACCAACATAGGCCCCTGGGATCCCTGGTGCTGGTCATTTAAGGCCTTGTCCAAGGTATTCCATCTGGGCTCCTGTTCGCAGATCCTGGCCCAGCCCCGCAGGACAGCTTTTCTTTGAATGCAGACACCTCACGCCAAGCTGCCACATCCCAACCTTGCTCTTCTCAAATGCATGGCAGCACTGGGGTCCCCAGAACCACCAGGGTGGCTGACCCACCAGGAGGAACATGTCATCCTCAGTGACAGAGCAGCCAGCAGAGGGGAAGGCATAGGGCTGAGGTGGAGGTGGAGCAGCATGAGCTTCACTACCCAGCAAGGAAGTGCTGCCTGCCAGGGAGGCCCTTTGCAAAGAGATGTGGTGCCCAGGGTCTGTTGGGAACACCTCTGCCATGCTGGGCCTGAGCCCCAGGGAATGCACTCTGGGTGCACCCTCTTCTCAGCCATGGTGTGGTAGGAACCTCCTGAAACCCAGAATCTGAATCCAGATGTTACCAGAGGCCAGGGAGAGCTACTGCTTCACTGAAGATGGCCTTTTGGGCCTGTGAGCACATGTGCAGCGTATGCGTGCACACTTGCACGTGCACACACGTTTGCACACAGACTGCTCCCGCCCTCTCTGCAGAGACCAGTGAGGTCTCTGAGGCCTGGCCCATCTTCATCCCCCACAATCTTCCTTACTCCCCTGTCTTCTCAACACCAGGCACATGTCGCCCCACATAAGGGTGGGGCTGTCTGTTCGTGTCGCCCCACATAAGGGTGGGTCTGTCTGTTCGTCTCTGGACCATGCAGCATGCTGGAATGACACGTGTGAGGAGCATTCACCCATAGTGGGCCTCACAAGTGTAGTAGCTCTTTCCATCCCCCGCTCTATCCTCTTCATGGTCTTGGCTCCTCTGTAGGTAGAGGTTCTCCTAATGGCCAGGAGCCTAACTGGAGCCCCAAGATGCACCTCCAGTGTTTGCTGGATGCCAAATACTGTGCTGGCCTCATTTCAGTCCCTGGTTCCTATCTCAGTGCAGCCTCCCAATGGGAGGCCCATAGTGTTCCTTGCTCACTTCGCTCTTCCATAAGAACCTAAACCTGCCTCCTAGGGTCCACCAGAAATTCAAGGTTCTTCCTGGGATTGGGTTGAAAGCATATACAGAGGAGAGAAATTCATTCTTTTCCTGCCCACGAACAGTGAACACCCCCACATTTGTTTAGGACTTACAGAGTTACTCCTGTATGCTATGGATCTTACTATTATTATTTTTAAATTTACATTTCTTAATGGGTTGTGGCTGGAAAACAGAAGTACGTATCTGTTTTGTGGAATTGTGCGTTATCTTGGTTCTGTACCTCACAGTCTTGCTAAATCCTGATCCCTGGCATCTGTGGTGTAGAAACTGTCTCTGTAGGTGATGACAGATGACATCATTGGGTCCTGTCTCTTGATAAACTACAGGCCCAGTAGCTCTTCATATTGCCTACCCTCGCCTCTCTGTCCTCTCATTAATCTTGCCAGGGGTGTGTCTGTTTCACCAAAACTTTAAAAGCAGCAGCTTTTGACTGGCTGTGTTCTTCCTGGTACTTTTGTTTCCTTGCAGTCCTTTGCCTAACTTGAACTGGGTGCTTAGAGGGTTAATCTGCAGCCTTTCTCATGGTGTGTGCATTTAAGGCCATCCATTTCCGCTCCCCTCCCAAACTGCTCTGATACATTGGATTCTGCCTTGATGCTCTGATTTTGGTAGCTTTGGGTGGCTGTTTTCCATGTCTAGTTGAGAAATGTGGGTTTACTTCATGTTGGGATTCAGTGCCTACCTTCAGCAGCCCACAATGGGAGCCCCACCTCCTAGAATGAACAATGTACCCTTCACGTGCAGATGGATCCTGCCTTGAAGCACTGGGTCCTCTTTTCAGCCTCCCTTAGGCCCCACTGACCACTCTCCACACTTGGTTCTAGAAGCCTCCGGGGTTGGTTGTTGGTGGGGCCAGTAGAGATGCCATGGTGACACTTGTGGGCTGGGCCCTATGTCCAAGGGACTCCACAGAAGGGGCTGCCACATTCAGCACCTGAGACTCCAGCCAGTGTCTGTAAGGACCTAAGATCTGACCTCCTGCCTTGAGTATCCAGGATCATTTCTGACCCATAGGTTAGCGCCTCAAGGTAACTGGCCTCAGGAACAGCACCATCTTGGCTCACTCCCACTGTACCCAAGTCTTGGCCCTTTACTCTGAGGGCACCACTTTAATCAGCACCACTGACCCAGTCCCCCAAGAGGTCCCAGATAGCTGCCTCTGCAGCCAAAGTCACATGGCCTCCTGATCTGGGGAGGAGACTGAATTCTACCTCCTGACTGGACACACCTTCACTCCATAGTAGGGTGAAGGCGAGAGAATGGGTAGAGGTCCCCAGAGATAACTGTTGCCCCCACCTTTCCAGCAGGTAGGAAGCCCCGGGTATACCCTCTGGGGCTCTGTTAACCCGGTTACCCTCCACCCAGGTGCCACCCATCCGGCCACCAACCCATTTGGACCCTCAGCCCATCATGGCAGCTTCCTGCCCACTGGTCACCTGACAGGTGGGTGTCCCTGAGGCCCATGCCACCTGGCTTCCTCATCAGACTTCAGGGCTGGAGAGACATGAGTGGGTGGGAAGGTGGCCGATCATATCCCTTGGATAGCATCTGTGGCACTTGCCATGCCGAAGGCCTCTGGGGCTTGGAAATCAGGTGGGAGTCCCTGCCACAGCTGTACAGGCTCCTGAGCCCCTATTGTCCCTGCAGACCCGTTCAGCAGATCGAGCACCTTCGGGGGCCTGGGGAGCCTGGGCAGCCACGCTTTCGGAGGTCTAGGCAGCCATGCGCTAAGTGAGTGATGGACACCCCTACAACCGCCCCTTTCTGGTTGCACCCTGACCTCGCTCTCTGGGTTGGGATTTCTCACAGCCCCTGCCAGTTGGGGAGTGTGGCAGAGGAAGGGCATCCTGCCTGCCTCACGCTTCCCACCCTCTGCTTCCACCTCCCACCCCAGCTCCAGGGGGCAGCATCTTTGCCCCCAAGGAGGGTTCCACACTGCATGGCCTGCCCAGCCCCCACGAGGCCTGGAACCGGCTGCACCGGACACCACCCTCCTTCCCCACGCCACCCCCATGGCCCAAGCCCGTGGATGCCGACCGTGTCTCAGCCCTGACTAACCACGACCGGGAGCTGGAGAAGGGCAGGGAGGAACGCGAGCGGTGAGTGGGCTGCCTCCCACTTCCCGGGCCCTGGTGTCTTTCACGCAGCATTGTGCAGAGACAGGACGTGTAGCTCTGCACCCCACACCTTGTCCATAGAAGCCAACCAGGGAGAGGTGGCTGGAGGGCAGAGATGCAGCTGAGGGCCATGTTCAAAAGACCTGCTGGGACTGGGGGTGCAGCTTCTTGGTAGTTACTACCCTAGCCCTGCGTTCAGCTCCTGCACTACCAAAAAAAATCCTTGGCTTAGGTGGAAGCAGCCAGGAGGAGCTGCCTCCCACAGGTAGAGGCACAGGCCTAGAGTCAGCCTCAAAGTGCCTGCTGTCTTCCCAGATTTCTTGGCATCTGGCTGCAGGGTTCCTGTTGGTTTGGGAGAAGCTGCCACTTGTGTTTCTGTATTAAATTTGGTGAACAGGATGTAGAAGCTACAGGAACAATTCAGTCACCCTGGTCTCCTCCCAGCCCTTTACAGGTGTGCAGCCTGCCTGCCTGGGTAGATGCAGGTGCAGGGTCAGCGCCCAGGCCTCAGCTTGGTGAAAGTGCAGCACTGCCCTCAGGCCCAGGGGACCTTGCCCAGCTCCCCTTGTAGGTGTTACAGTACACCCTCTCCCCACTGTCCCCAGAACCCTGAATCTGGGGTGTCTTCTGCAAGTGTCAAGTGGTGGGTAGGTGCCTGTCCTGGTGGAGGTCAGGGAAGACCTTTGAGGAAGCAGCTGGACCTTGAGGTCCAGAGAAAGGCTTGGAAGCAGGAATGCACCTGGGGTTCTGCCCGGATGTGGGGTGGTCCCACAAATTGAGCTGCTAACTTCAGGGTTGGGGTAACCAGTGTCTTGGAGCCCCACGGGGAGTCCACCCTCTGGTTCTGGTTCGGCAGCCTGGTGGCAGTGTGGCGAGCTGTGTGGCCAGTCACTTCGGGGAGGGTAGCAGGGGTGCGGCTGGCACTGGGCAGGATCCCAGGGTGGGGCGCTAAAGGACCCCACACAGCAGGGAGCTTGAGGTCCTCGGAGCTTGGCAAACAGCTTTCTCTTCTCTGCCCTGTCGCCCCCAGGGACCTTCTGGAGAAGACGCGGCTGCTGAGCCGGGCCTCGCCCGCAGCCCCGCTGGGCCACCCTGTCGGCGGCCTCCTGCTGCGCAGCCAGGGCGAGCTGGGCCGACCCGGGGCCCCCGCGGAGCGCGAGGCTGAGCCCCGGGTCAAGGAGAGCCACTCGCCCGCCAGGGAGGACGGCGCCAAGCTGACCGCGCGCCCGCCGTCGCCCTACAGCAAGGCGGCCCTGGGCGACTGCCTGCGCCTGGCGGGCCTGCTGGGCCGCGAGCCGGGGAAGCCGCCCGAGACGCCGCCCGAGCGGCCGCAGGGCGACGTGAAGGTCAAGGAGGAGCGCAGGGAAGATGAGGCGCCCCCCGTGCCCCCGCAGCTGGGCCTGGGCCTGGGCCGTGAGCGCCTGGGCACGTCCGGCTTCGCGTGGGAGCCGCTGCGCGAGGCCTACCGGAGCCTGGAGCTCCCGCGCCGCGCCTTCCCCGCCACGCCGCCCGCGCCCGGCCCCGCGCCCTTCGAGCCCGCGGAGCGCGCCTACCGTGACCGCGAGCCGCACGACTACAGCCCCGAGCGCCTGCGGGAGGCGCGCCTGGAGGAGCTGGAGCGCGCGCGGCCCGGGCCCGGGCCCGACGGGGCCGCGCTGCTGCCCGCGCTGCACTTCCCGCGCCTCCCCGCCGCGCTGCACGGCGCGCTCCTGGCGCGGACCCCGCCCGCCGCCGCGGCCCTCGGCGCGCCGCCCCCGCTGGTGGCCGCGCCCGGGGTCCCCACGCCGCCCGCGCGCCCCAGGACTACGCCGCTGGCGCTCGCGCCCGGGGAGGCGCGCGACTACTCGCCGCCGCGCAACCCGCAGCAGGTGGAGGCGCGGTAGGGCCGCGGGCGGCCGCGCTGCGGGCCGCGCTCTGCACGCGAGGACTGAGCACGGGCCCCGCCGCCTGGGGCCACACGGGAGCCTGCGCAGTCCGGACGTCCTGCCTTTCTGGGGCGATCTTTTGTTTCGAGATTAGGCCACTGCGGGAAACTCAACTTTGTACCTTTTCCCCACAGGTGAGAAGCGTTTTTAATGGTTTTGTATTTTTCTTAATTTTGTGCTCTTTAGACATTTAAAAGAACCAAAAAAGAACTTTTAGTTGGGATTTGCAGTTCTACAGCCTCAGATCCCTTTTGAGCCCTCGGGTCTCTTCGTCTTATTTATGGGAAGAAAACAGTCTTTCCGTCCAGCGCACTGTGAGGCTCCCACTGGGCCCGGCCCAGGTCCTCCCGTGGTACTTGGAACCGAAGTTACAGATATATATTAAAATAATAATTAATAATAATAAAACTCTGGGGGTTTTGCCTTATTCTATTATGCAGAAGTGTAAGAGGATTTTTTTTTTTGGTTTGTGTTTTTTTTTTAATGACAAGTGTAAATAGTCTGTTAATATAAATATAAGACATTATTAAATTCTTAACCTGGGTAGTCTTTATAAAGTTTCCAGAAACCCCTCTGGTTATTTAACAAGGTCACAGAACCCACTCGCTGTCAGTTGTAAACAGGCTCAGAAGTTGACTGTTGCAGTTACCCTTCAACTATGCAACCCTTCGCCCATCTGGGGGGAGAAGGTTCCGGAGTGACTTCAGCCCTTGCAGCACACAAGTGCAGGCTGCCCTGGGAGGGCCTTTGTCCTCCAGGTCCCGGCCCTGGGACCAGGGACTCTCCTAGGCATCTCCTGCTCACAGTCACAGTGGGCTTCAGGATTGGCTGGTTCTAGCCACAAGGACAAATTTGTGAACCCTTGTGCTGCACTGAGTGCAGCATTCTCTGAATCTGTGTGCCAGACAAGTAGAATATTAGAAGCGCAAGAGTCTAAAAGTTGGGTTTACAAGAAAGAAAAAAAAAAAAAAAAAAAAGCTCTCTCAAGCATGTCTCAGTGCTGCCCCCACCTTCCATGCTTCGGCATGGCTCCCTCTGGCTTTGATTCCGCTCCCACAGCCTCTCAAGCTCTCCATGTGCTGTCAGCTTGGCCTCTTTGTTTTCCTGATGTCCACTTTTGTCTGTGGGCTTCAGAGCCTGTCAAGTCAGCATTGCCGTCTGCTGTTTCCATTCTTGCTTTCAGCGCTGTGTTTCCACCGAGGACTCCGGTTATTTTAAACATTGTTTTCATGTCAATCAGTGAAGATAAATACAGCCTTGATTTGGATGAAATGTGGTCCAGTGTCTTGTGTGGTTCTGAGGCAGGTGGCCATCCTGCAGGCCTGGGTTGACACCCACACTACCTGCGTCCCATCCCAGGGCCCAGGTCTGCAGAAGCCTGGACATCACCCTGTTGGTCAGGCTTTGCTTTTCTTTTCTTTTTTCTTTCTTTTGGTGGGACTGGGCTTTGAACTCGGTTCAAAGCAGGCACTCTATCGCTTGAGCCACACCTCCAGCCCATTTTGCTCTGGTTATTTTGGAGATGGGCTCTCATGAACTATTGGCCAAGCTGGCCTCGAACCTCAGTCCTCCCGGTCTCGGCTCCCAAGCAGCTAGGATTACAGGCGTGAGCCACAAGTACCGGCTTGTGTGTCAGCCTCTTGTCCTTGCTGCCCAGCCCCCTTGCCACGGTTCCCTCCGCACAAGAGCTGTGCTGTTACGGCGCCTGTGACTGGACAGAACACCCTTCCATCTCTGTGTGGGATTTCACCGGCTGCAGATCTGGACCTGACCTGAGTACCCTTGGGCCCCGAGTGGCATTTCTAGAACATCACTACTGGATTCCCTCAAACCTGCTCTTCTCTGAGTTCCCATCTTTGTGCAGGGGATGGCACCACAAAGAACCAGATGCCGTTGGCTGAGGAAGTCCAGAGGGCATGTGTGGGTGAAAGGAGGGGAAGAGCCTGGCCCTGTGTGGTGAGCGCAGCTGTCTGCCCTTACACAGTGGGGCCCAGGACCCACAGCAGGTCTGACCTTGACTTGGGCGTCACCATCTATCCCCCCTGGGGCTGGGAGTAGAGTCCTGACATGTCACCTGGCCGTCCTGAGCAGTCCGAGTTGTTGTGGCTGCCCAAACCTGAGAACCAAAGCCTAGTGAGCGTGGTGACGATGTGGAGTGGGTGGCAGGAGGGGGCACCTCTGTGAACCCCAAGGAATGAGCCATTGTCTAGGTCAGCCCTTCAGCCACACGGCTTCTCCCTGGATCAGTTCCCAGAATCAGGCAGCTGGGCCCTCACCTGCCTTTCTCGTCTTGCCCCTCCCCATGATGGTTCTCTGCCCTCCTGGGTTCACCAGTGACCCAACTGGGATGGTCTAAACACACAGCACTGCCAGATACCTCCAGAGCAGCAGCTGGAAGCCCAGGAACCATCCCAAGAGGCAGGTGGGGGTGGACGGCAGGTTAGGGTCATCTCACCTGTGAGCCAGGGATTCATGTGGAGTGCAGTGCCGGAGCTAAGGCCAAAGGACAGCACATCAAGCCGTGTGTGTGGTGTGTGTGTGTGTGGTGTGTGTGGTGTGTGTGGTGTGTGTGTGTGTGGTGTGTGTGGTGTGTGTGTGGTGTGTGTGTGGTGTGTGTGGTGTGTGGTGTGTATGTGTGTGGTGTGTGTGGTGTGTGTGTGGTGTGTGGTGTGTATGTGTGTGGTGTGTGTGGTGTGTGGTATGTGTGTGGTGTGTGTGGTGTGTGTGTGGTGTGTGGTGTGTGTGTGGTGTGTGTGTGGTGTGTGGTGTGTGTGTGGTGTGTGTGGTGTGTGTGTGTGTGGTGTGTATGTGTGTGGTATGTGTGTGTGTGTGGTGTGTATGTGTGTGGTGTGTGTGGTGTGTGTGTGGTATGTGTGTGGTGTGTGTGTGGTGTGTGTGGTGTGTGTGTGTGTGGTGTGTGTGTGTGTGGTGTGTGTGTGTGTGGTGTGTGTGGTGTGTGTGTGTGTGGTGTGTGTGTGGTATGTGTGTGGTATGTGTGTGGTGTGTGTGGTGTGTGTGGTGTGTGTGTGTGTGGTGTGGTGTGTGTGGTGTGTGTGTGTGTGGTGTGTGTGTGTGTGGTGTGTGTGGTGTGTGTGTGTGTGGTGTGTGGTGTGTGTGGTGTGTGTGTGTGTGGTGTGTGTGTGTGTGGTGTGTGTGGTGTGTGTGTGTGTGTGGTGTGTGTGGTGTGTGTGTGTGTGGTGTGTGTGTGGTATGTGTGTGGTGTGTGGTGTGTGTGTGTGTGGTGTGTATGTGTGTGGTGTGTGTGGTGTGTGTGGTGTGTGTGTGTGTGGTGTGTGTGGTGTGTGGTGTGTGGTGTGTGTGTGGTATGTGTGTGTGTGGTGTGTGTGGTGTGTGGTGTGTGTGTGGTATGTGTGTGTGTGGTGTGTGTGGTGTGTGGTGTGTGGTGTGTGTGTGGTATGTGTGTGTGTGGTGTGTGTGGTGTGTGGTGTGTATGTGTGTGGTGTGTGTGGTTGTGTGTGTGGTGTGTGGTGTGTGTGTGTGTGGTGTGTGTGTGTGTGGTGTGTGTGTGTGTGGTGTGTGTGGTGTGTGTGTGTGTGTGGTGTGTGGTGTGTGGTGTGTGTGTGGTATGTGTGTGTGTGGTGTGTGTGGTGTGTGGTGTGTATGTGTGTGGTGTGTGTGGTGTGTGTGTGTGGTGTGTGGTGTGTGGTGTGTGTGTGGTATGTGTGTGTGTGGTGTGTGTGGTGTGTGGTGTGTATGTGTGTGGTGTGTGTGGTTGTGTGTGTGGTGTGTGGTGTGTGTGTGTGTGGTGTGTGTGTGTGTGGTGTGTGTGTGTGTGGTGTGTGTGGTGTGTGTGTGTGTGTGGTGTGTGGTGTGTGTGTGGTATGTGTGTGTGTGGTGTGTGTGGTGTGTGGTGTGTATGTGTGTGGTGTGTGGTGTGTATGTGTGTGGTGTGTGTGGTGTGTGTGGTGTGTGTGTGGTGTGTGTGGTGTCTGTGGTGTGTGTGTGTGTGTGGTGTGTGTGGTGTGTGTGTGTGTGGTGTGTGTGTGTGTGTGGCGGGGGGAGGGAGGAGGGAATCGCCTGTGGGAAGAGTGAGCGAGGCCTGAACAGAGGGGCTGCATCCCCAACAACACTTCCAGCTTACAGGTGCTTCGGGGCAGGTTTGGGAAGGGGCGTAATGGGGCCCCTCTTTCCTCAGCATCTGAGAACAGAAGACTGAAAGGCTAAGGCAGGGCCAGCTTGGTGTTTGCCCATGTGAGCCCTGCATCAAGCACGTCCGATGGCCAGGCAGGCTCCATCCCATACGGAGCCCCAGGCGGCCTCAGAGTCCAGGCCCCAGCCCCAACCTTCCTGGAAAACCCCGTGGACCACACTCCAGCCTCCTCCTCTGTGAGGGACCCCGCGGACCAGGCCAAGGACCCGGAGACCATATGCCATCTCCACCAACACAGTGGCCACTTCCAAGATTCCTCTCTGGGATGTGAACCATAGGTGAACAGGTGTCTCCTGAATATGTCCCCCACATGCTTCGTGGGTGCTGAGGATGGGGGGAGCCTGGGAGCCCCTGCATATGTTCCTGTGGAGCCCTAAGCAAGAGTGTCCAGCCTCCGCCAGGTGGGTAAGGGGTTGCTTCTGCATGACTGAGAAAGGCCTCAGCCCGAGGGTAACTTCTCAGTTTGTTTTTTTTGGAGACATTCTTGTTTTCTGCATAATTCTTCACTGCCTTCGTGGGTTCATACACCCTACTACCAGGGATGGCAGACAGGAGAAGCAGTGGTTAGCGACCATTGAGGCCAGGAGCTAAGATCCATTCCTGGTGTGGTTTGTGGTTGCTGGCATGTGGTGACAATAAAAAGCGACCGTTAGTTTGTAAATTGTCTACAGACAGCTCGCTGGCCCACTGTCAGAGCCAAGGCTCCTGGGGCAAGGCCGACCCTGTGTCCGCCCTGCTGCCTTGCTTTGGTGAGAGCTGGGGGGTCGTGGAGTTGGCGGGAACTGGAGCTCAGAGACACCACAGCTGGTTTCTGGAGCCGATGCTCAGGACTTCAGCCCAGGCTATGGGTGTAGAAGAGTCCATCCCCACAGGTGACCCCTTCTAGGTTTGGCCTTGCTTTGGGCCACCCTTTGCTGTGGTCCCTTTAAGCAGTTGTGTCCTCACAGCCTTCTGAAAATGGCTCCAGCAGCTACAGGCAACCCTGGGGACGAAGGAAAATGGCGTTCCCAGCCCTGCACCAATTCCTCACTTCCTCCAAGGGTTGCTTGCTCTGGCCGTCCTCAAGCACATCTTCAATGGTGACATGAGGCACGAAAACAGGCCAGCTCCACAAAGAAGGCTCTACTTAAGGAATGGAGTGTCTGAAGGGCCCAGAGGGAAGGAAGGCTGAGTAACATGGCAGCCGTCAGCTCAGCTCCCACATCACCAAAGCCAAGTTCCCTGAGTTTCTTTCCAGAGTGATATGTTCAAACTGCAGGATGCAGGCCACAAATTGACCATGAAATTCATTTAGCTTTTCAAAGATGATTAAATAGTGCAGAAAATTCAAGGCATATTTCATGTAGTCAGAAAAAAGATAGCTTCTTTTTTTGTTTTTGTTTTTTTGTGTTTTTGCAGTACTGGGGTTTGAACCCAGAGCCTACAGCTTGAGCTACTCCACCAGTCCTTTTTTTGTGAAGGTTTTTTTTGGGATTGGAGCTTGTGAACTATTTGCCCAGGCTGGCTTCGAACCACAATCCTTCTGATCTCTGCCTCTGGAGTAGCTAGGATTACAGGTGTGAGCCGTCATTGCCCAGCCAAAGATGGCTTCATGGAGCTTTTGTTTCAACTGTCCATGTGCATGTATGTGTGTGCATATGTGTACATATGTATGTGTGCATGTGTGTGTGTACACGTGCATTGTGTGTATGTGCTGAGGGAAAATTACAAATGCGTGTCCTATTGTGGGAATAATAAAGTTTGAGAGTCACAGCCTCAGTCTCTGTTAGGGTGACTCAGCTCCCAACACCTCCCAGCTGTTCATAATTCCCAACTCCTGGAAGAATCTGATGGGCAAAGCTCTAGTGATGTGGAGAACAGAAGGTGAAAGTGCCCTGGGGGGTGAGGCAACTGGGATTGGAGGAGCAATGGAGCAGAGTCCACTGCAGCCCACACTGCTGTCACAATGTGGATCTGACATTTGAGGGCTGTGGTAAGAAACACACCCTAAAACAAAGATGAACTCCATACAGTGGTGTCGTAGCCATGCTTACCTCATATAAAAAGTAACTATAGTGCCTTGATTGAAGGGATTTAGATGGATGGATGGGTGAATGGTGGATGGGTGGATGGATGGGTGGATGGATGGGTGGATGGATGGAGATGGGTGGGTGATGGATGGATGGGTGGGTGATGGATGGATGGGTGGATGGATGGATGGATGGGTGGATGGATGGATGGGTGGATGGATGGATGGGTGGATGGATGGATGGGTGGATGGATGGATGGATGGATGGATGGAGATGGATGGGTGGATGGATGGGTGGATGGATGGATGGATGGATGGGTGGATGGATGGATGGATGGATGGGTGGATGGATGGATGGAGATGGGTGGGTGATGGGTGGATGGATGGATGGATGGGTGGATGGATGGATGGATGGATGGGTGGATGGATGGATGGATGGATGGGTGGATGGATGGATGGATGGGTGGGTGATGGGTGGATGGATGGATGGATGGATGGGTGGATGGATGGATGGGTGGATGGATGGATGGATGGATGGAGATGGGTGGGGGATGGATGGATGGGTGGGTGATGGATGGATGGATGGATGGGTGGATGGATGGATGGATGGGTGGATGGATGGGTGGATGGATGGGTGGATGGATGGATGGGTGGATGGATGGATGGATGGATGGAGATGGATGGGTGGATGGATGGATGGATGGGTGGATGGATGGATGGATGGATGGGTGGATGGAGATGGGTGGGTGATGGATGGATGGGTGATGGATGGGTGGATGGGTGGATGGAGATGGATGGATGGATGGATGGATGGGTGGATGGCGGGGTTGGGGGTATGGGTAGGTGGATGGCTGGGTACATAATGGATGGTGAGTGGATGGTGTATAGACAGGTGGGTGATGGATGGATGGTGGGTGGCTGAACATCTTTGCAGAGCGGTTTCTCTCCATTGCATTGCTCAGACAGTACCTGCTTCAGAGTGCAGAAGGAAAGCCTACAGTCGTGTTCCTTTTTAGTCTCAGTCCTGGCCATTCTATGAATGGAGGATTAAAGACACCTGCTCCCCAAACCACAGTCCCTGACCACAAGCTGCCTGCAAGCTGAAGCCTCCAAGCTTCTGGCTGAGCACAGAAAGTGGACTGTGAAAAAAAAAAAGAAAATGCACTGTGTTTTCACCTTGTGCACCCCAGCAAGCCTGCTGTCCTGAGGCCCCAGTGCTAGGGTTTCATCTCCCAATGACTTCCACACAAGACCCAGGCAATGAAGCCCCAGCATCTCAGACACTGCTGGCCTCCAGGGGCACAAGAAAAGAGGATGATGATTCACACTCTGACCTAACACTTCCCATGGAGCCACCTGGCCATGGCTGACGTGGTGAGCAGTGCCTCCCAGCCTCACCCAGGTCAGTCACAGGGGCCTCACCACTCAGCCCAGGGAATGTGATAACTCAGTTTTCACCACACCTGTTAACTTAGAACTTGCCATATAATACAGACCCCACTAAGAAATCAGGACTTGAATTTTCACTTGTGTGTGGCGGCGGGGGGTGGGTGAAGGGGCTGTGTCGAAGGTCAAACCCAAGGCCTGGCAACTATTAGAAAGTACTCCAGTCCTTGAAATCTCACTTTATTTCAGCAAAGCCTGAAAGATGAGGTCAGGTGGCCAGAGATCCATTTGATATTGACAGAAAAATACAGGTTTAACACATGGGCTAGGGTTAACAACTGTCATAAGGAGCTTGTCAGATGGCCTAAGTGACTCCTGGACAAGCCAAGGGAAAGAGAGGAATGAAGTTGGCTCTGTCTACTATCAGGCCTCAGTACATGGTATACAGCAGGTGCCACATATGTGCTGGATAAAGGAAAGCACCAAGCAGGACTCCCCCAGGTCAAGGCTCTGCTTTCTTCTGTGCTGTTTGACAGTCAGGGCCCATGGGACCTCATGGCCTCTAAGCCTCACGTGCCTCCATGTTTGCTTATTTTATTTTATTTTGCCTCAGTGTTTAATCAGAGTGGCTCTGTGCACTAGGATGATTCAAAAGGGTGTCAGGGAAAAGTGTGTATCCCAAGGACCCCGGAATGGTGCCCCGGAATCTGTGCCCACAGTCGTGGGTCCTCGTTTTCCTGTACAAACGCCAGTGTGCACCAGAGTTACACTCATTTTCTTGTTTTAATGCACCTTGGAGACAGGTCATGTGGGCTGAGGTGGGTCTACCCTATGTCTGATGCTGCCCTTGTGAGAATGTGCCACGGTTTACTTAACTGGTCACCAGCTGGGTGACAAGAGCTAACTGGGAACCATTCACTTCACAATCCCACATGTGAAGAGCCGTCTGCATACCCATCACGACTGAGTTTGGAAGACAAGTGTCAAGAGAGAAACTGCCAGCCAGAAACTGTGTGTTTAAACATGTGCCATGTTACCAGAATGAATTCTGAAAGCCTTGTCTGCCCCCCGGCCCCCAGTTTGGACTCCTAGCAGCAATATTTGGAAAGTTCAGCCGGGTACCAGTAACTCACACCTGTAATCCTAGCTACTCAAGAGGCAGCAGTCAGGAGGATCACAGTTTGAAGCCAGCCCTGGGCAAATAGTTCATGAGATCCTAGCTCAAAAATACCCAACACAAAAAAGAGATGGTGGAGTGGCTCAAGTGGTAGAGCGTCTGCCTAGCAAGTGTGAGGCCCTGAGTTCAAACCCCAGTACTGCTCCCCCAAAAAGAACACTTCATACCCCATTCATTGAAATTGCCAGTGTTGTGCCTCACTGGAACGGGCAGAAATCCCTACACAGCTTAAACAGGGCTCCTCCCCAGCACCAAGAACCCAGCAGCCCAGTGACCTCGAGGCACCCAGTTTGGGAAGCCCAGGCCTGGTTCTGCCCCAGCCTCCCCACAGGTCTCTCTGCTTCACACTTTTGGAAGCTGAGGAACATTTTGCAGAGGCCCCTGCAGATTCTGCTTGTCCAAGGATGGTGACGAGACTGGCCTGGACTGGCCACCCCAGGCCCCAGGTGCCCACATCTCACCCCATCTTCACACAGCTCCATGTCTGTATTTGACCACCCTCCTCCTCACACGGAGGGACACCAGCACTGCAGGTAGGGCCAGTAGGTGACCCAGGACACCTCCCACCCAGGACCCTTCTATGTGTCTTGGCCATGTAAGGCAAAAGTCACAGGTTCCAGGGATCAGGCCTGGGTCTTCTTTGGGGACATTTGTCAGTCAAACACTTGAACTGAAAAGGATCTTGAAACTCACTGTAAATATTCACAGCTGAAAATGCAGATGTGTCTGGGCCTTTAGCAAAGGGAAGGTGGCCCCAGAGTGCACTGCCCTCAGCAGGGCCCAAGAGCTGCTACTGGGAAAGGTCCAGTGACCAGTGCTTCTGTTTCCACAGAGCTCTACACATTGAGGAGGCCCTGGCGAGGCACTAGGAGTATGTCTATCTGTAACAAACAGGAAACTTGGCCACAGCTCTTTCAACACGCTGGTGGGCGAGGGGAGATTCCCTCACAAGCTGGCTCAGGGCTTGAGTCAGGCCTGGCATCTCTGTGATTCCCTTGGCCTCTCCTTTTCCCTGTTGCTTCATCATTACAAAACAGCTGCTGCAGCTGCACCATCACTTCCATACTTCAGAGGGAGAGAAAGCCGAGCGCCCGTGTCTCATTCCTATAATCCTAGCTACTCAGGAGGCAGAGAGCAGGAGGATCAAGTTTTGAAGCCAGCCCAGGCAAATAGTTTGTGAGACCCTGTCTCAAAAAACCCTTCACAAAAATAGGGCTGGTGGAGTGGCTCAAGGTGTAGGCCCTGAGTTCAAGCCCCAGTACTGCAAAAGAAAGAGAGAGAGAGAGAGACAGAGAGAGAAGAAAGAGAGGAAAGGAGGAAAGGGAGGGAAGAAAGGAAGGATGGGGGGGAGGGAGGGAGGAAAAAGAGGAAGGGAACAGTGAAAGGTGGAAAGGCCTGCAGAAACAGTCTCCCCTGGGTTTCTGCCTGCCTACGAGAATTTCTGCTCATGTCTCGGTGGCTGGGGCTGAGTGAGGCAAACCCGTGTGAACAGGCCAGGTGGAAGAGTAGGACAGGCTGTGGGCTGCATTCTGGGTCCCAAATAAATCCGGCGCTGGGTGAGTGGCGCCACCTGGGGGTGTTTTGGAAATCCTAGGTACATTTTTGTATCCAGGCTTGAGCTGCTATGGATTGAAACATAGACTAGTTTCCTACAAATTGTCATTTTGTAAAACCACACTTTGAGCATTGTATATTTGTCTCCAAAATTATGTGTGTAGTTTCTCATGGTCTGTGTATTTCACTTCAGAAGAAAAGAGGCATTTGCACAGGACTGTGGGAGTGGCTCAAATGATAGAGCATCTGCCTAGCCCAAGCCCCTGAGTTCAAACCCTAGTACTGCAAAAAAAAAAGAAAGAAAGATTGCACAAAAGCATCAAGACATGCTGCTTCACAGTCCTGATTGCTCCTGGCAGTTGCTGGCCTCTGAGCCGTGGTGGCCTCTGAGCCGTGGTGGCTGGCTGGGCTGGCGTGGGCTCTCTCTCTCTCCCATGTGGCAAAGTCAGCAGTTTTGGGGTTGATTCTCTCGTTTTCTAGGAAGACTGTCAAATAATCTTCCAGCACAACACCCAGACCCCCAGGGTTTCCTTGTGTGGCTGCCTCAGCCAGGTGACAGGGCAGTTGGGGCAGCGGGAGAGCGTGACCTCCTTCCCTCCTTCCTGTTGGTGGCAGAGATGATCCTGTCACATGCTATAACTGTCACCTGCTGTAGGTACATGGTCGTGTTTGATTGCTAACTTCTCTGCTGTTTTAGCTTTTTTTTAAATTTTTAAACCAGATGTGGGCGTTTAACATTACAGCATTCTTAGTGTCTTCTGTGGAGTGACCTATGGTTTTTCTCATGTATTTTGCAATGTCACAATGATGCCCTAATGCTGAGTCACCTCTGCACACTCGAATCTGCTCCCCACAAGCTGCCTCTTCTCACATTTCAGCTGCAGCCTCCTCTTAGACATCTTAGTTTAAAAATTATTTTGAAAAGTTGCACACTAAACCTCTTACACAAAGAACTCCTTTCAGCAACAACTTTTTCTCTACCTGAGTCCTGAGTGGGAATCTCGACAGCCCCGCACTGGTCCACATTGCCCATCCTAGGGTCCCTGCTGTGGGTTCTCCCTGGCTCCAGGGCGGCCACTAGGGAATTCAGGGCCATCTGGAAGCCCCAAGGCCACTGTGCCCACGATATTTCCAGGTCTGCCCTGGGCTCTGTGGTGGCTCTGCACGTTACTGGGGGCCTGAGGGACAGCTAGGCAATTTGTGTCTTCCTGAGGGCTGCCTGGCTTTGGGAAGACTGAGCACAGTAGCATCAGTGCAAGCAGTTCCCTCTTTATTATTTCCAAACCTGACTTTGGGGCTGGAGGCGTGGCTCAAGTGGTCAAGCATGGTCAGTCAAACCCCAGTCCCAAAATAGAAAAGGCTGGCAGAGTGGCTCAAGCAATAGAGCACCTGCCTAGGAAGTACGGGCTCTGAGTTCAAACCCCAGAAACGCACACATACACACACAAACTTTTATTTGTGACTTTTTTGTTACCATTCACTTTTCTGATATTTGCTAGGATGTCCTCCCTTTTGTCAGTCAGATTCCTGTCTACTTTGTTATTTTTTTATAGGCAAAAAAAATGAGTTGAAATACCTGTATAAAAACGTGATCTTCAGACATCTCACAATTTTGAACTGAAAGAACCCCTCCATCTCCAGTGCCCAGCACACCAGAGTCACAAAAACACAGCTGCTAAAATAAATTAAGGACTTGAGACTCTGTGCCCAACCCAGCTTTCAGAGCCAGCAAGCAGACAGTACAAGGTCAATAATTTAAAACCCACCCTCAGCACAAGTGACTCAGGGTCACCCTCTCTCTTTACATTAGCCACTGTACAGGTTCTTCCTCCCACAGACAGGTGGGCCAGGGACCTACTCCAGGTACGGCATCAGAATGGGTTCTATGACTGCACAGCCACCATCCCCTTCCCTGATGCTCTCAGAGGCCTGGAGGAGGCAGCTCAGAGGGTGAAGAAATTAAACCAGGCACCAGTCGCTCACGCCTGTAATCCTACCTACTCAGGAGGCAGAGATCAGGAAGATTGTGGATTGAAGCCACCTGAGCAGATGGTTTGAAAGACCCTATCTCAAAAAAACCCAGCCTAAAAACAGCTGGCTCAAGTGATAGAGCGCCTGTCTAGCAAGTGTGAGGCCCTGAGTTCAAACCCCAGTACCACCAAAACAAAAAAAAAAAAATTAAGGAAAAAGAAATTAAGTAATAAGCAACCCCAGCAGGGCGGGGTGCCCTCCAGGAAATTCACTCCATAAACAACAGACACAGCTCCTGTGTGCTGTGGCAGGTAAGCAGCAAAGACCCGGCTGTTGCATTGCCTGTGCCTGGACAATCCAAATGAACACCATGAGACTGAAGGTGGGAGGCAAGCATGGGGACCCTGTGCCCACTGGTGGGTGGTCTGGGTTCTACAGGAAGGCTGCCTCCAGGTTGGAGCAGAGGGTGGAGGACATCTCTGGTCCAAGTAACCACCCGGAGCAGGCAGGACACTGCTTCACCCAGAACCGTCTTTGGACAGATGAGCCCAATAAAATCTAGTCCCATGGAGAAGAGTTGAAAAAGGCACTCAAAGCAAAAGGAAACAGGCCTGATAACAAGGGCAAAGGTCACAGGGGTCAAAGGTCCCTGCTTTTGGAGGAGGACTTGTCCTATATCAGGCCCCCACAAAGTCCAGGTCCTCACAAAGGAGAGCACAGGTCCACCAGCAGATTCTCGTCCTTGGTATGGTGGTCATGACCCCACAGCCGTGGCAGTGGTGCACTGTGGCCAGTAGCTTTTCCAGGGCGCACACTCAGTGATGAAGTCCAAGAGGTCCTGCAGGGGCAGGACTGCTCCAGCACCGGCAGGCAGATGGGGGTGACCGCCCCTGCATCCAGCTCGCAAGAGGCACCACCTCCAGGGTCACAGCCCAGAGGACACAGCGGTCAACGCACAGAGCATTGCGCCCACCTGGTGCACCTTCTCGGTAGCTCTCCTTGCCCACCTCAGCTGTGGGGACACACGGGAGGGTTGGTGCCACTCCCACCCATGTACCTGCCTGAGGGATCTTCACCAGGAGGTGGTCCATCCACATCGCACCACACAGCCTCTCGCCCTCCCCTGCTGTGGACATCATGGAAGATATGCGGGGCCCAGTTGCCCTTTGATTTTTATTTGTTTGCTTTGGTGATGCTGAAGGTTGAACTCGGGGCCTCAGGATTAGCTAGGCAGGTGCTCTATAGCTTGAGATACACCCCCAGCCAACCTCTGAATTTTTATTCTCTCTCTCTCTCTCTCTCCCTCTCTCTGTCCTTCTGCCTCTCCATCTCTGTCTCTCTCTGTGCCTTTGTCTCTTCATTTCTATCTCTGTCTGCCTGCCTGTGTCTGTGTGTCTGACCCTCTGTCTCTCCCTCTGTGTCCATCCATCTCCCCATCCTACCCTCCCTACGGGCCTCTCTCTCATTCACAATCAGATCAGGACGCTCAGTCAGTCAATATTCATCTTCAGGCTGAAGAGAAAACTTCCCCACCTTCTTCACCAAGAGCCAGAGGCCCCTTACTGCAGCAGTGCTCCTATCCTGCCTTCTCTGGCTACCTTGTCCTTTGGGACCTGGCACCTGGGCTGTCATGGGAACTCCACAGGGTGAGCCCACGGCTCTCCTGAACTGTGGTTTGCAACACTAATTACAGACTTCCATCTTTCCCGGCACAAACAAAACATGCCCAGGGTACCCCCATCCCCCACTTCCACCACCACACCATTAAGGCCTTTATAAAGCACTTCCGAGGCGTGGTTGCCCAGGACAGCACCCCAGGGATCTGCAGTGCCAGGCTGGATGCATCTTGAAGCAGCTCAGGGACTGAGCTGTCTTTCTCAACAGCTTTTCTTTGTACATGGAACAAGCTCCTTGACCGACAGCTCTAGGAACTGCCTCTGCAGCCCACCTCATGCCTATCCAGCCCAACAGCTGCCTCCTCATCCCACGTGGCATCTCCCCAGCCCTTCTCTCCCCCACCCCAGTCCTGGTCTCTGAGCCCAGAGGCTCCCTCAGCTGCTGTGAGCTTGTTTCCCATAACCAGCAAGGCTGGCCACAGAGACCTCCCTGTCTTCCCTTCCCGTGACATCTGCCTTCACATCCTAAACACTGTGTTTGCTTTACGATCTACTCAGTTTAAGCTAAAGTTATTTAGCAGAAAATGCAACAGGCACCACCAAGCTGACCTTCACCAGAGAAGGCTTCCGAGCTCGGCTCCACTTTTATTTTCTGAGAGACAGGTGCCAACCCCGGCTCAGCTTTTCCCTGCCAGTGCCATTGTGCAGGAGAGATGGGCTGAGGCCAGCATGGCATTGTGGTTCTTGATCCTGAAACCTGTGTAAATGTCAGGAGTTTAGTGGACACAGACAGCGGGCTGGGGTAGCCTTTGTCCACTATGTCGCTGTAACAACAGTGGCAGCTTGTAGACAAACAAACTCATTTCTCACAGTGCAGTGCTGAAGCCCAGAGCCAAAACGCCAGCAGACTTGTCTGGTGAGGCAGCTTCCTCACCATCACAGGGAAGGGACAGCCAGGTCCCTAGCCTCTTCTATGGGGACAATGTCCCATTCCTGAGGTTCCACCATGACCTCTCCTGGCTTCTCATCACCTGGGACGAGGACTGTAGTGTGTGAACCTTGGGAGATAGACATTTAGTCCACAGCAGCTGGTGAAACAGGTCCTGGAGATGATGGAAACAGGGGTGACAGCTGCAGGGTCATACTGGGTGCCACTGAGTTGCCACTTAGAAGTGGTCAGGCAGTGAGCTAGACGCTGTGTGTCTCCCCAGTATGTGTGAGACCCCATGCAATAGGCGGCCATGATCCCAGCACTCAGGAGGCTAAGGCCAGAGGGTGGCTGACTTCAAGCCCAGCATGGGACACACAGAAAAAAAAAATTTCATGCTATGACTACAGAATGAAATGCAGTTCAGCTTCCACCCCCTCAAAAGTCAGGGAAATTGCCAGTCCACTTTCCCAAAAGCGTGTGCACACACCATGTTTTGCATGTGGTCAGAGTCCCAGGCTTTCAAGGGCTAAAACCTCACCTTGGGCCCCATGTGTGATAGACTATGTCACAGTAGACCCATTGTTGTCACACTGGAAGCCTCCCTCAGTGGACACCATCCCCTTCCCGTGATATTGTGTCGATGGCGTGGGACAAAGAAACCAGGCAGAATCAAATGGTGTCTGTCCTGAGCCAGTGTGGTTGGCACCTTTTTCCCTGTTGGGAGCCATCCATGGGCCTCTGTGAAGGTCAAAGGTGCCCTTCAGTGGCCCGTGGCTACACCTGCCTGGACCCAAGCCAGCACGTCAACTGGGAGGGTAAATGTCATTTCTGGTGGTGACCACAGAGACCCTATCTGCGGGCAGCTGCCTGGGTACCTCTGCTCTCCCAAGGCCACATCACCATCAAGTGGCTTGTCCTTGGAACTGCATGAGTCCCGTGAACTGGACAGCACCTTCTGAAAGAAACCAGGTAAAAAGGCTCTGTCTCGCTCTATTCCTGTTCCGTCATTCTCAGAAGATGGGCTCATGCTGCATTCCTGGGATCTTGCTTGTTTTTCTGAGCTGAAACCGGCTTTTGACCACAAAGCTGACCCAAAGCTGGACGATGCTGCCCCTAAGATAAAACACAGTCACATGGCAGTGTCACCATGAGCACTGCCTGGTCTCTACCTGGCCCTGACCTCATGTCCCGCATGGCTCCAAAGACCTGAAGGGGCCTGGAGGCCACCATCTGCCTCCTCTCTGGGTTCCAGCTCCCTCAATAACCCTTTGTTTTCCCTCAGGCATCTGTTTTCCTGTGG
Source organism: Castor canadensis (assembly GCF_047511655.1). Taxonomy (NCBI): domain Eukaryota; kingdom Metazoa; phylum Chordata; class Mammalia; order Rodentia; family Castoridae; genus Castor; species Castor canadensis. Next base: position 47,011,166 of record NC_133403.1, read on the forward strand.
GATGAGCTTCCGGAGCTGAGTTCAGTATCAAAAATGTCTTCCTGTGGGTGACCCACAGGAAGAGGCTAAGCTGGGATCCTCGCCTCAGGCTCTGCTCCGATGCAACAGAAAGGCAACATGGGAGACCCCTGTCCAGCCTTCCTTCAGCTGCAGCTACACTGGGCCTTGTCCACTGCTGGTAGTCAATCATGTGTAAGTTGATGGCCTTCTCTTAGGGGCTTCTCAGTCACCCCCACCTCCTTTGGGCAGTACTGTGGTTTGTTCTCGTGGCTTTGCACTTCTTAAGCAAGTGCTCTAAAACTGGCTGCCATGCTGCCAGCCCTTTATACTTTAGGTTATTTTTCAAGAAGGGTCCCTCTTTTTTTTTTTTTTTGCCCTGAGACTGCCATTCTCCTACTTCTGCCTCCCATGTAGCTGAAGTGACAGGAGTGTGTCACCTTGCCCAGCTCAATTGAGATAGGGTCTCACTAACTTTTTAGACTGGGCTGGCCTTGAACTGCAATGCTCCTGAACTCCAACTCCCAAGTAGCTGGGATTGCCGGTGTGAGCCACTGCACCTGGCCTCATTTGAACCATGTGAGTCAATCTCATGTCTCTTTGGCCACACACGCTTGGCATTTATGAAAGGGGTGTTCACTTACACGTCCACTGCACAAGCCAGATTGGGAAGCTGGACACTGACAAGGTCACCCAACACAGGGTCACATCCTCTCCAGCGTTTTCTAGTCCAGCATGCATTCAGAAGCCCCCGTCACTTTCTCTACCCAGTTCTAATCGGGGAGAACCCTTCAGTCTCTTTTAATGATGCTTCTGATGTTATGGAGGCAGCAGCTCAGGAGTCTGCAGAAGGCTCCCAGGCGTGCGCACCTGTCTGGGGCCTGAATTCCACGTGGGAAGGCGTCTCTTCCCATCACGAGCGCAGCATGATCGCCTAAACATCACGTGCATTTCTTCTGTTTCTTTCCTGACAACCCATCCTCAGGGAGAAACTTCTCGCTGCCTATTTATTGACAACACAGTTGTCAGTCCCTTATGTTATTCAAAGAGTTAAAAATCCATTGCAGTCTTTTATATTCCGATGCTAAAATCAACACAGAGCTACTGAGGAAACACTAAGGGGACTCTAACTGCACCTGTGGCCAAGGGAGGAGGAGGAGGAAGCAGACCTCAGCAGCCCAACAAAGGAGAAAAAAAAAATGGTCCCTGTTGAAGCCATAGGTCATGGGCTCTGGAAAGCCCAGTGTACACTTGTGTCTTACAGCTGCCAGCAATGCTTTCACAGGAGACTCCTCTGTTTGGAACAACCAGCTCAGGTATTTTTACCTCCAGTGTCAGATCACTTTTGCAGCACTGTTATGAAAAGTCCTGCCGGGGACGGGGAGAGCAATGGCAAGTCCTCCAGTCTGGCTCCTCCATGCATGTCCTCACCCTTGGCCATTCAGTGGGGAGCCTCAGTCGACACACCGTGCTATGGTTTCAAGGCTTTCTAGAGAGTCCCATGCTTTTATTAATTTAAAAAAATGTGGAATCGATAAGACATTTCCTCATTTAATCAGTAGTGTTTATTTATGCTCAATAATTGACACGTCCCTGTGCCTGGGATTTGTTCTCACAGATGTCATACATCCCCCATGGCAAGGAGCTCACTTTAAGAGCAAGTGGCAGCTGTCTCTAATTCCTACAGCTTTCCAGAGCCCTGAAGAGGGAATGGCTTGAACAGTGGGCAAAGCTGCTCCCGGATCTGGCTCCTCTGGCTCCCTGCTTACCATCCAGGCTTGGTTCTGTAGTGTGCTGATCTGTGTTTACTTGCTAAAAGGAATGCCAAAGATTAGAAGATGCAAGGGAACGAAGGACTAAAGCCTCCTCCAGGTCACGGACAGTGTGGGGAGTGTGGCCTGACTCCCAGAGCTCCAGCCCCGCCATCTGCCAGAAGGTCTCAGGTGCAGAAGCTGTTCTTAATCTTCAGAGAGCCCTGTCTTATGGGATCTAGTGATGACACCACGCTAACCACAAATCACCATGGCCCTTGAAGGGTCCCCTGAAGCCCAAAGCCCATACACTCATGACCCCCAAGACCCCATTCTCTAGGGATCTCCCTGTGTCTGTGCCTGTGCCACATCCCAGGAGCCCCTGTCCTGGGTGGAGGGAGAGAAGCTGGGACACCCCTCCCCATCTCCAGACAAGTGTGCTCCCCCCCTTCCCGACACACGCAGAAACACGGACTTACAGACAAAGACTACAGACACACACTGTCAGGCCTGAAGCCAGATCCTCTCTGGCTCCTATGTGTTCCAACACCAGCTGTCTGTCTGGGAGCCCCTGGTCCCTCCCTTGCTGATGGACCCTCGCTGACCCCTTGCAGGCCCCATCACCATGGTCAGCATGTGCCCGCAGGGAGGCCGCCCCTTCGTCCGTCTGTCCGTCTGTCCCGCCGCACTCACATTGGCAGGCACTGCGCCAGGATCCCGCTCCGCGGGATGCAGCGCGCGGGGCTGATCTCCCGCAGGCGGAGGCAGCACTGGCTCCAGCACTCCTTGTGGACGTAGCACAAGTCCCCGTCCCGCTGTGGGACAGGCCAGAGGTGGCCCAGAGCAGAGCCCGCTCTGGCTCTGTCCCCCACCAGGCCAAAGCAGCCGCCTCTCCCCCTCCCAGGGGGCTGGCCCCTCCCCCACTCCCCAGTGAAGCCTACCCTCACTCCCCCTCCCCAGCAAGCTGACCCTCACTCCCCCTCCCCAGCAAGCTGACCCTCACTCCCCCTCCCCAGCAAGCTGACCCTCACCATTCTCCCACAGTGGGGCTGACCCTCACCTCTCTCCCACAGGGGACCCTCCGGGCCTGGGGCTCACCTTGCGCCAGGGCACGCACTGCAGGAAGATGGTCTTGGACGTGCAGAACCGCTCCAGGCTGTAGCCGGTCCGGACGCAGCACTCGCTGTGGCACTCACCGTGGTAGAGGCAGGAGTGGCCATTGGGCTGCGGAGGGCAGGCGACCTGCAGCCTGGAACCCCGCTCTGCACCCAAGCACCCCCTTCCTTCCGCTTCCCCCCACCCCGGCCCCCCGGGAGGACAAGGAGCGGCCCTCACTGGTCTCTGCCCGTGGATTCACCTTGCGCCAGGGCACGCACTGCTGGAAGATCGTCTGCGGGGTGCAGAACTTCTGCGGGTTCAGGCTGTTGGTGACGCAGCAGTTGCTATGGCACTCGGAATCTTGTTTGCAGGGCTCTCCAGTTCCCTGAAAAGTGGGGTTCTGTTTACCAGATCAAGCGAATCCCTCAGACTCAGCGCCCCAAACAGCTTCCCCAGTGCAGGAAGGCCTCCATCCTCTCTGGCTTCCTTGGGTTAGGGCCCAATTCAGACCAACAAAGAGGAAGGGAGGGCTGACGGTAGGAGGGAAAGGGGAGGAAGGGGAAGGAAGAGGGTCTGAGCCAAGTGCACAGACGGTAAACTGAGGCATGAGGACAAAGGAAGTAAACCAGCAAGCACTGGGCCGAGTCAGCACCCCCTCTGCCTAGCATTTCACAGGTGAAGAAATAGAGGCTGCAGAAGAGTAAGAAAATTGCCCAGGACTACACAGCTAACCAGCAGCTGGAAGACCTCCACAGAGGTTTCCACCCACAGAGGTTTCCACCCACAGAGGTTTCCACCCACAGAGGTTTCCACCCACAGAGGTTTCCACCCACAGAGGTTTCCACCCACAGAGGTTTCCACCCACAGAGGTTTCCACCCACAGAGGTTTCCACCCACAGAGGTTTCCACCCACAGAGGTTTCCATCCACAGAGGTTTGGTTTTTTTTTTGTCTTGTTTTGCCCTTTAAAAAAGTCTTATTGACTCAGAGTTAAAGCTAAGGTAGCTGCCAGAAGGACTTCTGCCCAAAGCCAGAGGAAGAGCCTGTACCATCGCAGGGGTAAAGGGAGAGCCACGGAGGGCATTAGTTCACCAGGATGTGTCTGGTTTGGGTGAGGTGTCTGGAAACATTCGCACAAAAAGGAGCCAGGAGAGACCCTGGGTGGGGGCTGGGGGCTGCAGCCTGCACTAGCATGGTCTCCATGACCTCCTGGTCGGGGGTCCACAGAGATGGGATGGTGTGTGAGTCTGGGGGCAGAGGCAGGTGTAGACACCCGTGTTCACTATTGAACAATGGACGACCTGTGCCAGGCTTATCTGGGCAGTCCAGGGACCTGCCGTCCAGGCTTCTGCCCTGGTGAGGCCTTAGCTCCCTCAGCTGAGCACAGTTTGAGCACGCACCTTGTGGGAGAGGAGCATTGACCTCTTCTTCACGGCCCCAGGCACTAATGGGAGCAGCAGCAGCACCAGCAGCAGCGTCCACGCCACACCAGACATCACACCACAGGCCTGCCGAGGTGGCACGGAGTGTTCCTACCCTGGGCACCCAACACCGGCCTCCCTAACCATCCCACTCCCTTCTCTTGTGAATCAGGTTTTTACAAAAATTAGTAAACTTTACTTTTTAAGCTGCTGTAGGCTTACAGAGAAATCACACAGAAAGTCAAGTTCTCACCCCAGCTCTTTTCCTCTGCCCCAGTTTCCTTTTGTTACCATGTCACATCGACATGTGTGTGTTACATTTGGTGAACACAGCATCACCCAGGCTCAGGGTTCACGCAGGGCTGCGCTCTCCTGCTGGACATTCCAGGTTCAGACAGATGTACAATGATGTCCACCATTGCCCTGTCACACTGCCCTAAAGCCCCTGTCCTCCTCCCTCCAGTTCCTGACAGCCCTGTCTCCAAGGTTTGGCCTTTCCAGAATGTCTTGGAGCTGGAACCACCACCTGTAGCCTTTTCAGACTGGCTTCATTCACCTAGCAGTACGAAGCTAAGTGTCTTTCATGTCTTTTCCTGGATTGATAGCCCAATTCTTTTTCATGTTGAATGTGGACACCTGGAAACCTAGCTACTTGGGAGGCTGAGATCAGGAGGATCGAGATTCAAGGCCAGCCTGGGCAAATAGTTTGTGAGACCTCATTTCCAAAATAACCAGAGCAAAATGGGTTGAAGGTGAGACTCAAGCAGGAAAGTGCCTACTTTGCAAAACCCCAGGCCCACCAAAAAAAAAAAAAAAAAAAAGGAAAATGGGATTTTAAGCAATCCTTTCTCCCAGAGAAGGACTGTGTCCTTAATTTAAATGAGAGCCTTGGCCATGAGCACTGAGAAGTTGCCTGCAAGTCTGACCATACAGGCCTTTCCTCTGCCTTCTCTACAGACCTCACGTCAGGGTCCCCGTTTTGGCCTCCCCGGAGCAACCAGGCAGAGACCCAGTTTTTGGTGCACACATGTACATTCTTCTCCGTCAGGGATCGGCACTTTGCACTTCCACCTTCGTTTGTATCCCCAGCTCTCCGGGGGAGCTCGCTCAACCAGACTGAGTCCTGCTAGCATTGAGTGAACTCAGGTTCACTCAATAAGTGACCCACCGTTGCCTCTCCATGAACAAAGGAGCCTGCCTTGCCCACCGGAAGTGGCCTAGGAAAGGGCCAGAACCCAGAGACAGGACCTTTTGCATGGACCTGAGAGGAAGAGGTGGTTGGAGGTCCCTCTCTTTCTCCTGCCAGGTTACAAAGCTCAAAGGGAAAATCCAGTAGATTCTACAAATTGTTAGAAGTAATAAGAACTCAGAAAACTGCCAGGCAAGATTAACTTAAAATTCAAAACTTTTTCTACAAAATAAAAAATAAGATTTCACTATTTCTAGAAAACGATAAATTACTTAAGATTAATAAAGATGATAGTTAATGCCCAAGTCTATGTGAAGAAGAGTGTCAAGCCCTCCTCTCCCAGGAGGTGTGTGGAGACCAGCGCAGTCACTGAACGAGCAAGGCCACTCCCCAGGAATCATGCACCCCAGCCCTGGGCAGAGGGACCCACGGTCCAGCTGCCTGAATGTGAGGTTATCAGGTGGTCCTGCAAGACAACGGAGAAAGGGTACAGGGTTTCATAAACGATTTGGGAAAAGCTGGCCACATGAAAGGCAGGCTGTGAACAGGAACAAAGCCAAGAAAAAGCTAAGGGAAGGGGCGTGAGGCTGAGAGAGTGCCGTCCCCCTCCACCCCTGCCCTGGGCTTCTCCTGGCTCCTCCCCTGAGCTCCCGGGCAACAGCCTGGTGTTTCCTCTCCTCCGTGGCCTGTTTCTTTGGGAGGATTCACTTTGGTGTGAGTCCTAACGTTAGGTGATGTGTTGGTGGTGGTCTGCAGTCTGCTGTTTCTAAGAACAGAGTTTGTTGATCGTAGCACTTTGTTAAGTGCGCTGGACTTGACCTCAGCCCCACCTGTGAGGGAGGTGAGGGGATGGTTAGGCTCAGTGCACAGAATTTATGGGTCCCTTTCTGGAAATGTCCCCCATCCCTGGCCTGCAGTGGCTGTGACCACCCAAAGCCTCCATCAATGTGACCATGTGACAGCTGCTGTGTCCTTAAGCCACTCACAGACTTGAGTTACAGGTTTAAACAAAGAATTAGAGCAGGGGACAAAAGGTATGTGTAGTTACGCAGACCTAGTCACAGGTGTGTTCCAGTGGTTGGGTGGTTGTGTTGACCACTCTCAATCCTTGTTCTTTGTGGGTTCCAGAGAAGTTGTTATCTCTGTCGTTATTCAGGATCCCTAGACATAATTATTCCTGCTCCAGGGTGCAGCCTCGTCACTATGGGTCATTGTCCTCACTTGGGGGAGGATGGTGTGTCCTTTAGGGCTCTGTGATCCTTAGGAGTAGTTTCAATCCCTTGTTATAAAAAGATGTCATTGGTCATTCCTGTCCTTCCTGGATTCCAAGGCAGCTGCAGGAGAGAATGGCTCAGCGCAAAGGACAACAGGAACAAAATGGAGATGAGAGGTGCCGTGCTTTTCTCCTGTTTTAGATAATTCATGGCCCTGAGTGAGGAGTCAGCGCTCGTCAGCAAAAGTGGTCTAAGCAGCTTGTACAGGCTCAGCAGGTTGGCAAGTTGTGGAGGACTGGCGAGGTGCAGCCTGAGAACAGCATCTTCCCTCACCAGCCTCTGATCCGTGCAGAGGGCCTACCTTCTTTAGATTCTAACAGAAGACAGCAAAAACACCCCATGCCTGCTGTCCTCAGGCAATAGAAACCGTGCACTTAAACATTCATGAGGGCAGATCACCTGCCAGGGGATCCTACGCCCACCTGGCCTGAGACGGCCCTTGCACAGTCTGTGGATCCCAGGCCAAGGAGGTATTTGTGAGCTCCGAGGTCCTGGCTCCTGATGCAATGCTAGCGGAAATGCCCCCCGCTGAGCTGAGCAGCCTGAGCCTCACGGGGGGCTGTTTGCTGGGTGGCTGTTCTGGAAGGAGCAAGCTGGACTCACTGTCCTCTCCCAATCACTCTATGTTCTAGACTGAGGCAAGAGTCTCACAGTGTGCCATGGACCTATTAAAGTGAGCAGTTCCCTGGATTTAGGGCACTCACAGTGTTGTGCAGCCTCCACCTCTACCCAAGTCCAAAGCATCCACCACTCCAAAGGGAACCCCATCCCCCAGCCAGGACAGAGCTGGGGCCCTAACCTTGATGTCCTGGGCTCAGAGCCCTGGAGGGTCAGAAGCGACCTCAGGTCATGATTCCAACACAGACAATGTCTTTCAAAGGCTGTGGAATTCTGACAGCCCTGGGCCCTGCTGTGCCCAAGCCCAGGCTGCACAATTGCCATCGGAGCCCCTCTCCAGGTTCTGTCCCCCAACACTGACCTCTCCGATACCCTGCTAGTTGCCTGCTCTGACCCCACCTGGGCCACCTCTTCTCCTTCATTCCAGAATCCCACAGATGCTGGTTTCTCTTTCCAGTTTTGATTCCAGCCCCTCTTGGTACCCCAGCCTCCAGGTCTAAGGTGACCATTACTAAGGGATCCAGCAGAGGATGCAACGCCATCTGTCTCAGTCCTTAGAGTCCAGGCTGGAAGTGGCGCCCAGGGACCTTGAGGAGATCAGGGAAGCTTTTGTGGACTTAACTGCCTACCCTGACAAGGGAGGTCTCCCAAATCAATGTCCTCTGGACCTGTGGTTCTCAGACAATTTCCAGTGACAATGATGTCTTGGTTGTTTTGTCCCTTTGTTCTTCTTGGGGATCATCTGTGTTGCAAAGCAGAGGTGAACTTTTTTATTTATTTTTTAAATTTCTGATCTGAGACTGCAGGAAGGCACAAGCAAGGAATCCTCCTGGTTTTTCCCTTGAGTGTCCAGGAGGGGCAGAGTCTAGGTCACAAGATTCAAATCCCTTTCCTTACCAGGAATCTCCATCTTGTTGCCTGTGCTGGGCTGCCCTGGACTGGACTCTGGGGCCACATGAGGGTTGACCCCCCAGCCTAGGGTCAGACGCAGTGCTCAGAGCCCCAGGGAAAGAGGTGAACACACAGGTCTGAGGCTCCAAGCAGAAGCAGGAAAGTCCCCGTGCACAGGTAAGGGCTCCCTGGAGATCACACCTGCCTCTCCTGTATAATCTTAGGTTGGGGAAGAGAGTAAGATGAACTGAGTGCAGAGTGCACTCAGTCTATGCCTAGACCTTTGTCCACATAAATATCAAAAGATCACCCTCCTGCAAGTGGAGGGCCTCTGGGATGACAGAATCTGCAACACAATCATCTCAGCAAAGAGTTTGCTCAACACACAAGTAGTGCATGTGGCTTCTGCAAGTTTTGGGTTCTGTAACTTCAGATTTAAGTTCATCTACAGTAAGTCACAGCTCACCAGCAGGAAAGGCATCACTGGAGTATTTCATTCAAGAGTCTGGTTCACTGGTTTTGGAAAAGAGCACAGTAGTGAGCCCTACTATAATTTGTTATCACCAGAAAAAGAAAAAGAATGGAAAAGCCAGGTGCCAGTGGCTCACGCCTGTAATCCTAGCTACTCAAGAGGTAGAGATCAGGAGGATCCCAGTTCAAAGCCAGCCCCTCCAAATAGCTCATGAGACCCTATCTCAAAAAAAACCCATCACAAAAAGGCTGGTGGAGTGGCTCAAGGTGTAGGCAAAACCCCAGTACCCCCCACCCAAAAAAAGAATAGAAATAGAATAGAATAGTGTGGCTTTAGTGACCTGTCCAGCAAGCATGAGGCCTTGCATTCAACCCCCCAGTACTGCCGAAACAAACAAGCAGACAACCCAGGGCTCTGACCACACTACAGCCTCTGCACCATCAGCTCCAGGTTGTCAGGGCTCAGGCAGTGCCATGACTTCTAATGTGTGTGTGTGTGTGTGTGTGTGTCTGAAACCAGACATTGAACTCAGGGCTTCACACTTGCAAAGCAGGCTCTCCACCACTTCAGCCACACCTCCAGTCCATTTTGCTCTGGTTATTTTGGAGATAGGGTCTCCAGAACTATTTTCCCTGGCTGGCATCAAACTGTGATCCTCTGGGTCTCAGCCTCCCAAGTAGCTAGGATAACAGGCGTGAGCCTCCAGTGCCTGGCCACAACTTCTACAATTTTTACCCCACTTCCAAATCAGGACCAACTAGAGAAAGCCAAATGTGTCTGTAGTCAATTGCATGGGATGTTCTGTATTCCCCGTGCTGACCACTAATCCCATCTCTGTTCCACCTGTCCCCAGCCCCTGACTGCTGTGAACCCTCTAGCCACAGATGAGGGGTCTGGCTGATAAACAGCCCACGTGGTTTCACGCTCCCTCCACCCACATTGTCTGCAGACAGAGCAGGATCCCATCCATCCGGTTTTCCCTCCTGGACGGTGAGTGCCCTGGGGTCAAGGACCCACTTCACCATCCCCTACTGTAAGTCTAAGGTCTCAGATGCTCCTTGCACCAGGCACTGGGCCACACAAGCATTTTCCAAGCAACGAGCCAGATCCAAGCCACTGCACAAACTCAGCAAGCAGTGCTTTCCCGCTCTGTAAACCCGCTCCATATAACTTATGTAACTTCATAAAAGCTGAATTGCACCATAACTTGAACATTTTTAAATTTCAAACCTGCATTCTTGTTGTGCTTTGAACCAAGAAAAATGTTTTTTCTAGTCTTACATATTTTCATAGGCCCCAACAAGCCCAGGAGCCCCACGTGCCTGATCCAACAGCCCCACAAGAGGCAAGAACACACTGCTGCTGCCTGTGACAATTCCAGTTTGTAAGCTCACAGGCCACCACCGCTCACAGCAGCGTCATCCACGATGTTCTAAAGGTGGACGCAACCCAAATGTCCAGCAATGGATAAACGGATAAACGAAATGTGGTCTTCACATACCCAGAGGAAGGCAGTGCCGACAAGGCTGCAGCACAGATGACCTCGAGGACACCGTGCTAAATGAAGACGCCAGCTGAAAAAGGACAAACACTGTAGACTCACTTGTATGAGGTCCCTAGAGTCATCAGATCCATAGGGACACAGCAGGATGGGGAGAGCAGGGGCAGAGAAATTAGTGTTTAATGGCAGAGCTGTGTGGATGGTGGTGTTGACGTCACACCGACGTGAATGTGTGAAATGCCACTGAACTGTGTGTCTCAAATGGTTAAAACATTCATTTCTATGTTCGGTGTATTCATGAAAATCAAAGCAAAGGTCTCAGGCCACCTCACTGGTGCCCGGAGTCACCGCGTTTGTTAACTTGAAATGTCACCACCCCTTCTTACTTAGTTCAAAATATTCTACATGTGGAGTCTTCTTTCCTGGACATTTTCCTTCAGTGCCAGCTTCAGTTTTGACTCCCTGCTATCTCAGCCTGCTAAATAAAATCTGGATGCTGACTCTTGCCAAAGACAACCCAAGTCCCAGTGATGGATTCCCCAAGCCATGACTGCCACACAGTGATCACAAGTCCTCATATCAGTGCTGTGCCCTGTACAGCAGCAAGGGAAGCCAGGCTTAGCCTTGGCCCCAATGCCCACCCACAGTGCACCCCTGACAAGGGCCAGGGTTGGGCTCAGCTGAGCCTGGGGTCCCCAACTCTGGGCTCTCGATATTTATACACAGGAAAATAGATCATGCTGTGAACCTTCCCCTGGTGACTGATACTGCTTGAGAGCAGCGATCCCACCTTTTGTCTCAGGTCCACCTGCTCCTCTGTGTAGAAGTGAGGCCAGCCGGGCTGCAGCTTCCAGAATAGTGACAGCCTGGAGCAGAGAGGTCCCAGGTTACCCAGGGGCATAAAGTCACTGAGCTGCATCCCTGCCGCCTCTGCTTTCTCCTTCCTGTCCCACCCTCAGGCCAGGGCAGGTGAATGTGCACATGGTTGGTGCCAAGACTCACGCCCCAGCAGGAGTCTGGCCCAGACAGCCAGAAGCCACCCAGAAGCCTCTGCAGCAATTGGCTTGATGACCAGGTCAAGCCAATGACCACAGCTTCCCTGTGTGTTCCAACTCAGGAACAACCAGAGACAGTCCCACATCCCTGACCACTCACATGGGGTGCCAGCTCCTTGTGGGTCACCCCCTCTCCAGGCCATCCCCTCCCTTTTCTTCACTGAGGGTCCCCCTCTGAGTGACCAACAGCACCAACAGCAGGGTGGCATTGACTCTTAGCTCTGAATAATAGCTTCAGTTTGGCCAAGCATAGTGGTTCACACCTGTAATCCCAGCACTTGGGAGGCTGCGGCAGGAGGATTGAGAGTTCAAGGCTGGTCTGAGCTACATTGTGAAAGTTTAAAAAAAAAAAGCTTAGTTTTGTTCTACATACTTCTGCTCGGTACATGCGTTAGCAGTTTGCTTACTTGTTATTTTGAGCGTGCGTGAGTGTGTGTGTATACATACGTGTGTGCTGGGAATTGAACCCACTGCCTGAAGCATGTATGTTAGTGAAGTGCTCTACCACTGGGCTACATCCCAGCTCTTGTTATGGGTTTCTGATCAACTGTATGCCAGACATTGTGGTGTGCTCTAGGGAGGGAAAGGCTGGGCTCTCTTTAGGGGTCTGATGAAGCTGCCTGGAGGTCAGACCTGCTCAGTAGGGAGTTCAGAGAGGCTCACCTGGTGGTGGAAGAGAACGGAGCCCGCCAGGTGCTCAGGCAGGGAGGGCCAGACAGTCCGGCACTGTGCGCCAGCAAGACCTGATGTCCTGTAACAATGGGTGTGAGCACAGCAGGGCTTTAGAAAGCTCTGGGCACACACTTCGCGGACTCCCGCTCTGGACAGGAGAGTCTGGAGGTGAGGTGGTCCACGGCAAGGCAAGCGTTTGCACCTACCAGGCAGGACGGTCTGGGAGGCTGAATCTAGACAGGGCAGGTGGGCTTGAGAAGAGAAATGGCTGCCTGGAAGAACAATGAAGGCTCAGCTGGAAGTGGGATGTGGGGGCAAAAATCCAGAATGACCAGCAGGGTCTGTGGGGGTGGGGACAGGAAGAGGGGACCATCACACAGCAAAGGGCTGGTTGCTCTGGCAGCAGTCAAGTGGCACTGCGATGTCTGAAGCCTTTGACCACTAGAGAGCCCGGTAAAGGAGACGTTTGCCTCACCCAGGGACCGGCAAGCACCGGGAGGGTAGTAGTGTGGCTTGAGTCATGGGTGCCTCTCTCTGGGCGCTTCTGTGCAGCTGGCAGGGGTTCACGCATGGTGACTATTCTAGTTCTGGCTGCCTTCCCCAGAACAGTGTCCCGAGAGCTGCAGGGCTTCGTCTGGCCCAGGCTGGAAGTCACAGGACACCTCCACTGCACCCATACCTGGTCAGCAGGACCCAAGTCAGCCCAGATCAGCGTGGACATGAGAGACAGCTGCCCACATGACAGCCTGAGCGAGAGCAGGCAGGGGACAGGACCACCCAAGGAAGGCTGTGGTGGGAAGCCAGGAGAGGGAAGCGGGGCTGGCCACTGGGGTTTCTTTTTGGGATGATAAAAGTATTCTAAAGCTTGATCATTGTGACATTCACACAACTCCGGCAACCTACTAAAAGCAAGAAAGTGGACACTTTTTACACTTTTTTTTTTTTTTTTTGCGGTTCTGGGGCCTTCACCTTGAGGCACTCCACAGCCCTTTTTTGTGATGGGTTCTTTTAAGTTAGGGTCTCATGAACTATTTTCCCGGGCTGGCTTTAAAGCAGTATCCACCTGATATTTGCCTCCCGAATAGCTAGGATTACAGGTATGAGCCGCTGGTGCCCGGCAAGAAATTGTACACTTTAAATGAGCGAATTGTATAACGGGAACTGTATCTGAAAAAAGACAAATATTTTTAGAGAACAAAGGAATATGTAATTTAAAAAGTAGCCATAAAGCTGGGTGTGGTGATACACACCTGTAATTCTCACACCCCAAGACAGGAGGAGTGCACATTCAAGGTAAGCCTCAGGGGACGCTAAGATGGCCCTCCAGGGCGCGGGGCTAAGTCATTGAGACACAAGCCCTTTGTGACTGCACCTACAGTTCACCCACTTGGGGAACGACAGCTAAAATAGAGTCACAAAGAGTGGAGTGGAAGTTGTTTTGGCTGAGGGAACAGGAGCAGGGAGTATTTCATCGGGACCGTGTGGTTTAGGTGGCACAGGTGAACAGCCGAAGCCAGTTGTGCACTTAAAACTTCTACCCCAGCCAGGTGCTGATAATCCTAGCTACTCAGGAGGCGGAGACCAGGAGGACTGTGGTTTGAACTCAGCCCTGGCAAATAGTCTGAGAGACCCTATCTCAAAAATAACCAACACAAAAAAGGACTGGTAGAATGGCTCAAGTGGTAGACTGCCTGCCCAACAAGTGTGATGCCGAGTTCAAGCCCCAGTACTGAAAAAAAAAAAAAACCCAAAACCCCAAAAAATCTTAGATCCCATGATAAGTGTTTGTATATCTTATTCTGTGACAGAGTCCTCTTCTGTGTTCTCCCAGCCTGGAGGCTTCACAATAGGGATTTTCATTTGATTTCTTAATCTTCCTCCCGAGGAAGCTTTGGGACACTGTATCTGGAATGAGTAAGTGCTTGTGGCCTCCTGAGACCTGTCAAGCACAGGTCCTCCTGGGATCTAAGGGACTATTTGAATTCTAGGCTCTTCTAGTAAGATGACCCTCATAATGCAAAACTGCCTTCCAAAGCGAACTCAGATGCCTTCTCATGGCAATACGGGGGAAACTCACCTGGAACGCTAGTCATCAAATTCTAGGCAAATCTGAGGTTATGATGTGTTCCTTTTCTTCTGGGAAAAGATAAGGAAAAGTCTAGCATGACGGTTATCGCCTGTCATCCCAGCACTCAGGAGGTGTAGGCAGGAGGATCTAGGATATGAGGTCAGCCTGGGCTGCATAGAGAGACCCTGTCTCAGAAAACAAACCAAAAAAGGCCTGGCATTTGACACTGGTCTGATGTTTTGTTATTGAATTACCAACTTCCAATTTTACCTGGACAAGTGGGCTTCTTAATAGCAACAAAGGAAACCAGAGGACACTAAAGATTGTTCTGTGCATGCTGAAAAATACCTAGAATCAAAGGATTACTCATATATCATGGTGAAACAATGTAGTTTTAACAAAACATTTAATACTAAGTTTGAAACACAAGCCAAGAAATGAAAAGGTGGACCAGGAATGTAGCTCAGTGGTAGCGCACTTGCCTAGCATGTGCGAACAGCACAAGAAAACAAAACAAAAAACCAAAACTGAAAACTTCCAGCCAGGCATGTGGCAGGAGGACCACAAGATCGAGGATAGCCTGGGCTACATACATAGTGTCTCAAAATAAAATAAAAAGATAAAGAAAAAATACTGCGTATCTTCAAAAGACAAATCCCCAAAACAGCGCCAGGACCACCTTTGCCCATGGCGAGGGAGGCAGAAAGGCCCCAGCTGGTCTGAGTTTCTCTCCACCCTGGAATTCTGATGTTTCACCCATAATTTTTAGGTTTGTATTTTTTAAGTAAGCTCTTTGTTCAGTTCAGGAATCTTTTCTTCCATCACTCTGTAAGCACTTGGCTTTGTCTTTCTGAATGTGCCACTCAGTCTCTTGAACTGTCCGTCACAGCTCTGCTCTCCACCCTCTTCCCTGTTGGGCTGTTAATGGATCTCACATAGTGGCCAGTGTGGCCAATGGACTGCCTTGTGCTGTCTGCTCCTGGAGCCCTTGGGAACATGCTGGTGGACAGGCCCCCCAAGCTTGGTGAGAACCTCCCACAGTAGCAGGTGCAGGGCCCCACAGCGGGTCTGCCACAAGCAGCAGGGTCACCCAAGGGCCCCCCAGACAACAAGAAGCTAAGATGCTTCCCAGGGACTCACACAGGAGGTACTTGGAGCCCACAAGAGTTGCAATGAGGGTGTGAAGGGTTGCTAGATCAGAGGCGCTGTCACAGGGTCACTGAGGGGCTTGCAGGTCCCCTGCTAGACACCCTCACCCCTCTGTCCTGGAGGCAGCAGCTCTGCAGGGATATGACAGAAGGCCAGCTGTGGGTCTTGCAGAGGGACTCTGTGGTGTCCAGGGACAGCAGTCTGTGCAGGAGCTGCCTGTCAGGAACTGCACAGGAGTCTCATGGGGTAGGACCGCCCTGCCCCTGGGGAAAGCCCCTGGGGTCTGCAGCCAGTTACTCCCCCACTGCAGCACCATGGACCTTCAGCCATAGTTCTCCACCCCTCCACAGCAGCCAGGAGCCCACTTTCTATGTCTATGGATTTGCTTGTTTGGGACATTCACACACATGGAATCATGTCTTCTTTGGGACTGGCTTCTTCCACTCAGTGGAGGAAAGACAGGGTCTCCCTATAGAGCTCATGCTGGCCTCAAATTCACAATCTTTCTGCCTCAGCCTTCCCAGTGCTGGGATTACAGAAATGTACCACCATGCCCAACTTGTTTCATTCATTTTTATTTTTTATTATTTTGGTACTACAGGGGTTTGAACTCTTGGCTTTGTACTTACGAGGCAGGTGCCGTGTGCTTGAGCCACTCCTCCAACCCTTTTTTGCTTTGATTATTTTGGAGATAGGATCTTGTTTTTCACCCAGGCTAGCCAGGACTGTTATCCTCCTATTTTTCACTTCCTGCCATCGCTGGGATGACAGACAGGCATGGGACACCATGCCCAGCTTTTTTCCCTTGTGATGGAGTCTTGCAAACTTTTGTTTTGGTGAGGGTGGGCTGGCCTGGAACCGCAATCTTCCTTGAGATGACAGGTATGTGCCACTGCACCTAGCTATTGGTTGAGAAAGGGTCTTACAAACTTTGCCTGGATTGGCCTTGGCCTATGATACTCCTGATCTCAGCATCCCAAGTAGATAGGATTACAGGTGCGATCCATCAGTACCTGGCCTTATTTCATTTATTTTTACAGCAAAGTAATATTACATTTTATGTACAGATTTCATATTTATCCACTTTTCACTTGATAGACATTTGGGTTGCTTCCAACTTTGGCTATTATGAATAATGTTGCATTACTGTAGGGAAAATCATTCCCTCAATCTTATCCAAAGTAATGTCATTTTGCAGCAAGGCCACCATTTAGCTGCTCTGTGCACTGAGGCTCTGTGCTAGCAAAACAGAGCCATTCTTCCCGCCGTCTGACAGTGTTTGCTGAGCCCTTTGAAATTTCTGATAGCGACTAGGACGAGTGCACCCACACACGTACTTCCTCTCTAGGTCTGCTTTACTTCTGCCCTCTGCTGGGCACTGCATAAATTTGGAGCTCGGTAGGTGGTAGGTAAGGCAACTCCAGTGAGGCACCTGCCTGGTCCAACGCTCCTCTCCATAACTGGTTCTGAGTGAGCCCATCAACTCATAGAGCTGGACGCATTCAAGTCATTCTCTGGTCTGTTGACACTGTCCTAATTTGAAGGCAGGCATTTCTTTTAGATCTCTCTGGGAAGTTAATGCAACAAACACACCTGTATGTACAAGTTTCTGTGTGGGTGTGATTCCATTGCTCTGTGGATGCCATAGGAGTGGAACTGATGGTTCTCATAGTTTTCCCTTAACTCTTCAAAGGCCTGCAGCATTTTGCAGGCCCATCAGCAGTGGCTTTCTCCATATCCACCCTTCACCACTTGTCATTGTGTTTCTGGTGGCATGCACCCTGGTGGATGTGAAGTGGTATTTCCTGGCTTCAGGGTTTACTTCCCTACTTCTGATAATGCTGAGCATCTTTCCTGGTGCTTGTAGGACATCTCTGTGTCTTTCTTAGAAAAATCTCTATTAAGACTCTTTGCCTGGGGCTGGGGGTGTGGTTCAAGTGGTATAGCACCTGCCAGCACAAGACCCTGAGTTCAAGCCCCAGTGTCGGGGGGGGGGGGGGGGGAAATCGCCAGCTCTGATTTTTAAATTGGCCATTATTTTATCATTGAGTTGTAGGAGGTGTTCAATTCCCAGTAGCAAAAAAAAAAAAAAAAAAGAGGTTGCTCCAGGTATGGTGGTGCATGCCTATAAAATCAGCACTCAGGAGGTTGAGGCAGGAAGGTTACAAGTTTGAGACCAGCCTGTGCTACTTACCCTGTCTCAAAAAAATTGTTTTTGTTAAAAGGGTAAATCTCATACTGCATGTTCTTACTACAATAAATTAAGGAAAAAGAGCAAGGTGGTGGCTCATGGCTATAATCCTAGCTACACAGAAGGTAGAGATCAGGAGGATTGTGTTTTGAAGCCTGCCTGGGCAAATAGTTCACGACACCCTATCTGGAAAAAATGTTATTTTTAAAAAAGTGCTGGCGAAGTGGCTTAAGGTGTAAGGCCCTGAGTTCAAACCCCAGTACCACAAAAAAAAAAAAAAAAGGAAAAAGAACAATGCCAGCTGTAGGTTTGTAGATCCCTTTCTTACATTCAGAAAGTTCCTTTCTTTTCCTGCTTTGTCTCTTTTTCATGAAGCATTGTTGGATTTTGTCAAGTACTTTTTCTGCATCTACTGAGATGGTTGTGGTGACCTTGTCCCTTATTTTGTTTATATGATGTAGAATAAATTAATTTGTGGCTAGTAATTGCAGTGTGTACCTGTAATCCAACGAGGGAGTTTGGAGGCAGGAGGATGGAAAGTTTGAAGTCAACCTGGGCTACATAGTAAGTTCAAGGCCAACCTGAGCTGCATAGTAAGACCCTGACTCAAAAAACCAAGGGCTAAAACTAGGTACAATGCTACAATAGCAACTGAGTTCTGAGGTGCTGGAATCTTCCGGCCCTCTCGCCCAGAGGAATCAGGACCAAGATGTGAAGTAGTGGATTTGAAAGCCCCACCTGTGGGGGACCACGGCTACACTCAGTGGGGTGGGGCAGGAGAGCTTCCAATCGCAGACACCTCAGGCTGAAGAGCTAGCACTTCCTACCCTGTGCTGTATCTCAATATTGGGAACTGAGATTTCACAGATCAATATTGTGGGAACATCAGACATGCAGAGAGGGCTCTGACCAATACTGCTCACAAAGTAGATGACATGACAGCTGCACCGGTGGATGTTCGCCAGTGAGTTGACACAGGTGACATCAATGGTGAAAACACTGTTTCCTCTAGAAATATCTGTGAAAATGGCTGGCCACCTGATGGCTTTTCAGAACAAAAAAGAGCCTAGTGGGGCCGGGGGCCGGTGGCTCACACCGTAATCAATCCTAGCTACTTGAGAGGCTGAGATGGAGAGATCATGGTTTGAGGCCAGCCCAGGCAAATAGTTTGTGAGAACCTATCTCCAAAATAACCACAGAAACATAACTGGTGGTGTGGCCCATATGGTAGAGCACATTGCAAGGTCAAAGCTCAAACCCCAGGCTCACCAAAAAAAAAGAAAATGGCTGAGCTCCTGGCACAGGTTCTGGAAGTGGTCAATGCACACATGACAAGATATGGCCAGCTGGACCTATTTTCACAATCTGTTGTCCCCAGCTATGCATGTTGGGCCAGGTGACTTCTGGAAAGGAGATTTCTTCTGTAAAAGGTCTTTTGAAACTGACAGCTTTTCTGTTTTTGCGTTTTGTTGCTTAGCATCTTAAAGGAAGGTGGGCAATTGACAGAGAGATACACGAAGGAGGGATTTCTTAAAGCGGTTTCAAATGAGCTGCTTAGGACACCAGCATAGATGGGATTGAAAGAGGGTCACTACCAAGAGAGGAGAGCAGTATCACTAGGTGCCGGAGAGTTTCTGTGCAGATGAGTGGGACCAGACCTTTGGACAGGGTGCCAGCTGAGGAACCCACTGGCCTCTGCCGATTTTGGTCTCCCAGCTTCTTTCTATGGCATTACTTTCAAAAACGGCACTTTCTGCCCCCTTCTTGCATTGCCTGATGCGGAAAGTGGGCTTATGTGAACATGAGGACGTGGAGTGGTGGCCTCCTGAGGTAGGAGAGAAAGAAATGTTACTGCATTTTGTTAAAAAGTTAAATAAAACAGTTCTATTAAAAAACAAAAAAACAAAATAAAAACACCAAGGGCTGGGATATAGCTCAGTGGTTTGGTGCAGCCTAGGAAGTGCCAAGTCCCTGAGGCTGGTTCCCAACAACGTGAAAAGAAATTAATTTTTGGATATTAAATTAACCACGAATTCCTAGATACAAGGCATGAGACTTGAGCAGAGGACGTAATCTACTTTGTATATTGCTGAATTGAATTTGCTAATAATTGAGAAGTTTTGCTTTTTTTTTTGAACCCTTGTTTTTATTTCATTTTTGAGATTCAGCCTCACTACCTTTGCCCAGGCCAGCCTCCTTGAGTTCCTCCTGCTGACGCCTCCCCCAGGATTTTAAGTGCCACCACACCCCACGTGCATCTATAATTTTTAAGGGACTGTATCTTTTCCTGTGATATCCTTTTTTTTTAGGTAATATTGAGAAGTGCTACCTGCTCTTCTAATGCTTTTCAGTTTTGAAATTTAGAACTTTTAAAAGTTAACATTTAAAAAAGAATTAACACCAACACTTCTCAACTCTTCCAAAGAAAATAAGGGCACACTTTCCTCTTGAATCTTTCCATGATATTAATATCAGTAAACCCTGATAGTAAAGGCAGAAATGATAAGAAACTACAAATCAATATGCCCTGTGAAGATGGATGCAAAAATTCTCAGTAAAATAACAGCACACTTCCAGGCATGGTGGCACATCCCTGTAATCCCAGCAGTTGGATCATGAATGAGTGAGTTTGAGGCCAGCCTGGAAACGCAGTGTCCCAAAACAAACCCAAAATAACAGCAAACTGACTAGAAGAGCATTAAAAGGATTATATAGGGCTGGAAGCGTGGCTCAAATGCCTTGCAAGTATGAGGTCCTGAGTTCAAACCCTAGTCTTGCCAAAAAATTGTTTAAAAATAGATTTATACAGCATGATCAAGTATAGAATACACAGGCAAAACACAGGATCCTTTCAATTAATGTGTTAAAAATGGACAAAATTCAATACTTGTTCATGATAAAGAGATTCAGAAAACTAGTAACTGGCAAACATTTCAACATGATAAATGGCATTTATGAAGATTCCACACCCAACACCAGGCACAATGGCAAAAAATTGAAAATTTGCATGCTAATCCAAAACTAAAGAAAAATTGAAAGGTTTCTCTTAAGGAAGAAGACAAGGATGCCTGTTTTACCATTGCCACCCAAAACTGTATTGGAAGTCTGACCAGAGAAACTAGATCAAAAAAAAAAAAAAAAAAAAAAAGGAGAAAGGAAGGGAGGAGAAAAAGCAGAAAGCAAAGCTATGTCTACTCAGAGATGACATCCTATGCACAGAAAGTTTAAATACTCTATAAATAACTATTAGGGCTAAAAGATAAATTCAGCAAACTTTCAGGGTAGATCAATACACAAAATCGGGTATATTTCTATGCAGTAATATTGAATAATCGGAAAAGGAAGTTAATAAAATAATTTTATAACATCCAAAATAATAAAATACCTAGAAACAAAATGAAAGTCATCAAAATTAAAAAGCCTTTGTGCATCAAAGGACATTACTAAAAAAGTGAAAAGATAACCTATAAAGTAGAAGAAAATATTTTCAAATCATTGATCTGACAGGGGTCTACTATCCAAAATAAATAATTACTACATCTCAGCAAAAAAGACAACCCAATTTAAAAATGGGCAAAGGACTTGAATAAACACAAACAATTTACCTGATGTCCAAGAAGCACCAGAAAAGACAACCAGCACCATTAACCATTAGGGGAACACAAACCAAAAATCACCAGATACCATTTTACATCCACTAGGATGATGGATAACCAGGTGAGAAACCAAACACTTGTACATTGCCGGTGGGAATGTGAAATGAATGGCTCGACTTATTTTCCGCTTGGAAAATAGTGTGCTGTGTCCTCAAAAAGTTAAACACAGAATTACCACAGGACCCTTAAATTCTGCTGAAAGGTACATGCCCTATATAATTGAAAACAGGTATTCTGTTGCAAGAAAAAATCAGGCAAACTTTAAAAAAAATTTTTTTTGAGATAGGGTCTCACTATGTCACCCAGACTGGCTTTGAACTCACAATCCTCCTGCCTCAGTCTCCTGAATGCTGGCGTTACAGTACGCAGGACAACACCAAACCCAACCGTAGGCAAATTTAATTGAGTTTAATTCATGAGCCAGCCAGCACTCAGACCTGTTGAGGTCCCCAGCCTCCTGAGCTGGAAAAAAATGGGAGGAAGGTAGGCAGGTTGGTGTTACAGGTGGTGGTTGCCTGATTGAAAAAGGGCTGAGCTGTACAATTGGCAGCCTGTGATTGGCTGAGACCCAGCCTTTTGTTACAAAGTATACTAAATTAGACTGCATTTCCTACCTGGGACTGAAGGCAGGGTCTGACCAAATTTACTTTTAACAGTTTATACGAACACTTAAGCACCCACGTTTTCGCAACAGAACTATTCACAACTGACAAAAGGCGGAAGCACCTAAAAGTCGAGGTACACACATATCATGATATTTTTTGGTCATCAAAAGCAGTGGAGTGCTGACAGGTTACAATGTGGGCGGGCCTTGCAACCATCATGAAGTGAAGGAGCCGGTTTCGTGCATTGAAATTCCCAGAACAGAAAACTCTGTTGAGACAGAAGACAGATAGGTGCTTGACTAGGGCAGTAGCTGCCTAATGCGTAGGGACGTTGCTTTGGGGTGGTGAAAATGTAGTCCTAGAGGCGGTTGGTTACACAGTATCGAGAAAGCACTCAACGTCACCGAATTCTTTAAAGTGGTTACTTGTATGCTATGTGGATTTCACCTCCAAAAAAAATAATGCGTAAAAAAAAACCCTATCCCTTTGTGAAATAGTATGATGATTTAGGATTTGCTACAAACTAATGTAGCAAAGGTGCGGGGGTGTGTGTGTGCGGGGTGGGGGGGGATATAAAAAGTTACCAAACCAAACAAAACCAAAACCTTTGACTGGCACAGGAAAAAAAGAAAAAGTGGAATGGGGACACAGGATTGGGAGCCACAGCGATGAGACCCGGAGCAGGCGAAGGTGGCGCCAATGGGCGGGTCGAAACCAGGGGCTGCTCAGGAGGGAGCGAGCCGGGTTCTGGTCCCGAGCCCTCGGGCTGCGCGGGGCTCCGGGTTCCCAACCTACGCCACGGCTTCCTCCTCGGTCTGGAAAGTCCCCCTTCCACCCCATCGGGCGCCCACCCCAGGTTCCCCGGGGTCCTCGCCCAGCCGCCCCCCCCCGTTCCCCCCACGCCCTGGCTCTCTCTGGCCGAGTGGGCTGCCAGGACCGCGGCTTAGAGGCGCACCTGGGGACGCCTGCAGGTGGCTGGCACGGGGACCCGGGGCGTGGGGGGTCTGAGAGCCCGGGGGCGGGGCGGCGAGGCCACACCCCGGAGGCGGCGTGCGTGGGGCTCCCACCGGTTCCCGCATCCGCGCAGTCGGGTTTGGGGCGCTCGGGCCAAAGCTGCCCCAGCCTGGGCCGGGGGAGGGGGTTCGCACCATGGCCGCCGCGCAGCCCAAGCTCCCCGCTGGGGCGGCCGCGGCTCGGCGCCTGGCCCGGGGCTGCTGGTCCGCGTTCTGGGACTACGAGACGCCCAAGGTGATCGTGGTGAGGAACCGGCGCCTGGGCGTCGTGTACCGCGCGGTGCAGCTGCTCATTCTGCTCTACTTCGTGTGGTGCGCGGGGCGTGGGGCGCGGGGACGGGACGGGATGGGGAGATCGGGGCGCGGGGCCTGGGGTCGGTCGGGACCCTGGTCCTCCCGGGTCGCCTCCGGAGCCGGCGCCGCCCTGCCCCGCAGGTACGTGTTCATCGTGCAGAAAAGCTACCAGGACAGCGAGACGGGCCCCGAGAGCTCCATCATCACCAAGGTGAAGGGGATCACCACGTCCGAGCACAAAGTGTGGGACGTGGAGGAATACGTGAAGCCCCCAGAGGTGCGGCGCGCCCCCGCCCCGCCCCAGGCCCGCGCCATGGTGGAATGAGGGCTAGCGAGCTGCCTGGCCCACAGCCCCCTCTTTCTGCGTCTAGGGGGGCAGCGTGTTCAGCATCATCACCAGGATCGAGGCCACCCCCTTCCAGACCATGGGAACCTGCCCGGAGGTGAGGCGGGTTGAGGGCGGCTGGGGAGGCCCGCGCCAACTGCAAAGGTCCATCACTGATCCAGCAGTCTTCGCCCTAGAGCATGAGGGTCCACGATGCCACCTGCCATTCGGATGACGACTGCGTGGCCGGGGAGCTGGACATGCTAGGCAATGGTCAGTGTGCATCCGGGGCCGTGGGGAGGGAGCAGAGTTCACCCCCCAGCAGCTTAGAGTGTCTGCTCCCGCAGGGCTTCGGACTGGGCGCTGTGTGCCCTATTACCATGGGGCCTCCAAAACCTGCGAGGTGTCCGCCTGGTGCCCAGTGGAGGATGGGGCCTCTGTCAGGTGTGCAGGCCTATCGAACCCCATTGTCCTGCTCCTTTCTACTCACTGACCCCCGAAACTGAGCCCAGATGGGCTGGGGGAGGAGAGAGGCAGCGGGTCAGAGGATAGAGGTTCCTCCTGGTGGGGGGCTTTTGGCCAGGGGAGACTAAACCCTTATCTGTGCCTCTGCAGCCAGTTTCTGGGTAAAATGGCCCCAAATTTCACCATCCTCATCAAGAACAGCATCCATTACCCCAAGTTCCAGTTCTCCAAGTAAGAGCCAGAGGGGGCAGGGTGCCTGGCCAGTGTGGGGGCTCCCGCTGGGAGTGAGGTGTTGGGTACAGGTCTCTGCTTTCTGTCACTCCTTAGGGGCAACATCGCAAGCCAGAAGGACGACTACCTGAAGCGCTGCACTTTTGACCAGGACTCTGACCCTTATTGTCCCATCTTCAGGCTGGGCTTCATTGTAGAGCAGGCAGGGGAGAACTTCACAGAGCTGGCACACAAGGTGCGGGTGAGAGTAGGTGGGACAGTGGGGCTGGATGCCAGTGTCTCCTGCCCAGGGACTTTTGGCCAGGCCTGGCCTGGTTTAGACAAGAGGACAGAAATGTGATCTGCCTGACCCACATGTGCATACTGCTCGATTACTAACACCTGGTCCCACGCTGGTGCTAGCCCATCATGACTCTAAAGCTGGACATTCACCCATACCCTGCACTCAAGAGGACCTCTTGTCTCTCTAGCCCTCCTCTCTCTGCTCCTTCTCTGCAGGGTGGTGTCATTGGGGTGGTCATCAACTGGGACTGTGACCTGGACCTGTCTGAATCAGAGTGCAACCCCAAGTATTCCTTCCGGAGGCTTGACCCCAAGCACGTTCCTGCCTCCTCAGGCTACAACTTCAGGTAACTTGTCCTCAGGATGCCTGGGTCCATGAGAGACAGCACTGCCTGTCCTGGCTGTTCTCCAGAAGTGGCCCTAAAGAGGGAGAGTGCAGGAACAGGGCACTTGAACTCTGCTACTTGTTCATCTCCTCTAGGTTTGCCAAGTATTACAATACAAATGGCACCACCACCCGCATGCTCATCAAAGCCTATGGGATTCGAATTGATGTCATCGTGCATGGACAGGTACATGCAGCCAAGAGGCTGGGGCCAGCTAGCCCTGTCTGCAATGGTGGCTCCACTCAGACCCAAGCTGGCCCAGCTCCATGTTCCTCGTTGCACCTCCTCCCTCCAGCCCCACTACGGCCCCAAGCAGCCTGCGAAGGTCTAAAGCAAGCCTGTTCTCCCCAGGCAGGGAAGTTCAGTCTCATCCCCACCATCATTAATCTGGCCACTGCTCTGACCTCCATTGGGGTGGTAAGAAACCCACTCGGGAGTCTGGGTGGGTGTGGGAAGGTTCTCCATTCCCTTACCCACTGATGTCTGCTGGCCTCAGGGCTCCTTCCTGTGTGACTGGATCTTGCTAACATTCATGAACAAAAACAAGGTCTACAGCCATAAGAAATTCGACAAGGTGTGTACACCAAGGCATCCCTCAAGTAGCTGGCCTGTGACCCTTGCCCTTGTTTTGGGCCAGGTCCCTCCCCTGCCCAGTCAGTACTCCCAGGACCAGCCACCCAACCCTCCATCAGGCCAGGAAGGCCGACCTCGGGACAAGGGGCAAAGTTAGGCCTGACTGATTGGCCCCCACGGCCTTGTCCCATCTCTGCCCCGTCTGAGCAGATGGTGGACATTCTCGATCAGCATATAGAACAAAGGCTTCCAGCCTCCGAACCTCCCCAACAGGACTTCACACCCACAAACCACAAAGGTTTGGCCCAACTCTGACCTCCCCATCCTTGCTGTGTTGCAGACCTGGGCCGGATAGGGCCCAGCAACAGAGCCTCTGCTGCCTTAGCAGCCCTGAGGAGGACCTACACACCACAATAGCCAAGTGTCTCCCTATAACTGAGTTAAGAGACTCCTGTGCAAGGGACCAGACCTTGCCCCAGGCCTGCCTTCCCACCCTCCCCTTTAGGGAAGCAGATTCCTGCAGCCTCCTCCTCCCCAGCTGACTCTGCACACCCACTACCCTCTCACACAGCCTCCAGGGGCCCCAAATCAGAACTGAGTTCTGAGGGTCTCCATCCTTGCTCTTGGGGCCATGGGGAAGCCCTCCCAATCATTTATAAAACTCTGCCCATGCCCTTCCCCTAGAAGTTACAGCATGCCCAGCGTTCAATAAACCTGTGACTGGAAGCCTTCTGGTCTTGTTCCTTGGGGAAAAGCTGTGAGCCCAGGAATACGGAATGGTTAAGCCCCTGTAGGTCAAAGCTGGGCTGCAGTGTCTTAGGTCTGGGTCACTTTTCTTCTGGGTACAGAGTACAGGGTGCACATCTAGCCAGGTCACAGCCACACATCTGCTAAGGGGACCAGGCCATGTTCAGAACCTCTGCAATGGGGGAGGGGACAGGGAACAGGGCAAGGACAAAGCCAGCAGTAACATCAGGGCTGGAGGGTAATTTGGTTACTTTGTTGGCTGTTAGGGCGCTGGTCAGGCAGGCCCTGCTGGGCATCCAGAGCTTGGCTCCCTGATAGGTGCAATGCCTATGAGTGTCAGAAGCAGAAGGCATTCCATCTCACAGGCCAGCACACTGTCTTAGGGTGGCCAAAGAGCTGGGAGTGGAAGGGACAATCTCTGTTGTTTGATTCACAGTCTGCATGTGGAATGCCATGTATGAGCTCCTGGTCTTCACACCTAGGGGTGTTCCCAGGTAGCTTGCAGGGGTACAGGCTCCCAACACTCATAAAGCCCTCCCTTCCTTGGGCATGGCCTCCACAGGTCACCAAACACCTGTGCCATGTTACGTGTTTGCTTCATGAGGTGTCCAGCTCTAGTTTTACAGAAACCAGTCTTTCCACTTGGGTCTCTGGCCACAGCTCAGGAACCAAGGCCAGAGGTTCAGGTTTCTTATTTTAGAGCCCCTAAGCTGGCCTCAGAGTGAGTCCACTGGCGCCTGTGGCTGTGCTGAGCCACCCTGCCCTACTATAGGGCAGTCTTGTTGGTTCCCCTCATCCTCATCTCTCTGGCTTTGCTTCCAGGAAACCTAGTTAGCCAGCTCCCTCTGCCTGCCCTCATCCACTAATTTGATTTGAACTCCACTCCAGAGGTCCCAGCACAGATAGGCTCAGTCCACATTCCAAGCAAGCAGGTCCGAGTGGTGTCCGGTTTCTTCCCACAGGCATCCGGAGCCTGATGGGCAGATGCTAGATATTAAGTCTTCCTCCAGAGACTGAGGCTCCCAGCACAATGGCACTCTAAAGAGATCTAGAGTGTAAAATTCAAATGAAAAAGAACAGCCCAATGATATTAGACAGCAAGAACAAATTTAAGGGGTCACAGTAGAGTCTCCTCCTTGTGAGGCTTATGTGGTTTCTGAATTTATGATTAGCAATTAATACTTGCCTGCTGCCCTGCTAAATTGGCCTGGGCCAGCAAGGAAGTGGACAGTGCTGCATAGCTGAAAGTGAGATACATAAATTCTCTTCTTTCCTGAGACTAGTGAAGAGCCCCAGTCGTCCAGCCAGATCAGTACCCTGTATGGAGTGGGAAGTGAAGACAGCCACACTCCACTGAGCTCATAGGCACCCACTCTTAGCAAGGGGGTGGAGATAAACCCCCACTTACAAGCCCTGGGGGGAGGGGCAGCCTCAGGGCCCCTCCCAGTCCATTGGGAGGTGGGTGGTTCCTGGGAGTCAAAGGCCCTGAGCGGATACTCTGAAGCTGACCCCCTGACTACAATGATTGCACTTCCTCTTCCTTCTCTCCATCACTCTTTCTCACCACTTAAGAGTCTTAAATCTTGCAAGTGAGGAGGTATTTTTCTAAAAGCCAGGAATTTAACACAGGAAAAAGTCCATGACATGCAACATAGGCCCTTGCTCCTGGCCCTCAGGCCAGGGTGAGCTGGGTCCAGATGTCCCTGCTGTAGTCTGGTGGACAGAGGGCAGCCGAGCAGGGAACAGGTAGGCAGATGCCCTACCTGCACCAGAACTTTGGGCCTCATTGTTAGGGGCACTGGGTAACAGACACTCCCCTCTAGACTGCTCTGAATACAAAGGGTCTGCAGATGTGAGAAAGAAAAGCCCACATTTAGTCTGGATTCCTGGAAAGTGGCTCAAATCCTGCTCCCATGAGGCTATGGGGAGGGCCAATTTCCCCATAGAACAAATGAGATTCCAGCCCCACCAAGGCCATGGAACCCACTTGACCCTGCATCTATATCTGCACTCTCCATCTCACCTCAGGCCCAACCTCAGGCTTAGAACAGGAGGCAAGACAAAGAACTGGGGTGGGTGGGGGCACCTTGGAAGGACTGTCTTGCCTCACCCAGCAGGGTACAAAAAGCAGCAAAGGCCTCAAAACATGTTTATTCAGCAGGAAAGATCCCGTCAGGACCCAGAGGCACTTCTTTTCTCATGATGTGCTTCAGAAGGCACTGTTGATGATGGAGCCAGTTCATGCCCCCTCTGAGCTTCCTGAGTGTTCTCTGTGGTCCACCCTCTGTTTCTGGACTGTGGTTATGAGTTTGCAAACTCAGGTAGTCAATGACATGGCCACTTGGAGCAGAGAGTGCCTGGTACAGATGCTAAGATGTTCTTGGCCTGGGCTTATTAAGGGCCAGACAGAGCACTTGTCTGTAGCAGCCACTCCAGGGTTTCCTGGAGGTAGGACATGCTGTAGTGCTGGGCAATGTTCCGGAAGATTCCAATCTGCTCCATGAAGATCTGTAGGAACAAAGAGATACAATGACACCTGGCTCCAGATAGAGAAGAGGTACAAATGACCTGTGTCCTATCAGGGAGAGCACACCTGAGTGTGGATGGTAAGGGCGAAGTCTCCTGCACAACTGCAGTACACAGGCATGTGGGTCTCTTTCACTCCTCGGCACTTCAGGCAGACCTGAAACAAGGGAGCAGCACTATTGGGATCAGCTCATCACCAGGCCGGGCCCTGCCCACGGTCCTAAGGCTGCTGAGAAAGGGTACATCTGTGGAGCCAAGAGCAAGCCTTGCTTCCCTCTGCACACATGTCAGGTCTCAGGGATGAAATGCAAGACTTTATCCAAACACTGCCAGTTCTTCCCCAGTACTGCCCACCTTGCTCTAGGTACCCCACCTCATATTCTAAGTCTTGGGGGCTTTCTGTGCCCAGGCCAGCTCAGTCCATCCCCTAATGGCTACCTGGGCATGTCCCTCAGGCTTCTGCTTAGATGGCCCTTGGCAAGACTGTCCTGGACACATGGGTGAGGACTAACTGCTGAGTGGTTCCCTTAGAAGACTTGGGACCTATGCATACTCCAGCTTCCTGGAGTGCCAGTTGTGCATCCAGAAAACTGTGGGCCCACTACACAGAGCTCACCAGGTCCTGCAGCGTGAAGGCCATCAGCTTCCTCTGCAAGGCTTCCACCAGGGCCAACTCAATGGCAGCTGAGTCATAGGCAGCCTGGCAGTTGGAGCAGAGCCACTGAGGCAGGATGGCCCCGTCCTGGGGAGCAGGGAGAGGAATGAGTGGTCAGTGTGAGCGGTGGCAACAACCCATCTGGGCAACAGCACAGTTGGCAGCATCTCCACTAGAGGCCCCAGAATAGGAAAGGATGGGCTAGAGAGGAATGCTGTACCAGGAGGACAGGTGATTGTATTCCACACAGCCCCAGCCTCCCACCTTGCTGACCTTTGCCAGGATAATGTCCTGGCATGTGACAGTAAAGTGGCTTGGAGTGTGTGTGTGTCTGCTTTTAATCCACAGAAGACCCAGTGGAGGCGGCAGCAGGTATAACCCGTGAGGGTGGACACAGCAGACCTGTAAGGCTGCCCCAACTGTCTCAGACACATGGAGGTTCTGATCATCAGAAAGGGCCCACCTGGGAGAAGGAGGAGTCTTTGCACAGGTCCAGATCTCGGCAGAAATTACAGCTGTGGCAGATCATCTCAGGGAGCACGTAGGAGCGGCAGGGGTCTCTGAACTGAGCCTCCTCGGAGAACTCACCAACATCCACCAGGCGGAGCAGGTCTCTGCTCAGCTTATTTACCTGATTTGTGATGTTTGTGTCCAGGGACAGTACCTGTGCAGACCACAGCCTGTTAGGAAGCAGTGCCCAGAGTCTCCCTGCTGCTCTGTCTGGGCCAGAACCCCTCTTTAAGCTCCAGTTCTTCAGTGTCATCTCATCCCTTCCTCAACCCCTTTACAAGTGTCTGGGGGAGAGCCATTTCTCTGTGGTGGGAGTTCTCCACTCACTGGTGAATTTACCAAACATTTAAGGAAAGAACGACACTGATTCTACACAATACCTTCCAGAAACCAAAGAGGAAAGGGACCCCAACTCATCCTAGGAGGCCAAAACCAGACAAGGGCACAAGGAAACCACAAACCATCATGACCACAGACATGAAAACCCTCAGCAAATGCTAGTAGCTGAACCCACCAATACACAAAAAAGAATATGTAATCTAGAAATATTTTCTCTCCTTTTTTGGTGGTACTGGGATTTGAACTCAGGGCCTTGTGCATGCTAGGCAGGCACTCTGCCACTTGAGCTATGCTTCCAACCAGTAATCCCAGAAATAGACCTTCACAGATAGGATCAATTAAGTTTTGGAAAAGACACAAAGATCTCTAAATGGAAAGTCTCTGGAATAACTGGATACCCTTAGTAGGAAGTTGAGTCTACAACATGCACACTGTAAAACAGTTGCAAAATGGACCACAGATTAAGGGTAGAACCCCAAATTATAAGACTTGGAGAAGAAAACAGGAGAAAATCTTTGTGTCCTTAAAGCAAAAACTCCTAAGATATGACACCAAAGACTCAACTCATAATATCTGATAAAGGAATTGTATCCAGAATATATAAGGAACTCTCAAAGTAAAAATACGTAAAGAATTTTCAACAATAAGAAAAACAAGGGCTAGAGGTAGAGCTCAGTAGTGTAGAGTACTTGCTCAGCTTGTGCAAAGTCCTTGCTGGATCCTTAAGAGCACAAACAACCCCTCCCCCAATTTTTAATAACAGGCAACAGATGTGGACAATCACCAAAGACAACGATAGTAAACAAGCCCATGCAAAACTGCTCACCACCATTACTCCTCAGGGAAATGCAAACCAAAGCCATGAAATTCCACTACATACATACCTACTTGCATAGCTCAAAATTTCAAAGTGAACAATACCAAGTCCTGGTGAGGACATGGAACGGGTGGAACTCTAGTCACACACTACTGTGAAATGCAGCCACTTAAGAAAAACAGTCTTTCACAGTCAAACATGTGAGAATTGCCAGTATGGTCTGGCAATTCTCCTGGGCTGTTACCCAAGAGAAAGGAAATTACACTCACACAAAAACCTATACAAGGGCTGGAAGTGTGGCTCAAGCAATAGAGTGTCTATCTAGCAAGTACAAGGCCCTGAGTTCAAACCCCAGTACTGGAAAAACAAAAACTATCCAAGAATGTGTATAATGTCTTTATTATTAACCACCAAAAAGTGAACACAACTCAGATGTCCCTCCACTGGAGAATGGTTCTTCCACATGACATTACTTAGCAATAGAGAAAGATGTTTTGACACACAAGCTGGACACATCCCAAGTGTATTTGGCGAAGCCCCAGAGCTACATAACAGGAGGTCACTCATGATATTCTGGGAGGGACAGAGGCAAGAGCAGTGGCTGCCAGGGCTGAGGTGGTGGAAGGAATGCTCTACCTTGGAGTTCTGGTAGAGGGTGAGGGCTATGTGCCTTGTCGGTCTCACAAATGCACAATTATACCTTAGTAAAAATAAGGCATTTAAAGATGAACAGAGGATCTAACACTTCTTCCCCGCGATCAGACTTGATATTTAGCATTTGGTCTCAGGGCGAAGCGCAGGGATGGACAGTAAGTACTTTGAGAGGGATGATACTGCCTGGCCCCTGCAAGTGTAATCCCCTCACTGGACTGGCCTGCCTTTCCCAGAAAGCAAGCTCTCATGTCACCTCATTTGGTCTCAGAACTCAGCTGTAGCTCCTCATCCAGCTCATCAGTGAAATGACTCGAGAGCCCCCTCATCCGGCCTGCTGTGACCTTCACCAGCACAGCAGCTCTCCTACCCCAGGGCCTCTGCCTCTGTGCCTGTCCCTCAGAGATCTCCTCTTCATAGCACCATCTCTGATCTGACCTGCCCCTCCTGGTTTACTGTCTGCCCCATTGGGCTTAGGCTCCATGAGGGCAAGGCATCTCTTGTTTTGTCACACCTGAGCCCAAATGCTTCCACAGTGGCTGCATGTGGCAGGGCAATGGCAAATACTGGTGGAATGACTGAGGAACTCACATGTGGCCCTCACCTTGCACACATATTTGATGAATTCCAGAGCAGGGTTATTGAGCAGCAAGTGTGAACCGGGGAGGAAAGGAAACATCTCTGAGGGTTCAGTCGAGTTCCGAGAGCCTGTGACTTTCTTCTGAATCTTTTGAGTGATGGTGAAGAAGGTCTGAGTGAGCTCATTCGCCACATAATCTTGAGAGAAGGTGATCATTCCTGGGACGAGGTAAGGGTGCAGAGGGGATTCAGCCCACCCTTGTACTTGGGACCTCCCACCCATCTGCCTGGACCATCACAGGCGCACAACAGGATGAGGTTGTGGCATGCAGCAATGGCCTCTTGCAACAAGGGACTGCTCACCAGGAAGGGCTCCGGCTACCCCCTCAGTCTCCTGAGAGAACTGGCTGGCCCCTCTCCTCTTCACAGGCGTGCTGCCTGGGGCACTGCGCCTCAGCTCATCCTTCATGCTGTGGTACACAGCCACAATGTATGCTGCAGAGAGAGGCAGGCACAGGCTGCAGGCCCTGAGAGTTGTGGCTGGGAAGTGCTCCAAAATCTGTGCCTGACCAGACCGTCAGACAGATGCGACTGAAATGTGTTAGTGATGGCTTTATCTGCCCCCTAGATGAGCCTAAAGTCAGTTAGAGAAATGACAAAGGGAATTTACTGATGCCTAAGTTCATCCTTAGAGCAGTGCATAAATAGGGCAACCTCCATAAGTCTTTATGCTGGGCAGTGAGTCAAAGTGGCTCCCCACAACAGCAAAAGCTGATTGCCCTCTGAAAGGTCCTCTGAGTCCACACATCTGCAACACTTAGGAGACAACTTAAAAAGGTAAAGGAGTGACAGACAAAGATACAAGTAACCACACATGGAACTGCCTCCACTGTATAGGTGTGTCTATCTGCTGACAGTTTAACCTATCATGCTCACCATCAACTATTGTCTTAATAATGAATGGCTCTCAATTCCAAAGGGGTCTAATTTATGTGCCCATTTGCACAGCAACCTAGATGATCTGGTTGCAAACACCAAACCCTAAGACCCAGCCACAGCACAGGAGTTCCCACAGCAGAACTTGAGGCCGCAGAGGCTAGCTCGTGGGGTTGGCTTTGTTACTGTGTGTACATTCACATAAGTTCCCAGAGAATGTATGCCACACGCTACTGGAAACACATCTGGGGAGTAGAACTGGGAACACCCCTGTGGCAACCCCAGGGACAGCTGCTCCCCACCCATGGGCTTCCTAAGAGCCCTGGAGGGAAGACCGAGGAAACTCCCATTGTCCTGGGGTGAGGCCCTATGCTGGAGTGGGGAGAGAAGGCAGTGGTTCCACCCAGCCAGATTTTCACATCTCCCTCCCACACTATGAAGCCACAGCCACTTTCATTAACTATTCACTGACTGCCCCACCCCAGCTCTGAGCTCACCTGAAATAATCATGAGAAAGTAGCTTTGGCAGGAGGCTGCCTGTGGCAAAAACTGCAAAATGTTCCAGTTGTTTTCCAGTAAGTCCTCCACCTCTGATTCCTCCACACCATCCTCCTCCTCCTCTTCCTCCTCCTCCTCGTCATCCTGATCATCCTTGGCCCCCTTCCCTGTCTGGGAGTCCTGCTGTAACACAAAGATAATCCCTGCATGCACTGGGGCAGCAACATGCCAGACACCAGGAAAGAGATCCCTTCAAGCCTGGGTCTCCCAAGTCCAAGTAAGTCCTGTCGGTGCAAGGACCAGTGCTCTGTGGGGTGTGCCTGGTGCGCTCAGGTGCTGGGGACTGTGATACCCTCTCAGGAAACACTTCAAAATTGTTCAACTCCCACCACCCAAGAGGGAGAATCAACCAGTTTCCTCATTTAAGACGCTCTTCCTCAGCTGGGCCCGGGGTTGTGCACATGTAGTCCCAGGACTCAGGAGGCTTAACAGGAGCTCTCTGGAGCCAGGAGCTCAGGGCCACTTAGTGGGCCCCATGTTAAAGGAAAGAGGAGGGTGAGAATTCTACACAGGCTCAGCTCTACTGCAGACATACCTTCAGGAGAGGACTATCTTCTGAGCACAGCAAACTCACCTCTACATGCAGACACCAACACCCTGCCACTGGCCCTGACCATGCTCCTGTCTACATTGCCTGCTCGGACTCCTGCACTCTCCTCAGTGTTGTATACACTGCCTGCACTTCCTTTCTTCCCACCTTCCTCAAGAACCCCTATGGTAAGGTCTGGTCTCTAACCCAACTCCAACCAGAACCGCTCCTGCCAAAGTTTCTGGAGCCACGGTGTCCAGAATGACCTCGGCCTCACCCGTCATCAGCCTCCTTCCTGAAGAGCATTCCCTGACTCCTGAGGCCCCAGCTTCCACCATGCCCCACTCACTGGTGGCTCCCTCTTAGTCCTTTGAAAACCTCACTGAAGACATGGGCCTCTGTTCTTTCAACCCTTCCTGCCTGTTCCCTGGGAGCTCTGGTATCATGTGACCACCCATGTCTTACAGATGCCATGTGACCTGCCAAATGTGACTCTCCTTCCCCACGTGGCACCCCCCCCAACTCACCCCAGGCACCGCTCCCACCTGGGCACCATCACATCTAGCCTGCTGGCCCCCAGCTCCATCCCCAAGTCTTCCCACTAATGCTGCTCATCTGGGGTCCCTCCGCTGCCCTGACACTGGCTGGGCTCTACCTGCTTTGGTCCTCCCATAGTGTGTTATTCTCCCATCCCCACTAATGTTGAATCCCACCCTCTGCAACAGCTGCCCACCTGCCTGCCTGTGCTGGACTCCTAGCTTCCCATCACTTGATGGAGCTGCTTGTGCTCTCAGGGTGCCTGCCATCCTGCTGGGAGCACCATGGCTGTTGCACACTTCCTTCTCCACTGCATGACTGTACCTCATGACCTCCTTAGCCTCCTCCTCCTAAGCTTTGCTAGCCTTTGCCCATGGCAAGCTCCTTGCCATTACAAGGGCTGATGCTATGCTGTGAGCTGACTGTGTGTTCCTAATCTTTCCCTCAAAGCACACAGTGTTTGCTGCTGCTAGCAGGAGGTTCTGAGCCCACAGTACCAGCTTCAGAGGTGAATGAGGCCCCAGTTGTTTCAGAGTACTGACCCAGCTCTTACCTGCCCACAGTGAATACTAGATGAAACTTTTCCTTTGATTCCACCATAGTTAGATGGATCCATCCAGAGAAGGAATTCCCAGCATCGAGAGAAAGAAATTGTCAGGGAATGGAAGATCTCTTTAGAATGGATGCTGCGAAGAATCCAAAACGACACTGCTTAAGTGACATGACAGCTTCCTTTGTTCTCCACTTCCCTTCTTTTCCTTTACAGTACCTACTTGCCCTCCTTTTACTTACAAAGGAATTTAAAGTGGATGCAGACTGTCCTTCAGACTTCCTAGGATACTGAGAAGACTGCCTAGGTGGTCAGCTACCCGGAGGGAAACTGGATGCTAACGTGTGGGGTGGCCCAGAGGTCCACTGCTTCAACCTTGGGCCTCATTGCAGCACTGTCTACAAGTTTTCCTCCTTCTTACACTATCAGCCAAGCTGGCCTTCCTATGACTCTGCACAAAGGGGGAGAAATGAAGAATGGACAAAGGGAGGAGATCCTCAATAGCACTTTTCTTTTTTTTTTCAGCACTGGGGTTTGAACTCAGGGCTTTGCACTTGCTAGGCAGGTTCACTACTGCTTGAGCTACACATCCAGCCCTTTTTGTCTGGTGGCCATAGGGTCTTGCTTTTTGCCCAGGCTGGCCTGGACTACAATCTTCCTATTTTACGCTTCCCTCCGTAGCTGGGATGACAGGCATACACCACCACACTCAGCTATTGCTTGAGATGACATCACATGAACTGTTTGCCCAGGCCGGTCTTAAACCACAATCTTCCCAATCTCAGCCTCCCAAGTAGCTAGGATTATAGGCACCTGGCTAACTGTACTCTTCTTGAATGCAGCTGAGCAGCCCAAACCACTGCTCCTCCAAGAGGGCTGCTATATCCCCTACCTGCTCTCGGCTTGAGGGGGAAGGGCACCTGTTTCTCAGTGTGGTCTGGCCTGGCCACTTCAGCACCTTGACTACTGGAGCTGACCCACAGCACACCTGGACAGGAGGCCCGTCCTTCCCAGGGCCCAAGTGACTTTGTGAAACAGTGTTTTAGGTTAAGGCAGCCTTGTCAGCACACTGTGACAGTGACAGATGGAAAGCTCACCATGGACCTCTGGGTCCTGTGTGGACAGAGGCACAGCAGGTCTGCAGGAGAACACTTGGTCTTGTATTGTGTATACTGACTAGGAATGAGACCGTCTCACCTCTACCTCCCAAGATTATTAATATTCAGTAATAAGCCTTATGGGCCGGGTACCACCTTCTTTCTGTGGTGACTCAAAGTTGCTGTGACACTTGTATACAGCTAGATCAACCCAAATTCCTTGTGCCTCATCAGCAATCTCTCTGCACTTAGGGAACTGCTTCGCCCATGGTCCAGATGAATGAATGCACCCTGGGAGCACAAACTTCCATTATAAACCAGGGCTTCATCTGGTCATTACATTGGGCCTCTTGGCTACAAATTGGCTGGGCCCAAGGAGCCTTAGGAACATGGATGCAGGCAGGCATCACTTCCTGAAGCCAAAACTACAACACCCGGCTTCAACAGCTGAGAGTTCTGCATGACTGAACACTAGAACCCTAGTCCTCTTGGATGCTCATATCCATGTTTAAGAAAGGGCTACACACCAGCATGTTATTGAACTTTCTTACCAACAGCAGGAACTCCCTGAGTGTTCTAGACTCTGCAATGTACCTGACACATAAGTGGCCTGTGATGATTAGCCATGGTCACAGTAGCCACTCCTTCTCATGCTGGTGTTGCTTGGCCCTTAATATGTGCTCTGCTACTATTCAGGCTCTCCCATCTGGCCATGGGGACACCCCAGAACATCTCTACAAACCCACAGTGGCTGTTTTACCAGGATGCCCCCTTCATTCACCTGTTGGTGATGTATTTCACATAGGCAATAGCATCCTCAATCCGACGCTTTTTTGTGCAGAGGATGATGCGGTTAAAATTGGCATAGATGACTGATGATCCTAGGCGTTTGAACTCAGCCATAAGCCTGTAAAGCAAGTTCATAACCAATGGAGGAGGCGTTACAGTGCAAAATGACAACAGAGACACCAGGAGGAAGACTCTGATGATCCTGAAGTGGAAAAGTCTCCTAACTATACTTAGACCCTGGAGTAAGAAAAGTAGAGATCTAGAACCAGGCACAAATCTTGCCCAGGCTGGCCCTGAACTTTTGGACTCGGGAGATCCTCTTGCCTCAGTCTCTTGAGTAGCTGTGACAATAGGTGGCATCACCATGTCTTGACATGGCAGAAACACACCATAACAATAATAAAAAATGGAGGAAAAAATCGAATGTAGTTTTTAATAAGAGAAAACTAACATCAGAATGTCTGTCCTTGCTGAAGAAATATATTTAAAAATGTTAATAAGAGAAAAACCAACAGAACTACAGAAAAACAGGCAAAGGACATGAAGAGAAGGTTTGACTTCATTTCATAAAGTAAGAAGACACTGAGAGCATTTTCATCCTGCAAGAGCGGCAATGATCCCAGCCATACGTGTGAGGCACAAGGTGGGACAGTATTCTCAATCATTAGCCTTCACGGAAGGCTCTTTGGCAATACTGACCAAGTTGTCTGGTTATGATGGCTATTGGACCTGCAACAGTACTTTTTTTTTTTTTCTTTCATTTTTTTCCTTCTTTCTTTTGCACAACCAGAGTTTGAATTCAGGGCTTTGCACTAGGCAGGTGGCTCTACAAACTGAGCCACACCTCCAGCCCTTTATATTTTTCCAATAGGGCCTTGCATTTTTGCCCAGGCTGGTTTGAAATGCATTCCTTCTACTTATACTTTCTGTGTAGCTGGGATGACAGGTGAACCACCATGCTCAGCTTTCTTGATGGAGATAGGGTCTTGCAAACTTTTTTGCCTGGGTTGGTCTTGAACTGTGATCCTCCTGATTTCCATCTCCTGAGTAGCTAGAATTACAGGTGTGAGCCACTGTGCCAGCAGCAACAGTACTACTTGTATGGATAGAGGTGTATGACCATATTCAGAAAGCCATTCACCAATTCCTTATTTCTAAAAGCACAAGACTAGACACAGCCTGAGTGTCCATTAGTATGGTATACACACACAGCTTCCCAATGTGCATTCTTGTGGGGAGTGGATGATGAGAAGCCTGTGAGAATTTGACATAAGCACAATTGTGCTCAATGATCTGCAGGCTGAGTTTGGCACCGCCTTAGCTGCAGAAGAAATCAAGAGGCAAAATGCAGCACAGCTGCTTTTCCTAAGTTGCTTACTTCAGAGAAAGAAGTAGGAGTGCATGTTTCTCTTGTTACAATGTCACGCCCCTCCTGGAGAACTATTTCTCCTCCTCCTTGTTTACCACTGGATATAAAAGACTCACTGAAGGAGAATGCTTTGATGGGGGATTGATGGAAGGTTTTTTTGATGGGGGTTTTTTCTGATGGGTTGATTGATTGGTGGGCTACTTGTGAGAATGATGCTGCTGCTGAGTTATGCTAGAGATTAGAGGAAACATGGGACAGTGCAAGTCTGAGCAACAAGACTTTAAGAAAGCTAAACAGAGAACATGGGACAGTGTGAGTCTAAGGCTAGAGACTTTAAAGAATAGAAAAGAAGACTTTAGAAGTAAGGTTTTAAAGAATGGAAAAGAAGAAAGACTTTAGAAGGAAGGTTTTAAAGATAGAGAAAAGCACAGTAAAGAGAAGAGAAGTAAAAAAGCAACGAGGCTGTTGTGCATCTCCATCTGAGCACCCAGCACACCTGGCCCCAACTTTCTGCATGTTTGTCTTCTATTGTTTGTCCTTTCTGCATCTCCAGTCACTCCCAGTTAGGTTCAGTAGTGACAGAGCTCAAGGCAGCTTGTGAGACATTATGAACTAAAACAAACAAGTAAAGTGAACTACAACACACACAGTGCAAACAAGGGACACAACCATGATGCACTGCCCAGCCCTGTGGAAGGATGCACGTGTAGAGTCACACCAGCAGCTAAACTTGCCCTAGGCCCTTCCAGTTATTGTGTGCCATGCCCCTGGAGTTGGGATCCACACATCCCAGAGGCTCATAGCAGAGGTGAGGTACTCACTGCAAGAAAAGCTTTTTCATCATGCTGTGCAGTGTCCGGTGCAGGGCAGGGTCATGCAGCAGAGAGCCTGGTGACCGCAGCCAGCGGTAGAAGTGCATCACCTGGTTGTCAGCATAGATGTTGTGGTACTGTGTGATCTCCTTCACCCAGCTCACCACCATGCTCTTTAGGATCCTGAGAGAAAGGTACAGAAGGATGTTTTACTGCCTGGTACTGCTGTTGCCACCAAAGCTCATTTTCACCAACCCCAACTGCCACTATCCAAACTTTATCTCTGGCCCCACACTTTTCTCCATTTCACCCCATTATAATTCAGTAAGTCTCACTGGATGCCCATGCCAGGAAAGACGTGCAAGACAAGCTCTTGTCCTTCTAAAGAAGCACAGCAGAGGGCAGTGAGTATGTCACAGCACCTGTGATGGGAGTAAGCAGCAAAGGCTGCTGCCTGGCTTCACAACATCACCTGTGGCTTATGCTACTGGCCAGAGAGAACTCGGAGGCATCTTCCCCACCTTGTCTCACAGATGGGGCCTCCTACTTTCCGGCCATTTCCTTTAATGGACCATTCAGTCATTTGCCCGAGTGTATATTACTCATTGACACACATATGCTCTGATTCTGTATTACTGCCTCCTCTCACCTGGGACAGAGGGCTGCCTTCCTGACACACTGTACCTTTCTTACAGGACCTGTAGTAAGAATCTTTAGACTTATTTCCTGTTATGTGCTGAATTTGTGCCTTCCATGGGAATCACAGGGGCTGCCCCAGACATAGGGGGTACCCTGGGATGGGCTCCCAGCTCCAGAGTACTGCTTAGAAAGCATAAAGTGGGCATGGGTTAGACAGGAGTCACAGGATACCTGCCACTGTGAATAAGTTCCTCATGTGTAGCAAACTCTATATCCCTAGCCAGACCCCCTCATTTCCATTAGGCCAAGGATACCAGCTGCTCTGGCACTGGAACCAAAGTATGGGCAGAAGTTAAGGCCTCCCCATTGTCCCCTCTAAGAGGGCAGGCACCTGAAGGTGCTGGAGCAGAGAGCCGTCTCATCATAGCTGGCTGGGGTGCTGGCGGCCTGATTGCCCGTGACCATGTCCTCCAGGGAAGCTTGCTGGATCACGTCGAAACTGATGCCCATGCTGCCAGCCCCCTCCATGTCATTGATGTGGTGGGACTGGAGGATGGTGTTGACTGCCAGGTTCTGAACATCCAGCTCCACACACACTGCAGGAAGACACTGCTTGTACACATACCCCAGCCAGCACCACTAATAGGACACAGAGCTGCCCAGCAATGGTCAGATAGGAGCCACAGTGCATCTGTCACTGTGAGCAAAACGCACACTGTACGTTCCCATCTGGACCCCTTTCATTTCTGTTAGATCAGGAATACTAGCTGCTCTGGCAG
The DNA here is from genome assembly GCF_047511655.1 of Castor canadensis. Taxonomy (NCBI): domain Eukaryota; kingdom Metazoa; phylum Chordata; class Mammalia; order Rodentia; family Castoridae; genus Castor; species Castor canadensis. The sequence continues at coordinate 47,051,761 of NC_133403.1, forward strand.
TGGAACCCCAGTTGAGGTGGGGCTCTCAAAACTTCATCCTGCTAGAGAACTGGAACTTCAGTTGGGCCAACGACAGACTGTTACAACAGAACCTACCCAGGCCACAGACACAGTGGCTTCCCTGCATGAGTGCCCACTTTTCTCTCGAGTGATGGGTCTGTCATGTGGATCTGACTCCATCTGCCTCTCAGGGATGAACCACCAACGCCCTTTTCTGCCATGATACTACTCCCAGTATAGTCTCAGCAAGGTCAGGCACAACGTGTGTCCTCTGACCAGCATCTGGCCTGCTGGTTCTTGTCCCTCAAGTCTGCCAGGTCACTCAGCTTCCTGCCCTTTGGCTCTGGGACATCATCCTATAGCTTCAGCTTTTGAACAACATGGTTGAGTACTGAATCTCAGTCACTAAGAAAGTGTCACTAAATGGCAGAAGTGCCATCTCACCCTGGCCCCCCTCCACTTACCAGTGGAGTAACAGCCAGAATTGTTGATCTCCACAGTGGCTCGGTCATCAAACTCCATGATGAGGCGGTTGTCGTCAGCCTCTTTCCCACCCAGGTCGGGACGGGCAGTAGGGGAAAGCCAGAGCAGGTGGTTGTGGCGCTGGAGGTGGCGTGCAAAGAAGAGGTCAGAGCCAAAGGTGGAGATGTCTTCTGGCAGATTGCCGATGGGAATGTGGAAGTACCTGCACAGGGGCACAGGGTTAGTCCTGAGAAAGGCTGACCATCCAGGCACCGAGCCCTCAGGCTCACCTGCTCATCTCAAAGGCTTGTGACAGGCAAGTGTCCAGGTTAAGGTAACGTTGGATCATACGGCGGGCTCCATGGCGCTGCCAGTCCAGGACACCATAGCTGATCTTGTCAGCCACTCGGACAGGCACCAGTGGGAACTCCTCCAAGACAGGAATCTCACTGACCAGCTTCCGCAGATCCCAGCTGGACTGGACAGCGATGAGCGTGGGCCCCCGGCGCTCCTCCTAGATTTGGCAGAAGGCAGAAAGGGTCTGTTGGGCAAAGCCTCATAGAGGGGCTCCCACAGTGGGACCCCAACCTCTTTCACCTTGTAGGCAAGCAGGAAGCGCTGGATGGCTCTGCAGATGGTCTTCAGGTTGGTTTCAGCCCGAACTTCAAAGGTGTGTTTAGGGGGAGGCAGGAGCTCGGGGCCCACCTTCTCCAGCAGCAGGCTATGCTCTGCCGAGTACAGGGTACTGAGGTTGGGCATCTGGTTGCTGCATACCTAGGCAAACGCTGGCTGTGTTAGCCCGACTGTACAGGATGAAGCAGGGAGGGCCTGCCCCTCCACTCCTACCTCCTACTTCAATCACGGGAGGAGTGTTCTCTCTCCCCAGATCCTGACAACCCATGAAGTCTCACACCCCCTATGCCCAGGGACTCACGGTGTCCAACACAAACACAGATGCTTTGTGCTGCGAGGGGATGAAGATTCCAAAGAGAGCCTTGTGGCCCTGCGAGTGGTGGTATAGGTAGATGTGGCGTATACTCCCTGCAGAAAGAAGCAAGCCTATCACCTGAGATGCTTGGGAAACAGGATGAGAGACAGAGTGGCTAGTCAGGCCATACCTGGTTCCAGGTAGCTGAATTGGGCCAGTGAACGCATCTCCAGGTGCTCAAGAGCAAAGGTTTCAGCTTCCCAACCTGAAAGGTGTCTCACCAGCTGTTTGTTGACTACACACACACAGCCAAGTTGCACAAGAGCACGAAACAACAATGGGACCTAAAGATTGGGCAGACAGGTGGGTGAGGGCTGACTTTTGGTTTACCCTGTGGCTGCATCCCTGAGCACAGCCCACCACCCATAGGCTGCCCTTAAGACCCGCCTTTCTGTAGGGGCAGAGTCCATATCCCCTGTGCCCATGTGGGCCTCTCTTTTCTGTCATCTGGGTCAGCAAGTGACTGAGAAGACAGTTACCTGGGTTTCATACACGCCCTCGATGTCTGGTGCCGAGAGTTCAGTGTTGATCTCATTGATATGTTCTTGGTACATGTCTTCTGGTACTGAATATTCATAGAGGTTGTAGACCATGTTGGAACGAGGAAGAGCCCGATTCACCTGGTAACAACGTGGTGATGAGCTAATCATGGTCTACATGGTGCACCATCGACAGAGTCCTAGGACTTCCAGTGCCCATGGAGGTCAGTGCACCCTTCCCAATGATTACAGCTAAAAGATCTGGACATTAACACGAGGTTTCTGAAAAGTATCTGAGTGCTCTCACACTGGGGCATCAGCATTAGTTTGGGAGAGGGGCTCCCAGTTTATTTTCCTCTGAGAGCTCGTAGGTTTAACCAGAGGGTGCAGGCAGCAAAGACTTGGAAAGAAGCCATGTTTTCTTGGTCAGAGGACTATAAGATAGCTACTGGGGGAGGCCTCGAGAGGAGAGCTGGATAGACAGTTCACGGATCTTGTGCAGGGACCGACATGAGTCCCAGACTCACTTCAAGCTGCATGTGCACAGGCAGGCCCACAGCAACTTGGCAAGAGCTTTGGGAGCTGAGCTGAAATTGGAAGCTTTGCACAAAGCAGACAAGACAGGATTTAGGGTCTAAAAGTAACTGGGTTGGTTGCCTCAACATTCTTGTAAGGATTTTTTTTTAATATCTAATGTCTCACAACATTAGATGTAAAATGCCTAGGATGCAATAAAGTTTCCTGACTTAACAACAACTGGGGAAATATGAATAATTCTTAAGGAAGAGAGCCAGCAGGTGTCAATCCTGGGATGATCCAGATGTTGGGATTAGCAAAGACTTTACAGCAGTTGTAGCTGAGCTCCACCATGTGCTAAATAGCCACACCTGAAATGAATGGGAACACAGAAGTTCTCGGTAGAGAAATGGAAACCATTACTGAAAAAAACAGCATCTGAGCCAGGTGTGGTGGCACAGGTTTATAATCCCAGGAGGTGCATAACCCAGGAGGCAGCGGGAGGCTGAGGCAGCAGGATTAAGAGTTTGAGGCCACTGCAGGCCTGTCTCAGAAAACAACAAATCACCACAGCATCTGAATTAAAAAGTTCTCTGGATAAGTTCAATAGTACAAGAAGGATAACAGAAAATGGTCAGAAAACTTGAAGACAAAACAATAGAAATTATCCAACCTGAAAAACAGAGAAAAAGCTTTTTACAACCAAGTAGTCACCCTCTACTCTTTCTTCCACTAAATGCATGGAGCAGCAGTGAGGGATCAGAAAAGAAGAGGTGGCCAGTGGAAATCAGAGGTTGCAGGAGGACCGATTAGCAATGAGTTCCCTGTCTTCCCCTCTGGATGAATCCCAAAAGGTTATACTACGTGAAAGAACTCAGACTCAAAAGGCTGGGTACTATATGATCCCATTAACAGGGCATTCTACAAAGGCAATTTATAGGGCCGGAGGACAGACTCCAAGGATGGAGGCAAAGAGAAGACAGAGCATGAGTGTTTGCGGTGATGGAACTGTTCTGCATCTTGAATCTATGTTCTGCATCTATGAACCCACCATCACTTACAAATTTCATCAAAAAGATGAAATAAACAAAAGAAAGCCTGGAATACTGAATACAAAACTGCTGGTAGTTACTTTCTCAGTAACTAACTGGAAAAAGGGAGAGGCAGGGATGGGAACGAAGAAAAGGGACGTTCAAACATTCTGCATGAATCTTGACATTGCCAGCAAGGGCTTTGTATGCACACAGTGCATATGTAGTTTAAGAAAAAGATTTTTTGACATATTCTCTGATACATATCAGCTAATATGAACAACACATGGCCAAGGCCACCCATGGTGGCTTTAACTGGAAATAGTCAACTGTTCACCAGCAGGTGAGCAGCAGCAGAAGCTGGACCACATGAAACCCTACAAACAGAAAGTCCCAGTACTGATTGGGATGGTTTGTACAATACCACTAAGTCAAGAAAGACAAAAGGCAAGGTGTATACAATGCAGCACTTACATTTAAGAAAGGCGATAGCTATATTGATTTGCTTATTTTTCCAGAAGAAACTAGGAGGATAAACCAGAAACTAAAAAAAAATAGCTGCCAATAATAGGTATATGGTAGTGAAGCAGGATTAAGCCTGGCGACGTCTACATCTATTTCATTTATTACAAAGTGTTAATTTATAGTCAAAATTAAATCAAATCAAAATGGAAAAAGTAAAACTCCCCCTAAAATTAACAACAGAAACAGGTAAACAGATTAGTAATTTGTTAATATAATACCATAAATACCCAGAGAGAACTCTCACTGTGCATTCTTAGAAGGATATATTCCAAGAGAAGAAGAAGTCAGGCCTGGAGGGCTCACACCTGTAATCCTAGCTACTTGGGAGGCTGAGATTGGGAGTATCAGTCTGGGCAAATAGTTTGAGACATCCCATTTCCAAAATAACCAGTGCAAAATGGACTAGAGGTATGACTCAAATGATACAACATCTGCTCTGCAAGTGCAAAACCCTGAGTTCAAACCCAGGTCCCACCAAAAAAAAAAAAAAAAAAAAAAAAAAAAGAGAGAGAGAAAGTCAAATTAACTTAGCAGTTCTATTGTTTTTAGCAATATTGACTGGTATTGTCATTTCAAAACTTTTAGATATATAGATATAGTGCAGCAGAAAGTAGATATGTAAATATGTTAATAATTAAGATAACCAGATTTTTTTTTTCAATAAAATGAAACTGGTATTAAAAAAAAAATCAAAGAAACTAAGAAAAAATTGTCATGGTGCTTCCAAATGATCAGTGTGACTGCATTTATTATTTACATACATGTTTCAGAGCTCTGTCTACTGAAGGGATCTGGATGACAACACCAGAGGTAACGGATACAAATGGGGATCCTTGGAAGAATGGCAAGTTCATGTCTATACAAGGAAGGTATGAGGAGAGTCAGGGATGCCTCAGTGACCAGAATGAAAGGGAGTGCTCAAAGACTGCTAGAGACACATCACAAAGGGTCCAGAGCCACCTGGAGGAACCCTGCTAGTCTAATATTGAATAACGTGAGTTCAGAAAGGTAACGACTGCCCAGAGTCTATAGAATGACTCATTGATATGAAGCTCTAGCAGGGTCAAACGCATCTAAAGCTATAGAAGTGCAGGCCTCAGACTGGTTGAACAGAGGAGCAGGCAAGTGAGTGAGCTCTGAGGAGGTAGGAATGTCTGTACCTAGGTAGTGGTGAGGGGGATATAGCAGGTGTACTTGTCGAAACTAATACAACTGTGCATTTAAAACCTGCACTCAACTGTAAATAAAATCTCATATACTTAATGTACGTCAGGGAAATTTTTGTATAATTGATTTTAAAACATATTCCCAAGTCCACAGTAATACTTTAAAAAGACAAAAAGTAAAAGGAAGAAAATCATTTAGCCAGATCTTACCTTGGAAGTTTAATAGTAAGTATTTAAGGAAGAAAGTACAGTTCACTTCTGGGGGTGTAGCTTAGTGGTAGAGTATCTACCTAGCATGCAAGGGGCCCTGGGTTCAATCCCAAGCACAGCAAAAACCAAAACAATCCGAAAACATAATTTACTTCTAATAGATGTGCACAAAGTTCTTCTTACATAGAAGGAGGGCAGGATTAGAGAACATGCATCCTGCAGCCCATAAGACCACTGGTCAGTAAGAATCGTCATGGCTGCCAATGGCATTTGGTGAGATGCTGAGGACAGGGTGTTTACAGTACCTATGTTCCTCTCCAAAGGGAAGGAGATAATCACAAAGGAAAAGAGGTCCTACAGTGAGGACATTCTACACGACCATGCATGCTGCCCTAAAGGAAGTTATGGGATCTCCTTAGTCATGTGCCTGCCCACTTTCTAATGCACACTATGTAGAATCTCCTAGCTGAATACAGCTTTGCTATCTCCAGAAAGACTCATTCTATAACTACAAGTATGCACCTCACTCAGGTGTTGCTTGCTATGCAGTTGACAGCATCCAGCAGAGAAATGCACACAGCACAGCCTCATAAACCAGCTTTGGGCTAAATTTGAGTTAACACGCTCAGTTAACTGGGGAGTGTGGACTGAGATACCACAGAAAAGCCTTTCTCAAAAACATTCTGCTAAAGTGAAGAATCTTAGCAAAAAGGATCACCTAACTGTATGGCTCCATTCTTATGAAATGTCCAGAATAGGCACATCTCAGATAGAAAAGTGGGTTACTGGTTGCACAATTTGTCAGGGAAGGACAGTGGTAGCTGAGGGGTATGAAGCTTTTTTTGTGGATGATGAAAATGTCTTAAAATCAACTGTGGCTCTAGTCTGTGACTTCACTAAAGCCATTAAATTGTACCCTTTAAGTAGACGGATTGTACAGTATGTAAATTTACATCCCAACAAAGCTATTAACAATAGTGCCTATGCAAACAGTTTGAAACCTCTAACAAAAATGTCCGCCTGATCCACCCCCTGCTCCACAGACATCACAGATGAGGACGGTGTGCCCAGCTCATCAGGACAGTGACACTAGCAGCCCTGTCCCTGGGCACTCATTGTAGCCCTGGCTGTGCTCAGTGCTCACAGACACTGTTTTAAGCAATTCTTACAAGGTTCTACTAAGGTACTTGGGAGGAGATGAGGCCACACAACTCACTGAGTCCTGTGTTTGCGAAGCATACAGTCTGACCAACTCTTTATATGGCTTCCCATTGCGTAGACAAGGTGACCAGCAACACCAGCAATCTTCCTACCTTGCGGTATGAAGGCCCCTCCTCCACTTTGGCCACCCGCTGGTTCACGTAGAACACTCGGGGGATGCTCAGCTTGATGCAGTGCAAGTCGCTACCGATGACAGCCCATAGTCTGAACAGGCCGGCCTGGCTGGTCTCACTGATCTGAGAAGAAATGCAGAACACACAGCTCATCACACTGTAAACAGGCCACTTCCCAGATGGCCTCCAGCCCCAACTCCACCACAGGTGCTCAGGATCCCTGTGATGAGCAAGAAGCCAAAGGCCTGTTTTATCCTCCATCCCAGGGCCAGCTGGACACTCCCTCCCTGTGCCCTCAGAAAGTCCTGCCCTCTAGGACCAAAGTCCACACCTGCACAATTTGCCATGGAAGGTCCAGAATGCTGCGGGCAGTTCTGCGCAAGAAGCTCCCCAGCCCTGTGGCAGGCCCCTCTCGGATGGCCCCGTGCCTTGACACACCCTCTGTCAACTGCAGACGTTGCCTCTTCCTGCGGGCCAGACGCTGTCGGGCCTGCAGCTGCCACTTCTTCTTGTGGAACCGGAGCCAGACTAGCCACTCTTCCTGGGACAGATGGTAACACAACCAGTGGTATGTGGATGAACAAGAACACCCCTCTCCGAGAGCCCACTTCCTAAACCCCAACAGCCTCTAGGTGCTCTATGATGACCAAGAATTTTCATAATCAACTTCCCCAGGGCCAGGACTTGCTTGCCTTGGGGTCCCTGCTGATGCAGCAGACCCTTGGGAGAGAGAGAGCACAGTAATGCCACGGCAACCTTCCTTATGGTCCCTCTGACCTCTCCCACTTCTCACCTGGGTGGTTCCGAGGGCAGGAGGCTGGCCTAAGATCTCTTGCCAGGGCACAGTCAGCTCAAGATCTTGAGATTCCTCTTGGCTCTCCCAAAGGACCCGCTTCCTCTTAGTAGCAACTGGGACTGCTGAGTGGGATAGCTTTGTGAGACCGAAGTCCTCCATGTCGGGAGCACCTGACTTCAGGCTGCCTTCTGGGGCCTGGGCCATCACAATCTAGAAGGACCCAAGCAAGCCTTATGATTCAGGATCTCATCCCTATAAATTCTACCTCTAGAAATTTAACACAGCAAATCACCTGTAATGAGATGTTAACTTACAGACTAACTTCTAATAATGAAAGGGTCAAACAGAAAAGTTCAGAATACAGCCACTCAAGTACCATCAACAAGTAAATGTCTGCACTTGCCATGATTACTATAGAATGCTCCTTTTTATAAGAAGTAAAATATAGCAAACAGCTAAAGCCCTCTTCTCCCTGTCTCTCTCCACACTGTTCTCAGAAGCAGCTTCTTTCTCCACATTGTTATTCTTTTACTATATCACTATAAACAGCTCTGCATACCATTAGATAAACAGTAACCTCTGGTACACATCCTACTGTAGCTTATATAACTAGGCCATGAATCTCTGAGACAGACACCTGCTGACACACAGTAGCATGGTATTTCATTTCAACTGTCATATAATATTCCATCATACAAATAAACCAGCTTACTATCCATTACTTTCCAGTTAAAGGATGGTTAATTCTCACTTTTTCAAAACTGTGATCAATGCCTATCTCTATACATGCTGTCTGAGCCACAGCCAGGGCCATCTTCACCTCTCAATAGTGATGGGCTCCATTTCCGCATTCCCACACTGGACATCATAAATTAAGTAGCAGTGTGACTGCTACTTAAACATTTCATGCTGCATTCACCCAAGTAATAGTGAAGCCCAGCATTTTCTAACACCTGTCAGGCAGCTCTGCAGTGGCCCAATGATTCCACTCCTTGGCGCTCAGGCCCTGTGTGACTCCCTAAAGCGTGGTAGGATGTAGTGACTTGCCTTTAGTGAACAGATTACACAAAGTGGTGGACTTTCTGAAATCAGTTAACATTTCTGCTTGCTGACACTATCCAAGGCTGGTTCTGAAGGTGCTGCCTGGCATGCCATGAACTTTTCTGAGTGCCTCATGGGGTGCTGAGCACAGGGACAGCCTCTAGATGACTGCCAGTGAGACGGAGTCCTGCCACCACTACAGGAGAGACCCCGGAAATAGTTCTGATGAACTATTTGCCTGGGATGGCTTCCAACTGTGATCCTTCTGATCTCTGTCTTTAGAGTAGATAGGATTATAGGTGTGAGCCACCAGGGCCCAGCTTTTGTTTACTTTCTATCATGACAATTTTTAAGCATATGTGGCAAATGTCTTACCAGTAACCTATACCCCAGACAACTCCCACATTCTCATCACCCAGCTACAAGCTCCAATAATTATCATCTTCCCTGCCATTCTTGTTTCAGATTACAGATTTAAATTTAAATTAATTAATCAATCTTTCCCTTTATGATGTATTTCTTATGTGTGCTTTAGGAAGCCCTTCTACCCCAGCACAATAAAGACAGTCTCTTGTGTAAGAAAGGTTTAGTTTTCTTCTTCAATTGAGATCCTTATTGAGGGGAAATTATCCCTCTAGGTTTGACATGCCCATCAGCATTCTGGGGCAGGAGCCAACCAGGAGACACTGAGATACTGGCCCACAGTGGAGGCAAGAATATAAACAAAACTATACATCAGATCTCTGGGGTAACTGATGCTGAGGTGGTTAACATCTTCACCTGGGAACAGGGGCACCATTACAATAAACAACTGCCTTCCTAGAGATAGTTAAGCACCACTCCCCACCACTCTCCCCAACTTGTTGCTTATAGATAAAAGAAAAACGTATCAAGGGGTACCGGGACTTTGGTGGAGCATCTATTCAAGTCGCTGTGTGCCCTGTAAGTAACCCTGAGTAAAGCTCACTCACTCTACAAATTGGATTTGACTTTGGGCTGTTGGCACAGTCCCAATTTGGAGGAAGACATTTCTTTTCCCTTTTCCCGGGAAATTCACGTTCATGCAGCATGTATTGAGTTTGGAATTTGTCTTCCTACTTGATGAGATGGCATCTTACTTTTTTTTTTGGTGGCACTGTAGCTTGAACTCAGGTCCTCACACTTGCTAGCCAGGCGCTCTACCACTTGAGCCACTCTGCCAGTGGCAGCTTACTTCTTAAAATATGAAGTCATGTTCCCCAGCACCATTTATTGAGCTGGCACTCCTTTTTCTCCCTAGGAGCCTGGTGTGGCGTGTCTGTGATATACCAAGGCACTTGGTTAGCTCTATTCTTTAAACTTGTGAAGATATAGCAGATGCCCCATTAAGATCAGCATCCCTTTAAAATTGCACTGGTTATTCTGACCCTTACTCTTACAGATTTTGGAATTAGGATGTCAAGTTCTAGCCAAAAGACTCATTGCAGATGTTTTAATAAGAATTACATGAGAGCAAAATGTACTAGAGATGCAGCTCAAGTGACATAGTGCCTGCTTTGCAAGTGTGAAGCCCTGAGTTCAAACTTCATTCCCACAAAAAAAAAAATACACAGAATTTTATTAATTTACAAAAAACTATAATATTTTAATACTGAGTCCTTCTATCCAAGAAGATGGTACTTAGGTGATTTTTTATGTCTTCAATAAAGCTGTAGAATTTTTTACACAAAAGTCTTACACATATTTTGTTATTATGGATTTTTCCCTTAGTATACTTTTAAATTATTTGTAGTGGAAAAGGTGTTGTCATTAAAGCAGAGTCTTGCTAAGTAGCCCAGGCAGGCCTCAAACTTGTGAACCTCCTTCCTCAGGCTCCCAGGTGTTGGGATTACAGACATGAGCTACCGTGCCTGGTTTTATAAATTTTTATATATTAATTTGTATCTGTGTTGCTGAAATGTCTTATTTTTGTTTCATAAAATGTCAAAACATTATCTGGCTTTCATTTTGTTTAGACAAATCACATTATCTGCAAACAATGAGTTCCATGTGTTCCTCTCAGTCCTTAATGTTAATTCTTTATGTTTATGCTGGTGAGGACCTCCAAATGTCTTGCAAAGAAGCTGTGCTCCCGGTACACATTTCTAGTCCCTCACTACAGTGTGAAGTGGAGGTCTGCTGCTGTGCAAACTCCCTGGTAAAATTCCTCTGAGAAACCATGTGGGTTTGGTGTCTGTTTCTTTTCAGATATGAGTCAATGTATCCTTTAGTAATTAATGTTCTGTTGGGGTCTTTCATTTCTTACATTGGTTCCCCTCAAAGTTTTCTAAGTGATAAGTGAGGGAATTCTTTCACTTTTTAAAAGCAGAACTGCATCTGTAATTATGTCCTTTTACATTAACATAAAAACAAAAGAACCTATTTTTAAAAAGACACTCCTATTTAAGTCTTTTCACAGAGAATCGTTTTTTTTTGGAGTCAGGGTCTCACTTTGTAGCCTAGACTGGCACAGGACTTTTGATCCTCCTGCCTCAGTCTTCACAGGGTCAGGATTATAGACGTGTACAACCATACCTGCGAAGGCTTTGGTTTTATGCTCATGTCACTCATCTCTGCACTTGTCTTTATAGCCTGCTTCCACTTCCTCTGTTAAGTTGTTCCCTGATGACTTCAGATGAAACTTTCAGTTACTGCTCTAATATATGTATTATACATGTGAACGTTCACACAAGTACTTTTTTTTTTTGGTGGTACTGGAGTTTGAAATCATGACCTTGCACCTGCTAGGTAAGTGCTCTACCAGTTGAGTCATGCCCCTAGACCTTTCTGCTTTAGTTATTTTTCAGGTAGGGTTTCTCTTTTTTTGCCTGGGTCAGTCTGGACTGCAACCCTCCCACTAACACCTCCTGCATAGCTGGGATGACAGACGGGCATGTGTCAGCTTTTTTGTTGGACTGGAGGTCTTGCTAACTTTTTGCCTGGACTTGCCTTGAACTTTGATCCTCCTGATCTCTGCCTCCTGAGTAGCTGGGATTGCAGGTGTGAGCCACTGTGCCCAGCCTCTTGATAGTGTTTGTACTGCCATTCAATTCTAAGCATTGTCTAATTTACTTTATGATTGCTTTGATCCATGAATTACTTATAAATGTTTTGTTTGGTTTTCAATTTTCAAACACAGTCTGCATGTAAATTATTTGGAATCTGTTGCAACTTACTCTGTGGTATATGTGCATATATATATGTATATGTATATACATGTATACAGATGTATATAGATGATCACTACTCTATATATTCTTGAAAACACTGTGTATTTTCTAACCATTGATATAAAATTTTGCTTGTTCACTAAATCTAAGTAATTACTAAGTCTAGTTAAGCATGCCATTCAAACCTTATATATTTTTTACTAACTTTCAGTCTGCTTAATCTACTAGTTGAGTGTTTATGATAAAATTTCCCAAATTGATTCAATGTCAATTTTTCTTGTAATTAGGTAAAATTTTACATTATTGAATTTGAGGCTACACTGTTAGACTTATGTATTCCTGGTGAATTGAGACTTCCAGTATTATTCAACAGTTGTCCTTATGCCTGCTAACATTGTTTTGGCTTAAAGATGGTTTTGTCTGGCATTAATACAGTTACATCAGATTTCTTTTCTATTTTTGCACTGCTGAGTGTGGAAGAGAGAGCCTCACTGATTTACACCTCAGTCCTAAATAATCTTTCGTTGGTTAACACTTACCTTTTACTTTTTCTATGACCTTATCTATTAGGTATAGCTCTTATAAATAAGATACGAGACGCTATCCGAGAATTTGGGTTTATTTGTTTTGTTTTAAAAATCATGCTAAGCCTCTATATACTGCTCTAGCTTACAGTTCACTTTCAATTTTTGGAAATTTGAAATTTTTGTTTTCTCTTTTGATTTTAGCTGTATCTTTCACTGCATAATCACCAGTGGGCCCAAGCATTTCTACAGGAAAGATTTTAATTCAGGTTAAGGAAACCAAGGCTGTGAAGCCCTGAGTTCAAACCCCACTACCACCAAAAAAAAAAAAAATGAAAACTGAGGGCTCAAGGCCCAGTGATCCAGTTAGATCACTGAATCTAATTCACCTGCCCCAAAGTATAAGATAGTTCTTCACCTTCCCCTGATGACTCACAATCTGTTTCCTGTTACACAGAGCAACACTTGAGAGCACTGAAGAGTAAAGTACTGAGGTATATGTTTTAAATGTGTTTTTTTTTTTTTTTTGGGTGGTACTGGATTTGAACTCAGGGCCTTATGCTTGCTAGGCAGGTGCTCTACCACTTGAGCTACTCCACCATCCTGTGAGGTACATTTTTAGGAGAAAAAAAAAAAAAAAAACACTTTAGAGGTGTACAGGCAGTATCACAAAATTTTGGACAGCAGCTCTGGACCTCAGTACTCTATCAGTCCTGGGCCCAGCCCATTACCTGTCGCTTGCCTTCAAGGACAAATAGCTCACTGATCTTCTTCTGCTTGTAGACATCATTCTTCTCCAGCAATTTCCTGTGTAGCCAATCTGGGTGTTTGACACGTGGCACTGGGTTCCTTACCTGCAGGAGGATGGCACAGATCAGGGAGAGACCACTGTTGGATGCTGCTGGTCTTCACCAGCTTGCCACATTCACTTGCTCTCATGCTCACCTGTTGCAGAGCAGCAGGAATAGTGATGATCTTCTGGATGGCGCTCCCTAGTCGTTCGATGTAGTAGTCCCAATCCAGAATCTGTACATGCAGAAAACACGAGAAGCAATGGAACGACTCTTCACTAAGTTTTACTCCTTGTTGAACACTGCTAAATGCTTGTGTCCAATTTCATGATACAACGTGCCCATTTCAGAGGAGAAACCTGGCAGAATTTAAGGAGCCCCCAGGACCATGAGCTAGTGAGTGGTTGAGCCAGTACTTCAGCCTTATTCCATTCAAGAGAGTAGCTCAAGGGCTCCCCAACATCATCCTCCCAGTGCACCAGAGTGTTCTGTTTCCCCACCTACTACATATTCAGAAAGGAGGAAGTTAGGAGTGAAGTTCCAGACAAGACAGATGACCCAAGTCAGGTACATTCTGCTCTACTTTCTTTCCTAAACTTTTAATAGCACAAAAACAATTCGCACTCACTGTCCGTATATCAAAATCTTGAAGGGACGAGCTCTTTAGCCATTTCCGAAGAAAGTGCTTCCTCACTGTGGGCTCTGCTTGGAAAATGGCAAGTGGGATAGCCCTGGGTGAGGAAAAATCAAACTGAATCATGAACAATGAAAATCACCTGAAATCCCATTATAATTCATATCAATCAAATATACATATAAATTAGGATTTATAACCTATTTTGTAAGCTATACTTTAAAAACTATTACTTTGTACAAACTATATCCTATAGATGATGGTTACAACATTAAATGACTAAGTAGTATTCCTTCATATTAAAGGATGAGTCCTAGGGCTGGTGGAGTGGCTCAAATGATAGAGTACCTGTCTAGTGTAAGGCCAAGTTCAAACCCCAATAACTCCCCCCACCAAAATTTAAAAATTAAAAAAAAAAGGCAGAATTAAAAGACGATCCTTTCTCTGCTGCCACTCTGTCTGTTTTTAGTGCATAGCCTCCTCCACAAAGCTGTTTACAAATGTCTTTATGTACATAAAGTACATATGTACTTACATGTGTACAAGTAGACATTTCTAAAACATTGCTCAATGGGCAAAACACACAAGAGTTAAGATGCTTTCTAGAAAGAATGGCAGTTTTCATGCCACCAGTGAAGAAACTGGCAAGTTATTACAAACATAAACAAACTTGGAACACAACAAATGCCCATGCAGCTACTTTACTGCCAAGCTGCAGTGCTCTGCCACTGTCACCTCATCTGTGAGATAATGAAGATGGGTAATGGGCCAGCTGTGCACAGCCCTAACTTGGCTCCTTCTCACACAGAGTCAACACACTCCTTGTGCTGGTGTTTATTGGTCCCATGAATATCACTGTGCTGCCCCATTTAGATGTACCCATAAAGAAGGGGCAGCACCCACATTTTTTAGGTTTTGCATAGTTGGGGTTCTTGGCTCAATGTTATCTCAGGCTCTTGTGTGGTTGCTTGTGCTGCAGCTCAGTCCTCTGACCTCCTATATAGTGTTTCAATGCCTGAACCACATCTATTTCTGGACATTTACCCATTCCTGGTTGATGGACATCCATACTATTCTTAAATCTGACACCGAACACGATGCAATGATCATGTGAGGCCTTGCGAGGCGTGTGGTCAGAAGAGCTAGGTGGTGCCCACTGTGCACCCTCTACTCCCTCCCATACTGTCAGGCTCCCCTCCAAGGGATAGTGGTAGTCACGCTCTCGGCCTCATGGTGAGTGCCAGTCCACCTGTTCACCACTATTAGTGGCACTCTATTTCCAACCTGACAGACGCTGTTTAAGACTATGATTCCATGATTTCTGGAAGTCTACTAGTCTATCAGCCACAATACATAATTTGTGAATTGGTCATTCATAGCTGAGGCTCACTCTTTTCTCTGGGTTTCCTCATTGATAAGTTGGAACTCTCCTCTGTATATGAATGTTTTAGCTTTATACCAAATTTCTTCTCCTTTTGTTATGATTGGGAATTTTTCTTTACAGAAATACTTGTTTTTCCCCATAGGCCTCTCTAGGTATAACAAACCACCCAACACTTAGTGGACTAGGATAATAACCACATTCTGCTTATGAGTCTATAATCTGGGTTACTTGTGTAGTTGACCTCCTTGCAGGGTGGTAGCTGGTACATGCCCTCTCAGCATCCATCATGCCACCCCAAGCAGCAAAAGGGCAAGTGCACAACCCTTCTGCCTCTGGTGACTGGAGTTTGGAAGTCTCTTCTACCAAGTTCCATTGGTCACAAGCCACCCACTCTCCAGGCAAAGGCAGAAGACACACCTCTCCACAAGAGGATCAAGGTCATGTTAGGAAGTATCATGGAGACATTGTAGAGGCCACATTGGCTCTACATAGACTTCTGATGGGACCATAGACTGCTTTGCCGCTACCATTGGCTAAGTTCCCCACTAAGCTGAGATAGCTTAGAGTTGTACTGAAGCACAACTCAGGCTCCAGAAGGCACAGTCCCAACCACAATTGTTTCAAACAGCTTGCACTGGACCTTTTTGCCATCACAGCCT
Organism: Castor canadensis; assembly: GCF_047511655.1. Taxonomy (NCBI): domain Eukaryota; kingdom Metazoa; phylum Chordata; class Mammalia; order Rodentia; family Castoridae; genus Castor; species Castor canadensis. The sequence goes on from NC_133403.1 coordinate 47,067,489, forward strand.
CAGTGAACTCTAGATGATCCTGAGGCCATTCTCACTAAGGCCAGAGGGCAAACACTCCCTTGGTGTTCAGCAAAATGACTGGTTCCAACACAGTCCTTCATTTTCCATACTCCCTTTCAGGTCACTTTCTGAGAGATGCCCTCCTGTGCTGCCCCCTGGTGTTGCAATACTAGGCCCAATAAAAGGCTTCCCTTCAGTAGTCTTTCTTGCCTACTTTTGATCTTTAGCATTAGTGAAATGGACAATGGGCTGGTAGAGTGGCTCAGTGATAGAACACCTGACCAGCAAGTGTGAGGCCCTGAATTCAAACCCCAGTACTGCAAAAAGAAAGAAAGAAAGAAAGAAAGGGCCAAACTGGTAACATGAAGAAAGAATGGTGCAGCAGCAGCAACAGCAATAGCAATGACAGAGTGACTGAAGAGTTCCAGAATGGCCAGGGTAGAATAGCACGGAGTAGAGGCAGCAAAGATGAGGTACAGAAGAACAGAGAAGATAAGAGAGAGGGGAGAACCCAGGCTGAAGAAAAACAGAAAGTTGTGAAGAAGCAGAGAAGAGAAACTGCAGGCTCTGATCACTGGAAGACTTCCAGGGAGTTTACCAATCTTTAAGGGCCACGAGCTTTAGGCACTCAAACACTAGTTTTGCTTAGTTTTGAAACAACTACATAGCCTACGTTGACCTTAGTGCTCTGATTATAGGTGAATACCACCATGCCTGGATTTTTTTTTTTTTGAGACAGAGTCTAACTTTTCCAGGTCAACTTGGAACTCAATCCCCCAGCTGCAGCCCCCAAGTACTGAGTACTGGGATTACAGACGTACACTACCATGCCTGGCCTGTAGCATCCAATTTTTTAAGGAAGGCCTTACCTCTCAGTGACAGGGGACCCCTCAGGCTTGCGGGAGATGATGTAGCGGCAGCTCAGTCCCGCATCCCTGACCATCTGGTCTCCCAGGAACTCAGCTAGGCGCTTTGCTGTGCTGATGGATGTGGACTTCTGCTCCCCGTAATCTTCCAGCTTCCGAGACATGGAGCGGTTCTCTGAGATCAGCTCAAACAGCTCAGAATCGGGCATGTTAGCTGCCTAGAGAAAGAGGCGATGGGTGAAACACAGTGCAGATGCCAGGATGATCAAGTCTGAGCTCACCCATGCTACTTTGGTACTGTACATATCTCTGCCCTGATAAGGCGAAGGCAGGCTTTGTACCTCCAAAAGGCTCTTATTTCTTTATAGTAGTACCTTAAAAAAGGCACACAGACCAAGTTTTGGTGGCTCAAGCCTGGAATCCTAGCTACTTGGGAGGTTGAGATCAGGAGGACTGTGGTTTAAGGCCAGCCTGGGCAAAAAGTTTTCAAAACTCCCATCTACAAAATAACTAGAGCAAAATGGACTGGAGGTATGACTCAAGAAGTAGAGGACCTGCTTTGCAAGTGAGAAGTCCTGAGTTCAAACCCCAGTCTCCACCTCTACCCCCGAAAGAAAAGACACAGCCACATGGGGACTCCGTGGGAGGAACCAGCAAGATGAGAAGGGGAGTGATGCAAGAGGGTGCCTATGATTGAAGTTCATATATGTATGTATGAAAACAGTATAACTGTACTAAAAAGGGGGGGTAATTAAAGAGTAAAGAGGGCAAATTTAATTAAAGTACCTTATAGACATATATGGACATATCTCAACAAAACCCCTTTATACACTTAACATATGCTTAAAAAAAGAGGCACACACACAGGTGTGTTGGCACATGCCTGTAATCCCAGCACTTAGGAGGCTGAGGTCATCCGGGACTACATAGCGAGACCCTGTCTCAAATAAACCAAGGGCTAGGGGAGGTAGTTCAGTGGTACAGCATTTGTTTAGCATGCACAAGGCCCTGGGTTCCATCAATAGCTTTGCAAAACAAAAACAACATACACACAAAACATTAGCTTTTAACTTATTAAGCTGTGCACAAAACATCAAGAAATATGTATGAGAAATAAGCACCAAGACTTCAGAAGTAGGGGGAGTCACTGTGCATAAGACAGGAAGAACTGGTGATATCTGTCCTAAAGGACATGAAGTTCACATGACACTGGTCATGACAGTGGAACTCTGAAATCCATGTGCTGGTTGACAACAGTATACCACCTCAGTAGACAGAGGTGTGTGGAGCTGATGGAATGGTAAGTGGTCTGTGACACACAAAAACATACAAAGACACAGAGCCGCACAAAACAGTCCGATGTTTTGAGGAAGCAGAATTAAAGACAAGCCAGCACTTGTTTTAATTTTTTTGCAGTACTAAGGACAAATTATTTTAAAAAAATTATGTGTACACTTATAGGGCCTATGAAGACTTTTAAAAAAATCAAAGTTGATATTATCACTAGTAAATTTTCTTATGATTCTTTTCATTATGGTGCTATTTTAAAAACACCTCCTCTGGAGGTATCACTGGACACAGAAGCTAGGAGATCCTACTGTGTTGGTGCTAAGGAAGTCGGGTTTCATCAGACTGGCCTAAGTTCATCTTATACCTGGCTTTCCAAAAGCCCAAGAAACACAGATCCCTTTCCTGCTGGATGCTTTGTCCCTCAGAGCCAGCTGAGGAGGGATGTGAGCCCTTACCTTGCTGTACAGCACATCCAGCCAATAGTCAGCCACCTTAGCCACAGAGCCATACACCTCCTCTAGTGTGCTGCCCTTGAGGAAGGCCTCGAATACTGAGGACTGAAAGATTTTAATCAGCTGCAGCTCCCCACGGCGTTTGACCTCGAAGCCCTTTAGCTCGGCCAGGGATCCATCTTCATTGAATACAGCATATCTAGGAAAAAATGATAGACACTGCAATAAAACGGTGCTTTCTGTCTCATCTCTGCCTTCCTCCTTCCCTTTCTGACTCTCCTGTCACCTCTCAGACAGCAAGCAGCAGTCTACCCTTGGGTTGATGCTCTCAAAAGTAGAAATGAATTGGGGGGCAGAGGGGAAATGGCCCAAGTAATGCATACACATATAAGTAAATGTAAAAACAATAAAATAAAAATTAAAAAAAAAAGTAGAAATGACTTAAGAGCCTGCCACCTTCAGAACCAGAATATGTCAGGTGGTGGAGAGAGCTGGTGCATCCCTGTCCCATTGAGTCCATGAAACAAACAAAAAACCCCCACCTGAGTCTGTTCCCATCCTGGCTCTAGGTCCATTTTCCCAATTGGGTTGTTAAGTCTAATCTACCTCAAGGCACAAAGGCCCTAAGATTCCTACCTCTTCTTCAGCTTCTTGCCTTCTTCCTTGGAGGCTGGAAGGATCATAGCAAGGTAGGGCCCATCAACCTCAAAAAAGATGCTGTTCTCTGAGCGGGTGATATAGGTGAGTGAAGAAGGTTCTGCCAGCTCCTGGTACTGGTCATTGGTGAAGCCTTCCTGAGAACCAAAAATGAGAAGGGCAGCTTCACTTCTAAGGCCTCACGCCTGGAAACTACCTCATGTACCTCAGGGTGTAGATGGGCAAACAAATTGGGGCTCTTCCACATAACAGACACAATTGGCAGCAGAAAGGAAGATGTGACACAGGCAACAACCTTTTAAATCTCAAGTGCACTTTGCCAAATACAGGTCACATCCTTTATGCTGCCATGTGCATGTAACTTGAGAAAGGCAAAATCACAGCACAAAAAACACCCTGGGGGTTCCCGGGGTTTCGGTGAGGAAAGGGGCTTCCTGGAGATCTGCTTCACTTAGGGCCAGAAAAGGAAAAACATAAGATGAGTCTATAGTGTCTTGTAGTACCAGGAAGCAAGAAACTGCTCCAAAAACAAGTGAAAAAACAGATACAGGGTGACCCAAGAACACATGGCAAATGTGGAAGAACCCAGGGGCCAATAACAAACAAACTGAATAAACATTTGAGGATCATTTTGGGTTATAACCCCAGGTATAATGAATGTCCACAAATTCATGCTGCTGTAAGTAAGTCAATGAATAAGCAGAAGAATAAATAAAATTCCAATAAGTAGAAGGAATAGGGGAAATGTGAACTGCCACGGAATAAACAAGCATAGGAAAACCCTTGGTGACAGTGATACAGCTGAGACCCACCAATAACTACTAAAGTCAGTGCACAAAAGTTTAAAGAGCATCTCAAAACATTTCCTCCATAACACTTGCTAATTACCGTGATGGCTCTAACATTTGCTCAGCTGCTCTTTAATGTTCATTCCACCAGGAGAGGCAGCTTGATCCTCTCCCCTTGGGTATTATTACTAAGTAAAGAACAGTATGTGCACAGAGATATATGGGACCTCACCCCAGGGATTCCTGGCAGATGTGGACAGCACCTTCCCCTGGTGACAAAGCCAATATCCCTACAAATGAGGATGCGATGGTGGGGCATCACTCCCACAGTGGTCCTCCAAGAAAATCCAAAAAACAACAGACAGCCCCAGATCCAGGGCAGTCAACAAACTTTCTGACCAGGAAAGACTAAGGTACTTTCCCAGGCTGGAGGAGACACCCTGTGGGTTCCTGGCAGAGGAAGGAGAGCAGGGAGGAAAGTGAAAACTGGGGAATCCGAATGAAGTGGTTTAGTTACAGGGTACACCAACATGCATTTCTTAGTTTTGATGATTGTACTGCAGTTCGTGTAGATGTTAACCTTAGCAGAAACAGGCTGGAGAGTATAAAGAAATTCTCTGTACTATTTTTGTGATTTTTCTGTAAGTTTAAAATTATCAAAAAATGAAAAGTAAATGGAGGAACAATGTGGGTGCTGTGCTGAAGAACTCACTCAGTAGTCCATCCACAAACACTTAGGCTGTAGGAAAACCACCTCTGAATGGTTAAGGAAATTAGGAAGAGCAGAAAGAGCCGGGGACATCACCCACTAGAGTCCAGTGTCCACACTAAAGCCAGGCTAATGATCGGGATGAGATGCACCCCCTCACAAGAGACTCAAACTCACCTTGACCATGATGTTCAACATGGCCCCAGGGTAAGAGATGGTCACCTTGGGCTTTTTTGCATTGGTTGTCTTGATAACAAAATTTTCTGGGAAGCTATTGGGCAGGACACACCATATTCCATCTGTATCCAGTTCTAAGGGCCTCCTTCAGAGAAAAAGAGGAGAAGGTTGTACAGACACAGGGCCATGGCCCAGTGTCCTCAAGAACCAAGTGTTGAATTCCTCAAACACGATGACGTCAAACCCAGTTCCATCTTCCCAGTGTGAGATCTTCCTGCCTTTATTCCTTCCCACGACTGCCTTCCACTGCCTCTACTTAGTGAGCCCCAGGCTACACTCACCCAATCTGTTCAATCAACTCCCGCGCCTGGGTGATGATGTTGGCTCCAGTGAAGCAAACAATGCCAGCCATCTCCATAGAGTACCAACGAGCCCTGGAAAGGATAACCATAGCCTGTGGTGGGTGGGGAAAATGCAAGGGTTCCCCCACAGGGAATCAGAGGAGGGATCCCTTGGGAGGGGCGATAAAAAGTGGTCAAAGATACTTGAAGCAGGACAGAACTAAGAAGAGTTGGACTTGCCCTGAGAACACTTTTCTGTCCCCACTTCAGGGTGCCCAGTGTGGCTCAGGAAAGTTTAGCCAATGCATTTCCAGCTGCTCATCAGATACCACACAGCATTGGAGAACAGACACCCTGAAGATAGCAAAGGACTGTGTGTTGTTCCAAGCATGTACAATGTTCAGGGTGGTGGTCACAACTGTATGTTTTTAAGTTCTGGAGGGGTCAGTGTACTGCCACACATAGCTCAGGAGTTTAGCCTCAGCAAGACTCTCAACAGCCTCCCCATTCCTTACACATACATTTACTGCAGCACCTACCCCTTGCGCATGACATAGCCATAGAACGAGTTCAGGATGCACTTGTGAGCCAGCTGCAGTGAGTCATACAGGACTTCCATGTTCCTACAACGCTTTACCTCAGCAGCATCGCCTGCCTCCACGGCTGCTGAGAGCTTCTTTTTCCACACCTGGAACCACACAGAGAAGCCTGAGAAACACATAGGTTTTCCCATTTCAGTCTATAATGTCAACAGCCCAAGTTTTCAATATTTTCAGAAATTTCAAATATGTAGAGAACTTGGAAAAAAAATAGTACAATGAAGAACATACACTCCCTTAGTATCTCTTTATTCAATGGACATTTATTAAATGTTCATATGCCAAAAGTTATGCTATAGAGATGCCAAAATGAATAAAGTTCCTTTTCCTGCCCTTAAGGAGCTCACATTCTAGTAAAGGAGACTTCAAAAAAATGAAACAATACAGTACAGTAAGTGATATAATAGAGGTAGGTTGTAATTACAGTGGTGCCACAAGAGGAAGTTAGGTGATTCTCCTTGAATGGAACAAGCAAGATTTCACAGAGGAGATACCTATGCTAGCTTGCAAGAATGCATGGAATTTTCCAGGTGGAGAAGGATGCCTGGGGCATTTGCTGTAAAGAATACAGCACTCACCAGGGTGGGGAGGCCTGGCTGTATGGGCATTCATCGGTACACAGGAGAGGAACTTACACCAATCTAAGGACTTTGATTGTCTCCAGAAAGCTCATAAAGTCACTGAATGGTATTAAGCAGAGAGTAACACTGTCTGCACTCTTAATATCTTGCTGCATCTCCTTTATTCCATTCCTCTTCCATGTGTCTGTCTGTCTCTTAGCAGGTCTACTTGAAAACTGTCACATCCCAAAGCCTCCAGACATTTATGCACACTGTCTAGGAACCAGGATATTCTCCTCCATTACCATGAGACTGCTACTACAACCAGGAATTCCAACATGGGTATGCCATTATTAAAGTATACATTCAAGCTTTTGCAACTGTCCCCAAACCATTCCCTGAATCTAGGAACCAGTCAAAATGACATGTTGGGTTTGACCTTCCATTAACCTACAACTTCCCCACGTGGGGCAGATGTTCCAAAAGGAATTGTGAAGCCAGGCACCAGCGGCTCACACCTGTAATCTTAGCTATTCAGGAGGCAAAGATCAGGAGGATTGTGGTTCAAAGCCACCCCGGGCAAACAGTTTGTGAGACCCTATCTCAAAAAAAAAAATTACAAAAAAGGGGTGGCAGAGTGCATTAAGGTGTAGGCCCTGAGTTGAAAAATCCAGTACTGTGAGAAAAAAAACCCCACAAAACCACACACGCATCATACTTTCATCTTGTGGACAAAGGACTCAGAGAAAACAGCCACTTTCATCTTGTAGACAAAGGACTCAGAGAAAACAGCCTCTCTCAGCAGCACTCCACCTAGACACCTAGGACTTTGCACTACTTCAACCCCCCAGAACAAAATGCAGACCTGAAAACAAACTGAAGAAACAAAAATCAATATCCAAAGATAAGTAGCAGGGATCTTCCTGCTCCCAGCCCGAGTTCTGCTATCCAGCTGACTTCCAGCTTGTGCACTTGACAAGGTAAGCAAGTACAAGCAACAGAACTGAGACAGCAGGGCTCACACCATCTGAAGCCACATTTTGTGACAGCAATCTACCAGCCAATGCATCTCTAGCTACTCATCACATACCACTTAGCACTGGAGGAAAGGCACCCTGAAGCTAGCAAAGGACTGTGTGCTGTTCACAGCATGTGTAATGTCCAGAATGGTGGTCACACTGTGTGTTTATCAAAATTCACAGAACTGTGGACCTGACAGGATGAAATTTGCCCTGAATACTGCTGAGGTAGGCTCAGTGGAAGGTGGACACTGGGAGCCAGATGGGGAAAGGATCTGACTCATTCCCACCTGAGTGCTGAGTGGGCAGCACTTCTCCCCAGCTTGCAAAGTGTGACACTCTTGCTGTGGGCAAATGCTGGGCATTTTCCTTGTCTCAGAAGGAAATGCTCCACTTCTACTCTCCCTGGCTGATGTGTTTCTGGTCTGCACACTTGTGGGACAGGACAGAATTTATATAAGACCAGAAGCCTTCGGATCAAATGCTGGGCCAGGTTATATATAGGATCCCAGCAATACCTACTAAGAAGTCTGGGGCCCACACTGACATGTGGTCCTCAAGTTCACGGCTGCATCCTAGGACAAGAGCAAAAAGGGAGATGGGGCCTCCAGGTGTGGTGAAGCCATATTGGCAGGGCTCTATCTGCCATGTGTCAGGGAGGATGGGTGGCTATGGTAGAAGGAGACAGAGTTGAGTTGAGGAAGAATGGAAAGGTATTATGTCATGATGACAAGCCTTAGCTAACACTTACTATGTGCTAGAGTAGATATGTACATCTCACACTATAAGAAGAGAAAGTTAATAACAATGATAAGGCATGACAATGAGCTCTGCACACTAGAGCAGTGCAGGGATCTCCCTTGGGGATCACTAGGCCTAGTAGCAAGGGCAGGTCTCTCAGAAGAAATCAGATATTTTGGGCTGGAGGCATAGCTCAATCAGTAGAGCACCTGCCTAGCAAGTACAAACCCCCTCCTTCTCAAGTACCACCAAAAAAGTAAATAAATAAAATAAAACAACAACAAAAAACAGAGGGACCATAATATACACACGGTTTGGGGGCTGGAAGAGTGGCTCAAGTGGTAGAGCCACTTTACCTCTCTCTCACTACGGGATTTGAACTCAGGGCAGATGCGCTACCATCTGAGCCATATCCCCAGTCCTTTTATTGTCTTTCCTGATAGGGTCTCATGTTTTTTGCCTGGGGCTAGCCTCACATCAGGATCTTCCTACCTATAACCTCCGAAACAGCTGCGACTCTAGACACAGACCACCACACCTGGTTTGTTGGTCAAGATGGGGGTCATGCTGACTCCTTGCCTGGGATGGCTGCAAACTGTAGTTGCTTTCTGAGTAGCTGGCATTACAGAAGTGAGCCACCATGCCTGGCCCTACATTTCTTAATAGGAAGAGATAAACTAAGGTATTGCATTTCTCTTGTTCTTACCAGATGACATATGTCAGTGAAAATACTCCCTTAATTCCTACAAATCAGAGGTCAGTAAAGCAAAGGGCCAGATGGAGAATTCCATGTGTATGAAGGCTGTAGAATTTGTTGGAACTTCTCACCTCCCACTGTACTAAGCTAGCAACCAACCCATGAATGTAGCTGGGTTCCAATAAAACTTTATTTATAAGCAGAGCTAGTGTAGTTTGCAGACTTCTGCTCTAAATAATTACCTCAGAAACAATTGTTTGGAATGTCCTGAAGCCACAGGCCTGCATCCTTTCTGGCCATTAAGACTTTAAACTTAAAGGCAACTGTGAATTTAATATATGAGTGTATATGCATCTCAGAGAATCCAAACCAATACACACCAGCTGGGGGCAAAGGACAGCTAGACAGGGACAAGCAATGACCCTCATGTGAGAAACAAGTGTTCCACCCGACTCTCAAGCCCCTCATACCCACCTTGTGCAACCCTTTGAACTCGTAGCGCCTGTCCCGGAAGGCACGCACCGTGTCCACATAGAAGGAGTTTTCTCGCTGGCAGATGGTGGTGAGGCGCTCCTCCACCTTGGTGACATGGATCTTCTTGTAGGCTTTTCGGCAGTAATCTAAGACAATTTAGAAGGTCAGGAATGAGTGAGCTGGGGCACAGGGAAGCTAAGGAGCACAGTTTTCCAAATTAAGATAAAGGAATGGAAAACCAGGTAGGCTGCTAGTTTATCACAGCAGAAAAGGACAGCCCCTGGGTACCAACAGCCAAAGATACCAAGACCAGGCAGAAATTTCAGTTTCTAACCACTTGTGAAGGAGAAACAGAGAAAGAACCCCACTATAGATCGCTGGATCTACAGTCCTTGCAGCTGCGTTGTTAAAATTAGGTGGTTACAGAATAAAAATAATTAACATCCTACTTAATCCCCTTACAGAATGAATAGTATACCTATTTATTCCCTTATCATTATGAGGTATAATTATAACAAACCCCAGCTGCTTATGACAGACTTAAAATTCCTAATTGCTTACTTATCTGCCAGTCACATAGCACTAATAATCGTTGCTATTTTAATTCAAACACCACAAAGTTACATAGGTGACACAGCACTAACAACAGCCCACGGTCATACGTCTTCCATACTATTCTGCCTACCAAACTCTAATTACGAATGAATTCACGGCTGAACTATACTTCTAGCTCAAAGACTACAAACAGTTTTACCATCAACAGCTATAGGATGACTTATAGGGAGCTAGCTAACCTTAGTCTTCTGCCAACAATTACCTTACCCGGGGATGATAATTATCTCATCCTTCTCATTATCCGACCTAACTATAATTTCACCTGGCCTGAACATGCTTATTAAAGCCCTTTATATACTATGTTAACTACAACTCAATGAGGAAAATTCACTTATCATATAAACAACATTAACTCATCGTTCACATGAGAAAACACTTTGATACTTTCACACCTATTACCCCATTACTGCTATCCTTAAACCCAATAATTATCCTCAGTATAATATTCTGTAAATGTAGTATAACAAAAACATTAGATTGTTAATCTACTGACAGAAAACTAAATTTTCTTATTTACCAAGAAAGAATGCAAGAACTGCTATCTCATGCATCTACATATAAAATACGGCTTAGCTGGGTGCTGGTGACTCACACCATGGAATAACAGGCAGAGATCAGGAGGATCGTTGTTCAAAGCCAGCCCCAGGGAAATAATTTGTGAGACTCTATCTTTACAAAACCCACCACAAAAAAAGGTCTGGAAGGGTAAGAGAGCCTGCCTAATAAGCATGAGGCCCTGAGTTCAAACTCTAGTACCCCACCAACCAACAAAAGTATGGCTTTCTTAGCTTTTAAAGGATAGGAGTTATCCATTGGACTTATGAATCAAAACCTGGTGCAACTACAAATAAAATAGATCTTTTATCTTCCTCTGTAACTACTACACTTGTTATTCTACTTTTTCCAATTATAATATCCATAACAAACATTTATGAAAGTACCTACTATCCTCACACTTTACAGTGATCTACAACAACTCTGCTGCAATGCCCACATCTCTGTTTAGAGCATAAGCTGCAGTTTGCAAAGCTCCAGCCTCACCAAGCACTCACCTGCCAGTCTCCGCTTCTCATATTTAGCCTGCTCCTCACGAGATAGCTCATGAAAGGCCCGTGCCGGCCCCTCAGGAAACAAGGGAGGGAACTTCTCTGATTCCAGCTGGTGCTGGATCCGATGGTATTCACTGCGACTGGCTGGCACTGTGAAGGAGGTAATAGGACTGGTTCCCAAGGAGAAGACCAGAGTCTGGACCCACCCTGCCCCACCAAGCACCCTCCAGCAGCCAGACACTCACTAAATTCACCCCTCCACTGCCAAGCCATCTTCCTCTGACAGTTTGCTCCAGGCTTGTTAAAGTCACAGGCGGCACAGGTGGCCTCATCAACCATGGCAGAGGGCTGCAAAAGGAGAGGGAAGGAGAGGCAGAAAGCAGTTAGCGTCTGCATAGTAAGCTATGATTCTGATGTGGGAAGTGAGGTCTCACCTGTAGGCGGTTTGTCAGGATGATGTTGGGATACATGGCCCCCACGTCCAGGTGGTAAATAAGGGGACACTCAATTCGGTTAGGAACATCTTTCAGGGAAGTGAGCTTGGCCTTAATCTGATCGCACACCTACAGAAAAAAAAGAGAAACAAAGGAACATTGGGACAAGATAAGACCTGGGCACTGTACAGGGTGACAAAGATAGCACAGCAGGCTCCAGTATGGCAGCTACCAAACCCAGAGTTTACAAGGAAGAGCAAAAATATACACTAGCTCTCCCTGTCTCCAGAATAGCTACCTCTTGAAAGTTGGTGGCTTGCTCCACAGGCACCTTCTCCTCTTCCTCAATGGCATGGTGCATGGTCTTCTCAACTCGCTGCAGCAGGAAGTCAAAGGCAGCAGGATTCTAGAGCAAGACAAACAGGAAAATGCACTTAATGCTAACCTGCCCCAGGGGTGACACCGTAGCCACGTGTTTACAGAGCCCACTGAGTGCCCTGCGTGTGGCAAGATATGCCAAGGGATGCTCTGAAAGTGCACTGTGGCCTTGGGAAGCATCAACGGGAGCCCTGCTCTGCATAATCCCGGAGTGGGGGGTGCTAGCCCAGAGAAACCATACCTGACATGAAGGTTCCATGAGAGAGAACAGGGGAAGAGTCTCTACTTCACCCCACAGCTTCTGAGTCCTAGCACAAAAGTGGGGAGAAGTGAAACCTCAGGAAGACCCAGGAGGGAGGCGTACCATCCTAAATCGGCAAGGGATGTCACTGCGGAAGACGCCAGACTCGAGGGCCTCCACATGGCCCCCAACATAGGTCTCGGCATCCAACACATGGCCATCATCTGTCAGCTTGTTGAACTCCTGCTCTTGTTTGTTGGGGAAGATAATGTTGGCGTGGAAGGCCTGCACCATCAGCAAAGCCTCACACAGCGTGCCGGAGCCTTTCCGCAGCACCTGTGGGAGAGATGCTGTGTCTAGCTATGCTCCACAAACCCATGCCAAAAGTTTTGACTCCCAGGCAAAGTCCAGGCCCACCAGAAAGACATCCAACCTTGACTGCCATGTGAAAGGAAAGAAAGCCTATTAACCAGTGGCCCAATGGCTGCAGCCTTTGCCTCCCATGGCTATTCACACACCAGGGCACCTGGCTCTCTGAAGGATGTCAAAGTTCATCATCAGCCCCCTGGGAACAGCCCACCTCTGACCACCAGTGCATTCAGAAGAAAGCAGGAGCTCTGACAGAAGAAGCAGAGGGGATACTCGCCTCATCGGGCTCCACAGGAATAATGGTGCACAGTGCAAATATGAAGGGATGGACATACTTCATGTACAGATAGTAAGTGGCGACAGCATCTGACACTGAGTAAGTGGCCAGAGTCTGTGGAGAGAAGAGCAGAGAGCAGGGCCATCAAAACCCGAGGGTCCAGGAGAGTGAGAGAAGCACAGAAAACAAGGCTCACAGAGGAGGCAAGACCTCAGCAGCTGGTCCAAGTTCATAGCAGGTACAGGTACAAGACAGAAGGAACTCATCCCAAAGGAAAGGCAGTCCTGATGGGCCAAAAAGCAGGCGCCCATGCCCCAGGTGACTTGGCCTTTCAGGTCAGGACGAATACGACCTTGCAGTTGCATAGGAGAGCCAGAAAGTGGCTCACATGCCTGGGGCTGCTCCGTGGCCATCCGGCACATGTCCTCGGGGTCCAGCTCTACAGGGTCGTAGCCAAGCTTGGCCTTGGCAGCAGCCTTGAGGTTATGACTTCCGACAGGAAGGTAGCTGTCCCTCTTCACCCACCTGGGAAGAGGAGGAGAATAAATGTCAGAGATGATGCTAACACAAAGGCATCCAAGAGACTAACATCAAGACCCCATGGTGCATGCCTACAAATTACAAAAGAAATGCTAGGGCATCCTCCAGGCCCCTCACCTTATCTCCACCTCTAACAAAGAACTTGGCCTTTCCTTACAAGGAAATAAAAAGGCAAGCTGGCAGAAGGTATAGGCTTCTCTGCACACCTCAGGCCTCATTTTATAAACTAACCAGGGCGACTCTCCTCCTATCCTTACACTGTCCCTTCAGCATGGATGTGCTCAAGACACCCTCTTTAGAAGGTTCTTACCTCTATGTGGAGCCCATTTACACTTCCTCCCCACCCCTCTGCCTTCACTTTCTGTGCCAGTGATCACCACCTCTGCAAACTCTCCCATGGCCCCTTCCTCTTCTTTTACTTCTCATCTTGAGAGTTCACTATCAAGGCTTTTATTGAGACCCTAATCCATGACATAGTCCTTCACTCCCTCCCTCCTTCCTTTCTTTTGAGGTACTTTTTTTGCAGGGAGGGAGGCTTGAACTCAGGGCCTACACCTTCAGCCACTCTACCAGATCCTTTTACGTGACGGGTTTTATCAAGATAGATTTCACGAACTATTTGCCTAGGCTGGCTTCAAACTGCAATCCTCCTCATCTCTGCCTCCTGAATAGCTAGGATTATAGGCATGAGCCACTGGTGCCTGGCTCAGTGTTTCTTTCTGATATGTCTGGCTTGCCTACCTTTGCAGGTTGATGTTCAGTACGTGTTTGCTGAGTAAGCAGTCAAGTACTAGCAACAATCAGGAACAGTGATCCCTGGGCTGTGCAGAACAACAGTCACTACTCTTAGATAACCCAGAGCTGCTTCTTCGAGGTCACTCACTTACAACAAATGTGTTGATGACTCCAGTCTGAGAAGTTTTCAGACCTCACTCATGATACACCAGAGATGAACCATCATCCACACAGTGGGCACCTACCTGAGGCAGTCCATGTGGATGCACTGAGGTGCCTTGTACTCCCCCTGGCTGTCTTTCTGGAAGCCTATCTCCTGGTACATGCTCAGGCCGTATACTGCTGCCCTGGCCTCCACAAATGGCCTAGCGGGGAATGAGGAGAGACAATAGGGACAGGTTTATCTCTAATTCTCCTTCCTTTGTTCTTTCTGCTCCACAAAGGAAAACGGCTCCCAAAGACGCCAGAGTGAACCAGTACACTCCTCCTGCCAACTTTTCCATCAGAATGAGAAACCCACTGATGCCATCAAGCAGAGCTGCTCTTCTACCCTCCCCTCTTTAACATTCTTTAGTTACTCACAAGTAGGATGTTTGGCTCACCAGTCAAAAAAGTCCCCGTTGTAGGTGACCATGATGGTGGGTTTGGTCTCTTGCACATGCTCAAACCATCTCTGGATTAAATGCACCTAAGCCGAACAAATCACAGCAGTCAGCAGGACCCTTTTCTCTGCTTTCAGGTACTTCCAAACACCTCCCCCGAAGTACAGAAAAACCAGCTTCATGTCAGCTCTTACACTCAGGTCCCACCCTAGCCTTGGCTGTGGAAGAGGATTGCACCCTGAAGAGGAAGCTTGCTGAGTGAAACAAAGCCCTGATTCGGCGAATGCATAAGCTTCAAAAGGATCAGCACTCCTCTTTTTCCCACCTTATCCCAAATGTGGGGCAGTTCCCCAGCAATGCCTCTTTACCTCATCAGGTTCATTGAAGACACAAAAGGGCCCTTCATATTCTGGCTTGGGGGTGAATTCAAAGTCTTCGATATCTTCTGAAACAATCTCCCTGTTAGTGATGAGGTAGCCCTGGCAAAGTTCATTAGTGGCAACACAAGTCAGAGACAGCATAGCTGAGAGACTGCCTCCCAACATCACTCGGAAACTGCCCATAGACTCTTCTTACAAGGAACCATGCAGCAACATGAAGGCATCATACATTTCCCAGGAAGAGACCCCACTTACCTGGCCGTCAATCATGTAGGAGATCATCATAATTTGGTCCGTCTCGGCATCAGGAAATTTGAGGGGCAGTTTGGTTGTCTCAATGTCAAATGCCAAAACCACAGGGTCCTGGAAGGACAGCCACAAGGCGATAGACTACTAGTGAGCCACAAATCCAGTCATGGTCGAATACCTCTGTGTATACCCACCATTAGCCTGCTCTACTTCTGGCTCCTAGAAGCAACAATTAAAAGGCTCCAAAAGAGCTAAGTGGGATCCAGGATCAACTGACCCACGTCAACAATACCACTGACCCATGTCAACAACACCACAGATCTTTCATACCAAGGGTGTGAAAACTGAAGCACAAAAGGAGCAAACAGTAGAGCTGACAACCAGAACACCTGACAGAGCACCTCAGACTCAAAACTCAGAACTCCTCAGCTGACCTTTACAACAACCCTGGCAGGTGACTATGGCAGAGCTGCCATCTTCATCTTGGAGATGAGAAAACTGAGGTAGAGTGGTAGAGTGCCTAATAAGCACAAGGACCTGAGTTCAAACCCCAGTACTGCCAAAAACCAAGGAAATGGAGGACACATCACACAGCCACACCTGAACCAATGCCTTCCAATTACAGGTCCATTTCTCATGTCACACAGCTTTGCTTAAAAGGTGAAAATTCAGCCTAATCCAAAAACTGGTGTCACATGGTAACACATAGGTGCAAAATGAAATTATACTCTCAAGTCAGAAACTGATGAAAAAGTTCTAATTCCACAATTCTTTTCCTAAAGTATTTGAGGATAAAGAAATACATTCTGGATGGAGGAAACGCAAGTGGTACTTACAGGTCGTTCAACGAGATCATCTCTGCGGGCAATTTCCACTGGAAAAGCATTTCCACGGTATCTGACATTGTACCAGTGAGCCTGCAGAACGTGTAGTACATTAGCTGAAGAGCTCTAAGTCCAGAGAAGTCTGCTTCTGTGGGATTTATCCATATCATAAGCAGTGGCTTCCCCTGCTTACCACATGTATCTTGAGGTCAATGGAGAGGCGGATGTGGTAAGGAACATCATACTCCCGCATGTCCACTATGTTGTCCAGTTGGTCGGCTACCTTCTTAGAGGTTTCCTCTTCATCAGTAATTACACTGCCCCCTTGCAGAACACTAGAAAATGACACAAGAGCAGCTAACTCAACAATGCTCTGCTAGGACTAGAGGAGATGAAAACCAAAGTGTACATCAAGTAAACGTAAAGGGAAAACTGAGGTAGTTGCAATGACCTTGGCAGTCCCCCAAGGAATGGCCTTGGATAATTACCCTACCTGAGCAACAGGCCACAGAGACAAGAAAATCAGAGTACACTTGAGATGTGTGTATTTTGTTTGTTTGTTTATTTGGTGCTAGGGTTTGATCCACTTAACCAGCCCCTTTTCGTGATGGGTTTTGTCAAGAGGATTACAGGTGTGAGCCACCAGTGTAAGGCGAGATGTATGTATTTTATATGATGTAAGTTACACCTGGAGTTACACTCAGGAGAGCACCAAGTATGGCCATTCCACCACATCCTCTCTGCTACTCAGGAGGCTGCACCATGCAGGACTGAGGAGAGCACAGCCATCTCTATATAGCCTATATGTGGTCTCTGCGGTATTGACAGATGTGGTTCAACGTTGTAGAAAACCCATTTCTTCAACAAGAAAATGAGAAAGAAAGTTATTGGCCCACTTACAGGAATGCAGTGAGTATTAAGCAAGGTGATAGTCACAAAGCCTAGCTTAGTGCACAGAGAAGTGACTGGCAAATGTCAACTATGACTGTAACAGTCTTATATCCAAGTGGGAAACCTTTCATCAGAATATCTATTCCACTATTCTCCCACTAAGCTCAAAACTGAGTAGGCTCTTAAGAGGAAAAATGGTAGCTGTCACACACAGCTCAGGTGTCTGAAAATTCAGTTTCTGATTATACATTACAATATTCTGAAAAGTAATTTACAGCATCACTGGGGAAGGTGGGTTTAAAGGAGGGAACGCAGAATGGTAGGAGTCACCAACTGATTTTTTTGTTGAAGGATACTATCAATTCTTCTGAAGTCATTCAAAATTTAATTACACAAGATTTTTCTCCTTATGCCATTACTTTGCTTATTATTATGCCTAAACATTTGACAAATGACACTTGATGTTCTGTACTTAAATTTCTCTTTACAATACCTAGATTTGCCTAGCAATTACAAGGCCCCGAGTTCAATCCCTAATACCACAAAAACAAAACAAAATGCTTCTCCCCCACTCCCGCAGTGTTTCCTAGAGAAGACATGCTATATAAAAAGACTCAGCACTTGACAAAACTTGTAGATGGACTGTGGATGAGGGATCTCTTCAAAATGTCCTCATTGCTACAGTAACTCATCCCCTACATAAAGAGGGAGAGCTAAGACAAAACAAAATACAACCTTGGGAAGCCACTGTTTATTTAGCACAGAGCATATAAAACTTCTGACCTAATTACTCAAGTGTTTCCACATTGAATACAGTCAACTGGGGTGTTTTCCCACCTCTTCTCTGTCATTCTTGCTCACAAGAAGGGTATTTACCTGGAGAGCATTGCTGTGTATGCATCACTGGCATGGTCCTGCTCCCGGTTCTTCCTCACAGCAGGGGAAATCTCCTTTCTCACTTTGACAAGGTCCTCCACAGTGTGGAAGGACAACTTGATGTAATTTCGCTTCAAACCCACTAAATGATTGGGCTATAAAGTGAACACATCATGCTTGTGAACTCTAGAGAAACAGGACTTTACTGGTGCGAGCAAACAAGGGTAAAGACTCATAGGTAGACACACACAAGTCAGACAGTACAGGCTCCAAAGCACCTGGTCTACCTCTGCATGTGGTACCACCTAATGTCTATAGAGTTCCTGAAGACTGATTTACAAACAATCAGCATCCCACATCCTACACACTGCCCCATTACCCAATGAATGACCTCTTTTAATATCAGCAGCCAGAAAGAATTGGACAGCAACCTCATTTGCCCATGGAAGGTCTGGGTGGTACTCACCAGGTCTAGGTCCTCTTTGGGGACAGTCTCTACTTTTGCAATTTTACCCTGAAACTTCTTGGAGAGAAAAGATGAAACTTCTCGCTCACAACCCTAAATCAAGATCACAAGGGACTTCCCATTAGTGAGATCTCTTTCCCTGGCCTGTTTTCCAGTTTTGAAGCCCATCACAGAACAAGGCACAGACTGACCTAATTCTACCAAACAGAGACTTACCTTTCTGGTTGCAATGTAGAAATACGGCTTATAGGGCAAGGCCACCTGCAAGAGTCAGCAACCCATCAGGTGCAATGAGAAAAATAAAAGGAAGAGAAAAGTGAAGATAGACTTTACTAACCCATGAGACGCCTGGATCCAAGCATCCTAGACTCTAATAGCTCTTAAGAGAGAAGGCACACAGGAAATCTGGATCTACAGGTATCTTGGGGCTAGAACCCAAAAGACACAATACTGTTCAATTTTCTGAGTTTATTTCTCTCAGGTCATCTTAAATGTGACATGCAGCTCATGGGGGCCCTGTCCTCAATGGGGCACAGGCTAGAGCCTGTACTAGAGCCTCCTACTCCCTGACAGTCATGGAGCTGATCAAACACCAGTCATTTTTAGACCCTGCTCCTAATGAATGGATTTTAGCTTTTTGGGGTTAGGGGCTTACCTTAAATCTGCTCCCATCATCTTGAATAAAGTAGTAATCCACTGCACTCACCAAGCGTTTATCTTCATCTAAAATCTCAGTCTGCAAGAGAGCCACCCAACATGGGATATTATCCTCTACAATCTACTCTTCGGGAACCAAGCACTTTAAAAGCTCATACTTGCATCTGACCCTTTACCCTGCCCCCTGTATAAATCCCACCGGACTGATTCACAAGGACCATATTATAACAGTTCCCAAGTGGGGGATCGAATTTCTCCTTCACAATACTTTTAGTTTTATTGGGCTTTTTCCCTTTGTTTTTATTATTTATTTTTCTCCTTCATAATCTTTGAAAGCTTTATGCTGGTAGCAAACAAGACACCGTGTTCATCTTAGTTTTGTCACAGTGGCCTCTTTGTGGCCCTCAGTGATGTTAAAGAGCAAAGGACAGTTTTGAACAAGCAGATCTCCCAGACAACAGGTTCCCTCCTTGCTTGTCACCTGCTCTTCAGACACGGACTGTCCTATGGAAAGGTGCAGCCCTCCTGCCCTACTGAGGAGCAAAGGGTCAACCAAAGTGCAGGTGCTTACAGGGTGCATGTTGATGAGCCAGCCAGTCTTCTCACCAGGCTCCTTCAGCCTCTCAAAACCAAACCGCAAGTCCATCTTATCCGTCCACTGGCTCCGCTCCAAGCGCTTGAGCGCTGAGAGTGAGGCAGAGGGGCCATCTTCCCTGAGTGAAAGAAAGGAGTCCAGGCTTCCTCACTGACACTTCTCATCCTATAAACCCTTAATCCGCCTAGTCTAAATGTTTCCAATATGGGATGGCACATGCATTCCTGAAAAATTTTGAGATTGGCAAATGGTTCACAGGATTTTTGGCAAAACTCGATTCGGGTAAGCTCCTCCAAACCTTTCTGACTTTGTGGGCTGGTGGAGTGGCTCAAGTGGTTAGAGTGCCTGCCTAGCAAGCAGGAGTCCCTGAGTTCAAACCCCAGTACTACAAACAAAACTGAAACAAACATTCAAACAAAAAAAACCTTTCCAATTTTGTATCCAGAACACAAACAAAAATAGCAATCATGGTTGAATGATACCACCTCATGGGAATAATTAAAATGCATAAACCACCAGCACTGCACTCTCAGAGAAATTGAAATTCGTGTTCATATGGAGTTTCATGATTGTCCACAGCACCTTTACTCAGGATAGCTAAAACCTGCAAACAATGCAGATGTTTCTCAAGAGGCAAATAGTTAATTTTGGTTTATTCATACATGACTACTACTCAGCAATAAACTGATACAACTTGGTTGACTCTCAAGGGAATTATGTTAAGTGAAAAAAGCCAACCCTCCAAGTACACATTACATAATTCGGTTTATATAGCATGGAGACTGAGAAGAGGTCATCAGTTGCCAAAGATGGGGGAGGGAGGAATGGCCATGGCCATGGCAGGAAGCATGAGAGCTCAAATTTAATGGTAACTCCATGAATAACATGTATTAAAACTGCACAGAACTAACTAGAGTGCCCATAAAACTGGTGCAATCTGATCAATGTCAGTTTCCTGGTTGTGACACTGAACTCCAGTTACACACAAGTTATCACTGGGGGAATGTGGATCTCTATAATTTCTGACAAGTGCACGAGAATCTACAAGTATCTCAAAATGAAAACTTCTTTTTTCTTTTGAGACAGGATAGTCCCAGCTCTCTTCTTGCTGAGATTACAGGTGTATACCATCATGCCTAGCAAAAAAGAATATTTTTTCTCCCCACTGTCCAGGATTCGTTTATTATTAGGCTTTTTGTTCAAGTAGATTTTCTCACCGCACACCCGACAGTGTGGACACTTGACCACTAAGCAGTTCAGTGTTAGTAGTCTCAACCTAGAAAATTCGCATCTGTCTCCCTTGCTGGGTCGAGACCCTCTACTCTACTTTTCTTTCCTAGCACCCGGCACAGCACCCAGAGAGCACCCCAAACAGTACCGTGACAGCACCCCCACCCGCACAGCACCCAGAGAGCACCTGGCACAGCACCCAGAGAGCACCCGGCACAGCACCCAGAGCACCCCGAACAGTACCGTGACAGCACCCCCACCCGCACAGCACCCAGAGAGCACCCGGCACAGCACCCGCACAGCACCCAGAGAGCACCCGGCACAGCACCCAGAGCACCCCGAACAGTACCGTGACAGCACCCCCACCCGCACAGCACCCAGACAGCACCCGGCACAGCACCCAGAGCACCCCGAACAGTACCGTGACAGCACCCCCACCCGCACAGCACCCAGACAGCACCCGGCACAGCACCCAGAGAGCACCCCGAACAGTACCGTGACAGCACCCCCACCCGCACAGCACCCAGAGAGCACCTGGCACAGCACCCAGAAAGCACCCGGCACAGCACCCAGAGAGCACCCCGAACAGTACCGTGACAGCACCCCCACCCGCACAGCACCCAGACAGCACCTGGCACAGCACCCGCACAGCACCCAGAGAGCACCCGGCACAGCACCCAGAGAGCACCCCGAACAGTACCGTGACAGCACCCCCACCCGCACAGCACCCGCACAGCACCCGGCACAGCACCCAGAGCACCCCGAACAGTACCGTGACAGCACCCCCACCCGCACAGCACCCGCACAGCACCGCGAGGAGAGTACTAGGAGGAGCCGGCGTCCCCGTGGCCGCGGGGCGTCCCCACTCGTTCCCGACAGGCTGGCCGCCCAGGGCCAGGAGACCCACGCAGCGCGTGGGGAGATCGACGCCCTCCACCGTGCGTGCCCCCAGGGCCACCGAGCCGACAGCTCCGTGCGGCCCCCACACGACGCTACCGCGAGTGTCCTGGGAGCCGGGCACCAACTCTCACCGGCTGGCCTCGCCGTCTGCGCCCGGCTCCGCGCGCCGCCGCCCCCCGGGGTTTCTCAGAACCATGGCAGAGCTAGTAGACTTCCTCAGCCTCCAAGAAAAACTTGGCGCGCTCCAACCTACTCTCGCGAGATACCGGAAGTCCTCTCCATCCAATCAGGAGGTCAGTGCGCCCCGCCCCGCGGCGCTCCAATTGACGACCGTGCGTGTACAAGTAGGGGAGGGGGAGAGTCGACGCCTGGACTGGCGTGTGCGCAGGCGCACCGCTCAGCCCCGCCCAATCCCGCCCCGCCCCTCCCGGCGGCCCAATCAGCGACGTTATCCGGGGTGAGGGGGTGGGGGGAGAGGGCCCACCAGGGACCGGGGAAAAATGTGCTGAGGCGCACGCCCCGCACAGCCATGTTGGTCCGGGGCAGTGCTGTGGACCATGATGGGGCTGGAATTGTCAGGCCGTCCCCGCCCCGGGCCCCGCGCCCGGCCAGCCTGCGGTGGGATCGGAGTCCTGGGCAGCGCAGAGCAGGGACGACGATGGCGCCGGCGGCGTCTCGGCTGCGGACCGAGGCTGCGCTTGCGGCGCTCCCGCGGCGCGCGCTCGCCCACTACCTGCTGCTCCTGAGGCTCTATCCCGTGCTCGCCAAGGCCGCCAGCAGGTGGGCGCGGGGAAGGGGAGAGGGGAGCGGGGAGAGGAAGGGCCGCCTCGCAGACCCAGCTGCACCGATGCAGCCTGCGGAGGAGTGTGGGCGCCAGAGGCGAAGTCCTCGGAGCCCCAAGATGTCCTCACAGCCCTGCTTTTCCAGGAAGCTCAGTAAGAGCAGTTCGCGTCCGCGGTGCCCAGCAGCGGTGCTGGTGCAGTCTACATGCGAAGTCCAGGGAGCCAAGGGCGAGATTTTATGAGTTAACTTTATAGATTTGTCTTACTAAGTCTTTCCTAAGGCTATGGCCGAAAGAGGTGCTGAGGTCTCACAAGGTGATGTCTTGGTGAAGAACTGGACGAAAAGCAGATGGACATGTAACAGAGTGGCCAGACGTTCCTCCTGCGGAGGTGGCATGGAGCAGGCATGCAGAGAAGAGAAGCAAGAGCTCTGAGGGCAGAGGGTACAGCCAGTGCAAAGGTCTTGAGGGATGAGCTGTCACATGTTGGAGGAGTGGGAAGAAGGTCTGTGTGGTTGGAGAAAGTAAGAAGGGAGAGCAGAGAACGAAGTAGCCAAGGGGTCAGACCAAGAGGGTCTTTGGGTCCCTACTAAGAATTTTCCATTTTATAGCTTTTCAGAAGGTAATTACTGACTAGCCTCAAAGGGAACAACTGGTCCTGTCTCCACCTTTTTGTTGTTGTTGTTAAACTTTTCTCAACTTTTATTTTTGAATTAGATTAATAATACGAGGGGAGATTTCATTGGGATAATTCTGTACGTCAATACGATGCATCTTGAACAAGTTCATTCCCTCCACTATATTTCCATTTCCATCCCTGTCCTCCACTTCTTACTGAAAATTATATCGGGGCAAAGTAGACTGAGACAGTTGTAATACAAAGATCACTGGCAGGTGGCCTCATGGCAACATTGTGTCAAGCTGTATATAGTGTGACATGCACACAGCTCACAGCTAAGACATATTCAGATTTTCCCAGATTCTCCTGTACTTGTCTGTGTGTGGTCAGTTCTGCACACTTTTATCGTATGTGTAGGATCATGTGTTTCTGTATCTTCACGCCCGTGAAGATACAGAACAGTGTCGTAGGATTCCTCTTGTCACTCTTTTATAACCACACACTTCCTGATGTCCCCCGAGGTAGCCTGCATGATGGCAGTGGAACAAGACATTCAGGGTCTTGGCACTGAAGCAGCCTAGCAGCTGGAACTCTTAACTGTACTCACCTGTATGTTAGGGTCTGTCACCTCCACCTTCTGATGTGGGGACTTAACCTCGCAGCTGCTTCAATAAGGATTCAGCCCACCATCCATAGCATGATCTTAGAGCAGCCCTGCTGATTCCCATGGAAGACATGCACGCCCTCTCATCGCTTGCTCCTGTCTTCCGATTACCTCTCTGCAGTGGCATTTTGTCAGCACTTGGTAACCTCTTGGCCCAGACGATTGAGAAGAAGAGGAGAAAAGACTCTCAAAATCTAGATCTCAGTGGTCCTCTCAGATATGCAGTTTATGGGTGAGTGCCACAGAGGGGCTGGCTGACCCCAGAGATTTAGCATAGCAAAGCTGGGCTGCCAACATCAAGGTTTTGGAATAATCTGATCTAGAAAAATATTTTTAAAAGCATCAACATAACCATGCATAGTGGTACATGTCCTTGATCCTAGCTACTCTGGAGGCAGAGGCAGGAGAATTTCAAGTTTGAGACCCTATCTAAAACACAAACAAAAGGGTTGGGGCTGTAGCTCAAGTGATAGAGTGCTTGCCCTGGGTTCAATCCCAGTGGGGGTGGGGTGCATTGATTTAATCATCACGGGAGAAAAGCCAGAAGTTTAGGCATATAGCATGTTAGTTTGTTTTATTTTCTTTTGTTTTTGTTGGTGCTGGGGATCTAACACAGGACTTTACTCAGGCTAGGTAGGTAGTATAGACAAGAGCTACACCCCCAGCTCCAAATACAGTTTGTGGTTTTTTTAACTAGAAAAAAATTCACCATAGAAATGGTGAATTTTGTTTCTTTATTTTATGTTATCATTTTTACATTTACTCACATGTGTGTATATTGTTTGGGCTACCTCCCCCCACGCCCACCCCCCCACCCCCCCACCCCCCCCCACCTTCCTGCCACCTCCCCCCACCAGTTTTATTTTGTTTTGTTTTTCCTATGTTGTCCAGACTGGCCTTGAACTTGAAATCCTTCTGAATAGCTGAGATTATAGTCATACATCACTGCACTGGCTGCAGTTTTCATTTTCACTTGCACTGGTGGGGGCATCTTTACTGGGCTGAGATAGACCTGAGGGTAGATAATGTGCCCGAACTGACAGCCAGACTTCAGGAATCAGAGGCGCGAGATCATCCTTACTGGGTTCTCAGAAGAAGAAAAGCAGCTCAAATAGGACCAATTTCTGTTACTTGCATAGTAACAGAAAAATACTTACGTATCTTGAAAAATACCCAGTTGCTGAACCGATTTCTGAATTCCAGAAGCACAGAGACTGGAAAATTTTTTTGTCTGGGTTATTGTGAGACTGGGTCTTGCTGTATTGCCCAAGCTGGCCTTGAATTCCTGTGCTCAAGCGGTCTCCTATCTCAGCCTCAGAGTATCCAGGACTACAGCTGTGCACCACTGCACCCAGCTAGTTTTTGCCAGCTTCACCCTCCCTGAGCAATTTGGCCAACAACAGTTTTATAGATGGATTATTTCAAAGTCTTTTCCAACTAGACTGACTTTTTAAAAAAAAAAAAAAAAAAAAAAAAGGTTTTTTTGTGGGGGAGGATGCCCGGAGTCACAGCCTTAACCATGCTAGGCAAGTACTGTACCACTGAGCTTTGCCTCCAACCCCTACAATGATCTTTTTATTATTATTATTAGTTCAGAAGACTTTTTGTACATGCAAGCATGCTAACCTGGGTTATTTTCTCTGATGTATCTTAAGCAGCATCCTCCAGACAGTTGTATAGTGAGATCAGCATAGGCTGCATGGTCTTCCCCTCCCCAAGATTTTGTTCTCTTCCCGTTGGGAGGCTCTGCTGCAGGCTACATAACACCTGCATCAGGGTGGGAAAGTCCAACTGAGAACTTTGTTTAAAGACCCTGGTACCTGCCCCTCCCCACATTGCTGCTTTGAGGAGCTTAGGTCTGCTGGGCTCTGTCCTCTCCCAGGTGCACTCGAATGGAGAGCAACAATCCAGACAAGTCAGAGTGCAGCCTGGCCAGTTTCCTGAGATCTTGATGAAGATTTCTAAAAGCAGAGGCAGGTCCATTTATTTATTTACTGATCACCTCTTGGAAGCAGAGCCTGTTCCAGGCCCAGGGACATGGCAGCAGATAGACAGAAACAAACTGCTTGTGGCACCTGCCTTCCAGGGGTGAAGAGGACAGCATATACCCAAATGAAAGAATGTGACCCTGCTGTGCAGACAGTGACATAGAGTCTAGAACACAGAAAGGCTGGCACCAGGCATGTGCATTGCTAGGACCAGGGAATGGCTCTCCCAGCTGACCATGTGGAGGAGCTGACTACCCCTGCAAAGACGGGGGAGGAGGCGACATGGGGAGCAGAGCATTCATGCCAGAAATGGCTTTGGTCTATTCAGGCAAAAAAGAGTACCTGAACAAGAGCTAGTCAGAGAAAGCATTTTCTAGAAGATGTGATCAGTACTGAGGGAGGCAGGGCTTGGGACCAGGGATGGCTCTTGGGTGAGGCTGGACTGGAGAGGCACGTGAAGAGAACCAGTCTGGCTCACACCCACCACCGGGCCTCAGGTTCCTTGTCACAGGCCCCCTGAGCCACTACTTCTACCTCTTCATGGAGCACTGGATCCCTCCAGAGGTCCCCTTGGCTAGAGTCAAGAGGCTGCTGTTGGACCGCTTCGTCTTTGCACCAGCCTTCCTGCTGCTGTTCTTCCTCATCATGAACTTGCTGGAGGTGGGTGTCTGGACCCTGACTGCCTTGGGCAGGACTCTGGGGCTGTGAGCATTTTACTGCTCTCAACTTGAAGTTCGGCAGTTTCCCTTATGAATTTGGAGAGCAGAACACAGGACTCTTAGCAGTACCTGTTTGCCTATGGTAGAAATCACACGTACCCTGACACCATACATCAGTTGCTATAGATGTCTTGGAGCACTGTAGTGTGCATTACCTCAGACCTGCTGAAGTTCTTGTTAGATGTGTTAACAAAGATTGTTTCCCAAACACATTTAGGTGTATTTGTCTTTAAATTTCATATAAAGGTAAAATACAAAATTTGTGTTTTCTATATACAGATTTTTTTTGGTGGTGATGGGATTTGAACTCAGGACCTCTCACTTGCTAGGCAGGCACTCTACCACTTGAACCATACTTCTGCCCTTTAGACTTTAATTATTTTTTAGGTAGGGGGCTCACATTTATTTGTTTTGTTTTGTTTGTTTGTTTACTTGGCGGTACTGGGGTTTGAACTCAGGGCCTGCAGTTTGAGCCACTCCACCAGCCCTTTTTTGGGTTGGGTATTTTCAAGATATGATCTTGTGAACTATTTGCCTGGGCTGGCTTCGAACCACTATCCTCCTGATCTCTGCCTCCCAAGTAGCTAGGATTACAGGCTTCAGCCACTAGTGCCCAACTGAGGCTCACATTTATGCCTGAGGTGGTGTGGACCACGATCCTCCTATTTATGCTTCCTGCATAGCTGGGATGATAGGTGCATGCCACCACTCCCAACATTTTATTGATTGAGATGGAGTCTCAAGAACTTTTGATTAAGCTGGCCTCGAACTGCCATCCTACTGATTTCTGCCTCCTGAGTAGCTAGGATTACAGGCATGAACCACCATGCCTGGTTCTATACAGTCTTATATAGTAAACCTGTCTTATTCGCAGATTTAGTATACATGGGCTCCCTGACCCCACTCCGGGTGTGGAACACAAGGCCTCACACTTGGTAGGCAGGTGCTCTAGTACTTGAACCACACCCCCAGCGTATACAGATGTTATAAAACTTCCTGTGTTCAAATCTGAAATTCTTTTCCTTTGGCCTTTCTAATAGGAATATTATAGAAATACTCTTAAATTTTCTAGTGGTGGTGTTTCCTACATTGTGATACACCTTCTATCTTCTCCTCTTTATCCTTATGGTTTTATTTTTTGCTGTGAGAGGTAGACTTCTCTCTTGATTTGTCCACTTATACAGCATGCTGTCTTCTTGCCATTTATTGAAATCCTCATTATTTTGTAATAACTTCTTCATATTCTCATTTTCAAACATACAGGCCATTATCTGGACTCTGTTCTTCTGCTGGATTCTTTGCATTTCCATTATATGTTGCTTGGGTTTTGTTTTGTTTTGTTTAGCTGTGGCTATCGGAGTATTTTACCTACCATAATGTTACAGTATTTTTCCATTTGGTTTCTTTTCTTTTTGTGGTACTTGGTTTGAACTCAGGGCCTCATGCTTGCTAGGCAGACACTGTACCTCTTGAGACATTCCACCAGCAAAAACATCTTTTTTCTTGGTGTTTTTGCTCATTGGAACTGGGCTTTGAACTCAGGGCCTTATGCTTGCTTGGCAGGAGCTCTGCCACTTGAGTCATGCCCCCAAGCCAATTTTACAGTATTTTTAAAAGATGCTGGTAAAGTAGGCCTTCCCTCTTCTTTTGAAAGATGGCTGTGCTTTCAAAAGCATTCATTCTCCCAGATGATATTTAGGATCAATTTATTGGGGTCCATTTTTTAAAAACTCCTGACAAGTTTTGATTTGAAATGCATCCTCTTTGGAGATTAACCCAGAAAACATTGACAGCTGAGCCCTCAGCAGTTCTGGTGCTGGGCTGATCAGCTGCAAAGAGCTGAGGGGACAGGCACCCCAGGTACCCACAGACATCACCCAGCATGCAGGCAGCTTGCTGTCCCTCTATGGTGACTGAAGATTTTTTTCTTTCTTTTTTTAGTGGTACTGAGGTCTGAACTCAGGGTCTCACAGTTGCCAGGCAGGTGCTCTACACTTGAGCCATACCCCAACACTTGTTTTTGCTTTTAATGATTTTTCAGGGAGGGTGTCGTGTTTTTGCCCGAGGTCAGCCTCAGACCATGACCTTTCTCCTTATGCCTCCCATGTAGCTGGGATAACCAGCTGGTGCCACCACACTCAGCTTATTGATTGAGATTGGGTCTTGTTAACTTTTTGCCCAGGATGGCCTTCAACTGCAATCCTTCCAATCTCTGCCCCCTCAATAGCTGGGGTTACAGATGTGAACCACTGTGCCCAGACAGACTGAGGATTTTCCGATTGAGTGTTTAGCTCTCTACAGTGTAGTAAGTGCACGTGCTGTCTCTTTATAAATGGAACAGAACCAAATAACACAGTTTTAGAAATCACTGTCAAGGTTGGGTGCCGTTCTGGTGAAGGGGGTGCAGCTCACCCCATCTCTGCCCTCCTTGCAGGGAAAGGATGCCAACACCTCAGCTGCCAAGATAAGGCGCAGCTTCTGGCCTGCGCTGCGGACAAACTGGCAAATGTGGACACCTCTGCAGTTCATTAACATCAGTTATGTGCCCGTGCAGGTGAGGCAGCCCATCTCCCCCAGAGGTCTGTCCTGCAGCCTTGCCTGTGTTTTCTTCCAACAAGCTGTAGCTTTTCTCAAGCCATGTTTTCACCCTGACTTCTAGACTCCTGGTCCATCCCTAGGCAGTGTTCAACACTCCAGTGCTTCAGTTGTGGAAAGTCTCACAGGGTCTCCAGAGCAGGCTTGCTTCAGCTACTCATTCAGCAAATTCTGAGGTCTTCTAGTAATTAAACCTTCTTGTTCCCTTGGGCTTAGGAAAGCAGACAGGTGCATGGAGTGGGGCCTGGTGTAGAGTGGAGTCTGGTCAGTCAGAGAGAAGGCCCTTTGTGGGAACTTGGAGCTTTTAAGCCCTTGTGAGTAGAAACGGGCTGCCTGGTGAAGGGTGAGAAACCTGTTGAGTTGGTCCTGATTCAGGCAGTAGAGAGTGCAGGGGAGTGATCAAGACCCATCTCCTGTGACTCTGTGGACACTGCCATCCTGTGCTGATCCAGGTTGTGCATGTCAGCTGTCCTTGTGCCAGGCCAGTCTGTGTTCCCACAGGACACATGCTCATTCCTCCCTTGAGGACATTCTTCTCCAGTACTGGCCTGAGTTTGCTCCAGGGAACCCACCTGCTTTGTACTAGAAGCTGGGCACTTGGTGCCTCTGCCAAGTTCAGACCTAGGGAGGAAGGAGGTGAGCCAAATTTGTGCACTGTGAAGAGGGGAAAGGTGGGAGCCCTTAGGAAACCTAAGCTGCTAACCAGGGTTGTCCTCCTGAACAGACCTGTTCAGGGCAGCAGTTCAGGCTGAGGCTGAGGCAAAGGATTGTGAGTTCAAGGCCAGCCTGGGCTTCCTAGTGAGACCCTATAGAGAGAGAGGGAGAGGGAGAAGGAAAGGGGAAGAGGAGGAAAAGGGAGGGGAGGGGAAATGAGAGGAGAGGGAAGAGGGATTGAAAAAAAGAAAAAGATCACAAGTCTTAAAAAGTTTGTGAAGAAGTGGAAGAAGCAGTAGAGGGACTGGGGTGGTGGAGGGGCTCTGAAGCTCAGAAAGGTGGGATCATGGTAAGGAAACACGTTTGTAGGATACTGAAGCTCAGAAAGGTGGGATCATGGTAAGGAACCACGTTTGTAGGATAGTGCTTGATGTGGTTATAGCTGTTTATGGGATGGGCAAGAGAGTCCTTGGAGCCACCTAAGGAGGCAGAGAGAATAGGATCCCTGGGAGTGGCATAGTGGTGCTTGGATGGGAGCCCTTCCTTGTTTGCCAGGAAAAAGGACTCCAGTGGGTAGTGGATGGGATTTCTAGATTCCTCTGTGTTCTAGGTCTGAGGTCTGGAGTAGGTGGGATGGGTTTGGCACTGTGGAGAGTGAGCTGAGTGGAGACAGGCTTCTGGGCAGAGGGTGGACACCTTCTTATGGGCCTGGGACCTGTCCAGCTGTGGTCAGCTCCCAGGGAGCCAAGGAGGTAGGGAGGACAGGTTTTCACAGGGAGCACAACCACAGGACAGTAAGGTGAGGAAGCCATGGCTATAAGCCACAGATTCTGAGGCATCCTAGGGAGACAAGGCTGAGGACATGGAGGAGTGGAAAGGACAGAGACAGTGCTTCCTTAGAGTGCAGGAACAGCACTTGGAGGCTAGCATCAGAGGTTTCATTTTAGGTGGTGGCACATGCGTCTTTAAGGGGCAGAGATGTTACTCAGGAAGGATTCATTGAGCACCCACTATATGCCCTGCTATTCTAGACAAGATGAGGACAGACTCATGGAACCACCTGCCAGGAAGAGACAGCACCTGACCCGGGTGGTTTCAGGTGGGAGTAAATCTAGATGATCAGAGGAGGTGCCAGGACAGTGGCAGGTTGGAGTGCAGGGCTGGTCACAGTGAGGTGCAGGCAGGGATAGGATGGGTGTCACGTGCAGTCCCCCCACTGAGGGCATCACATCACATGGCAGCCAGCCCTGGGTAGAGAAGTGAAGCCAGAGTGCTGGTGAAGGAGTAAAGAGTTTCTGCCTCTGGTTGCTTGCGTCACTGCCTTGGTTCCATTGGCATGTAAACATTGTTAGGAGGGGGACTATTGTCCTCCCACCTCTGCAGGGACCTAGCACAGAGCTTGGAAAGTCTCAGGAAATACAACAGCAGGCAGGTGGGTGGACTGACCAACCAGTAAACAGTTGATGGAATGAACTCTGTCGTGAGTCGCTGGTGCTTGGTGGATGTGGTCAGGCCTCCCACTCATCACTGTCCACCTGTTTTCTCGGCAGTTCCGGGTGCTCTTTGCCAACCTGGCGGCTCTGTTCTGGTATGCCTACCTGGCCTGTCTGGGGAAGTGACACTAGATGCACTGTGGAGTCGACTGCCAAAGGGAGAAAGCAGAAACCACCCAGTCAGGACTTGGTCTGACTTGAAGTCATGTGACTCAAGGTGCCTCAAAATTGCAGATGGAGAAAGAAATCTGATAGTGTCCGAAGCTTGTGCTTTAGAGAGGCGGCAGCTGACTTGGACAGAAGAGATGACTTCAGTTGTCACCTTGGACCAGATGCAGGTCACAATAAATGGTAATGCAGCTGCTTCCATGATGGTCCTGGTGTCTTAGAACAGCCGCTCTTGGGTCTTGTTTGATTCTTTTGTGTTGGAAAATCCATATAACACAAAGTTCACAATTTAAGTGCACAGCTCAGCAGCATGGAGAAATCAGTGTTATGCAGCCATCTTCCTAAAATGAAACTTTCATTAAACACTAACTTTCCATTCCCTCCCAGGCCTCTATTGCCCACCATTCTTCTTCTCTACAGATTTGAGTCTAGGTATGTATGAGTGGATTCACACCCTGTTCTTAATGTCTATGGTTTGAATGTGTCCCCTGCAAAACTCACATTGAAACTTAGTGCCCATTGCAGGGGTGTTATGAATTGGGGTCTCATCTGGGTGCTGCTGGCTCCTAGCTCCTTGGGACGCTGAGCTTAGGAAAATCAAGATTCAAGGCCACCCAGGCAAATAGTTGGCAAGACCCCATCTCCAAAATAACCAGAAGGTGTGGCTGAAGCAGTAGAGTGCCTGCTTTGCAAGTGTGAAGCTCTGAGTCCTAACCCCAGTCCCATTAAAAAAAAAAATGGGGTGTTTAGGGAAGTGGTTAAGTCCCTCATGAATGGATTAATGTCCTTATAAAAGAGCCTTCAGAGAGTTTACTCCTTTTGTCCTTCTGTCCCTGTGGTTGTGCGAGGACAGTGTTTTCCCTCCAGAGGATGAAGACCAAGGGACCGTCTTGGAAGCAGAGGTTGCCCTCACCAGCAGTGCCTTGATCTTGGGCTTTTCAGCCTCCAGAACTGTGAGAAATGAATTTCTATTGTTTATAAATTATCCAGGCTGTGGTATTTTGTTATTTTCAAGGTTCATCCATGTTTTAGCATGTGTCAGAATTTCCTTTCTTTTTAAGGCTGGATAGTTCACTGCTGTCTATACCACATCCGTCCATATCCGTTCTTCCATCAGAGGACATTTGGGTTGTTTCCACCTGTTGGCTAATGTGAGTGATGCTGCTGTGAATACGGTGTACAAATATCTGTGCACCGGGCATGTGGTGCATAGCTGTAGTCCCAGCTACTTTGGAGGCCCAAGCAGGAGTTTGAGGCCAGCCTGACTAACATGACAGTAAGACCCCAGTTCTCAATTGTAGAGATCAGCCAGGACTGATCAGCTGAGGGACCGCTGTGCCAGAACTCTTCTGAGAACATCTCAGAAGTTAGCATTACTCAATTCTACAATAATCCTTTGAGATTCTTTCCATTTCACAAATGGGAACACTAAAGCAAGACCTCTTTAGTAAGAGATGGGCCCTAGATTCAGGTGCAGTATGCTGGGTCTAGAACCATCATCTGAGCATGCAGCCTCCCAGAATTTCAGGGGTAGGCTAAAACAGACAGTTGACGGGCAGTTTTGTGTTTTTTAAGTGATGTGAATTCCTGCTATTTCTGGCTTATCACAGCCTGCATTCACTCAGTTCATTTCATCCATATTTATTGGGTGCTATCAGACACAGAAGGAAGGGCAGAAAGCAGGGTTTTAGTCTCTCCCCCTTGGATGTTTGTCAGTGATGGAGAAAACAGGTTTATAAGTGGTTAAATGAGCAAAATAGTTTTAGGAAGGAGAGGCACTTTTTCTTTTATTTATATCATGGTGCCTTGAACAATATGAATTATATTTGGAAAAATGAATCCATAAAAAGATCTATAAAATCAAGGCTGGGTGTGGTGCTCATGCCTGTAATCCTAGCCACTGGGAAGGTGACGATTGTGGTTTGAGGCCAGCCTGGTCAAAAAGTTCTCTAGACTCCATCCCAACTAATAGGTGAACATAATGGCGTGCACCTGTCATCCCAACTTTATGGAAAATGTAAATAGGATCAAGGTCCAGGCATAAACATGAAAGTATATTCAAAAAATAACCGAAGCAAAAGAACAGAAAAAAGAAGGGCTGGAGGAGTGGCTCAGGTGGTAGAGCACCTGCCTAGCAAGCACAGACCCTGAGTTCAAAACTTCAGTGTTAGAAAACAGTTGCATTTCCTGGGCCCCCCTGCTAGCTCTCTCGAGACTGCCTTACTTTGGTCTTTTGGGTACAATGAGTAGAAACAGCCTTGTCTCCTCCAGCCTCAGTGAGGGTACACCCTTACCTTAGGCCCAGTGAAGGGCCTTTATTTTTTATTTTTGTCTTTTCTCTTTTGGTGCCGTGGTCAAACCCAGGGCCTCGCGCATGCTAGGCTACATCCTAGGCCAAGAGGCTTCTCCTGGGTGGTCTTGCCTGCTTTGGGGCTGGTAACTTCCAGAGGAGACAGCAGAGATGGAGGCAGCTGAAGACTTCCAGAGCGGGGTGCAGAGGTGGTGGGGTGGGGGGTAGTCGGGGAGAAAAAACCTGCAGTGCTGCTGAGCCCTAGGGCAAAGGGCCCCCAACACCCTAAGCCCGAGAGCTGCTGCAGCAGGAGCAGGTGCTGCCTCTGCTGCCCTCGCTCGTGGACTAGAATGGTACAATGGCTGCCAAGGGCTGGGCTGCCGGCGGCCAGAGCCCAGGGCAGTGCGCCAGGCCTCTGGCTCCTAAGTCTGGAGCGATGGCCCCTGGCTCGCAGGGCCTGAAGCTGTGAGCCTCTGGCTCTGTCCGTCCAGGCTCTCGGCCCCGGACTGCAAGTGTGGAAACACTTCCTACCACTTTCCCATCAGGAGAGCAGAAGGACCGCAGCCAGCATGGGGGGACAGCAGGACAGGCAATGCCAGGAGCCGAGGCAAGGGAACGGAGATGTTCTGAGTTCTGAGCCAGGTGTTGTAGTGAACCTCAGCAATCCCAGCGAGAGGGCCTGTGAGTTGGAGCCGGGCTGGCCACATGGCGAGGCCTGACTTAAGGAAACGGAAAGGTACGGCGCTCTGGGGGACGGCGATGGCTGACAATGAGCCTGCGCGTGGGGCCCTGCGCTGCCCTTCCACAGCTTAAAAAAGAAAAAACCCGAGCCTCCCAGTTCACTGACGCCCCGTTCTCGTCTGCATGGACGCGGCGCCCTCCACACGCTCCCGCATCCCCGTGCGGGCCCCGGCCCTCGCCCCGCCTTCCGCGCCGCGGCCCGGGCGCTCCCAGCGGACCCCGCGGCCGGAGCCGCCCGCGAGGGGGTGGGACTTCCGCCGGCCGGAAGCGGGCGCGCCGTCGTGCCGCGCGGGAGGCGGCATGGCGTTCCGGCAGGCGCTGCAACTGGCCGCCTGCGGCCTGGCGGGAGGCTCGGCCGCCGTGCTCTTCTCCGCCGTCGCTGTGGGCAAACCGCGCGCCGGCGGGGACGCCGAGCCGCGTGCGCCGGAGCCGCGCGGCTGGTCCGGGGGCGCGCGACCGGGGCCCGGCGTCTGGGACTCCAACTGGGACAGGTGCGCTGTGGGCTGCGGGGCTGGTGGCGGGCGGGCCTGGCTCCTGTCCGGTCCCTCGTCCGGGCGCAGGAGCGTGTTGACACCTGGCAGCGGAGGGAGGATGTCGGTGTCCAGAGGGGTTCGGCAGGGTCCTTAGTGTCCGTGCGCGGGGCCGCCTGTCCCTCCAAGAACCCGTGTACCGAGCGGCCGGGTCACCCCGAGGGCCCGTGCGCGGGGCGGGGTCCGACACTCCGCCCTCGGGTGAGGTCCAAGACTGGAACCTCCCCCAGGGCTGCATCGGTGGCCTCAGTGGTCACCGAGTCCTGGAAATAAGCCTCCAGGCGATGTTCAGTTTCACTTAATACAAATGTAAAAGCCAGAGCAGTGCAGGTTTTTGGTGTAACAGATGAAAGCGCTGCTAAAGTCTGACCTGTGCTCTTCACGTTTTTAATGTGCTGCTAGGCAGTTTGGAAAAGGACCCTGCGGGCATCGTTTGCGCACCAGGCTCACCGCCCGGGCATCCGCAGGTGTGGTCACTGCACCTGACACTCCAAGAGGGGAAGAACGCCCTGGCCGAGTGGCTAAAGTGGTTGAGCGCCGGCGGAGCAAATCCAGTGCGGAACTAACGTTTGTTTCCCCGGTTTTAGCAGGAATTCAGTAGTCTTTTTGTTTTGTTCGCGGCACTGGGGATCTGAACTCAGGGCATACACCTTGAGCCACTCCGCCTCCCTTTTTTTCCGATGGGTTTTTTCCAGATAGGGACGCCGGCTACCCTGGAACAAGGATCCTTCTCATCTCTGCCTCCCGAGTAGTTAGGATTACTGGCGGGAGCCACCAGCGCCTGGCCCAGTAGTTTCTTTTTTTTAACCCTTTAGTTCAAAAACATATTTGGAATAGTTACATTCATAGAAAAGTTGCAAATAGGATCCTTTTTATTCCACCCCGTTTCCTCTAGAATTAACATATCACCCCCCTTCCTGTATACGTGTCACAATTAATGAACTGATATGGATACATTATTAAGTAGTGTCCTTGCTTCATTGAGATTTCTTCTGTCTTAACCTAGTGTCCTTCTTTCCAGGATCCCAAATGACCATAAGTCCTTATGTCTCTTTAGGCTCTTCTCAACTTTGGCAGTTTTTTCTTTCTTTTGGTGATACTGGGGTTTGAAGTCTTCCAGTTGCTGGGTGGTGAGCCATTAGAGCCAGCCCTTTTTGATGGTCATTATGGTTTTGAGGAGTGCCGATCCAATATTTTGTGGAAGGTCCCTCACTGGGATTTGTCTGTTTCTCTCATGGAGACATTCTCTTTTAGTAATTAATTATTTTTGTGGTACTGGGTTTGAACTCGGTGTCACGCCTGCTAGGCAGGCACCCTACCACTTTAGCCACTCCACCAGTCTGACATTCTCTTTTTAAAAAAGAATCAATGCATGGTTGTCTTTAGCGCGTTACTTCCTCACTGTGGATTTTTATCCATCTAAAAAAGCTGTACACGTGGGGCATGGTGGTACAAATCTGTAATCCCAGCACTCGGGAGACTGAGGCAGGAGGATCATGTAGGCCATCCTGGACTACAGAATGAGTGCAATACCAGCCTGAGCTATATAGGGAAATCCTGCCTGAAAAAAACCAAACAAACTAACAAAAAGGTAGTACAGTGTGTAGAACATTCACGCTGAGGTCAGGAAACTTGACTTTAGGTAGAACTAAAAATTGTCCAGCTTTACCTGACTGAAACTGATGTTTTGTATTTGTTTGGATTGATGGGAGATGACGAGGCATGAACTGAATCCTTTCGGGAAGAATTCCTGGCAGATAAGGTTGAACAAACGAGGAAGGGGGTGTGCCTTGTACCCTCCTGTCCCTGCTGGAAAGTTCCAGAAGCTTCACTTAGTTACCGGAAGGCCTAGTGGAGTCCATGGATTCCTGTCTTTTCCTGCAGCTCCCAGATGTTTTCTCTGGCCCAGCCTCAGACTCCCCCACCGCCCCCACTGCAATCTTAGATTTGGTGTGTGACTAGCATCCCACCCAGGTCAGCCCTGCCTAAATACCATCATCACCATGGTGCCCTGAGACTTTTCTCTTCCACCAGTCTTCACAAGTTAATGTGAAGCTTTGACTTGTGCTGCTCTCCACCTTCCACATGAAACCTTCAGTAGACACCCCCCAACCCGTCTGATGGCCAATACCCCTGTAACTACTGAGCATTTAAAATCTGCTTACTGTGACTGAGAAAATGGAGTTCTAATTTCATTTAATTTAATTACAGTCATCCCTTGTTGCTCTCTGGGATTGGTTCCAAGATCTCTACAGCTAACAGTCCGTGGGTGCTCAAGTCCCTTATATATGATGACACAGTATTTGTGTATAACCTACACACACCCTCACATACACTTTAAATCCTCACTAGATTATTTATAATACCTAATACAAAGTAAATGCTACCTCCTAAGTAATTTAGATTGTGTTGTTTAGAGAATAATGTTAAGAAAAAAAGCCTGTATGTATTCAGTGTAGATAAAACTCTTTTGATCTTTTTGTGGGGAGTGAGGGACAGTATTGGGGTTTGAACTCAGGGCCTCCTACTTTGCTAGGTAGGCGCTCAGCCACTTGAGCCATTGAATCCACCAGCCCTGTTTTGTGTAGAGTATTTTCAAGATAGTCTCGTGAACTATTTGGGCTGACTTCAAACCATGATCCTCTTTGATCTCTGCCTCCTGAGTGGCTAGGATTACAGGTGTGAGCCACTGGTGCCCGGCTGGATTTTTTATTTATTTATTTATTTTTGGTGGTACTGGGGTTGGAACTCAGGGCTTTGCACTTGCCTAGGCAGGCACTCTACTGTTTGAGCTATGCCTCCAGCTCTCTTAGAATACTTTTAATCCTTGTTTAGTTGAATGTATAGATGCAGGACATTTAGATAAAGAAAGCTGACTATATTTTTTATTAATTTTTTTTGTTTTACCAGTACTGGGACTTGAACTCAGGGCCTCACACTTGTTGGGTAGGCACTCCACCACTTGAGCCACTCCACTAGCAATTTTAATTTTATTTCTGGAGGAAGGGTCACACTACATAGACAAGGTTGGCCTTGCAAACTTAAGATCCTCCTGCCTCAACCTCCAGAGTGCTAGGATTACTGGCATTAATCCTGATGCTGGGCTGTATAGCTGGTGGCTACAATCAGGCAGTGCAGTAGACTGTGCTGCAGCCGTACCCTGTTGGCACTCCTACAGCTTCTGTCATCTGGTCTCATATTCTTGGCATCACTGATCACGTTCTGCCTCTCCTCACTAGAACATGTATTGTGAGAGGGCTTCCTGTGTCTGTTGACCACTGTCTGATCATCCAGAACGGGCTTGGCACTCAGCCTTGAGGTGTGAAGGTACACGTGTGTTCTGAGACATGGCCTCTTCCCAAGTACTGAAAGGTATCTTGGGACAGAGGTCACAGGACATACTGCCTTTTTTGGCGGGCAGTACTGGGGTTTGAACTCAGGGCTTCATGCTTGCAAGGCAGGCACTCTACCATTTGAGCCACTCTGCCAGCCCTTTTTTGTGTTGGGTATTTTTGAGATAGGGTCTTTCGAACTGTTTGCCTGGGCTGGTCTCGAACTGTATCCTTCTGATTTCTGCCTTCTGAGTAGCTAAAATTACAGATGTGAGCCACCAGCTCTGTAAGATGGCTGGGACATACCATCTTATTCTTACCACTAGGCGAGAGCCACTGTCTCTGATCAACCTGCGGAAGAGGAATGTGGAATCTGGAGAGGAAGAGCTGGCATCCAGGCTGGATCACTACAAAGCCAAGGCCACAAGGCACATCTTCCTCATCAGGCACTCCCAGTACCATGTGGATGGCTCCCTGGAAAAGGACCGCACTCTGACCCCACTGGGTATGTGCTAGGCCTTGGACCCTGCTGATCCCTCAGTTGGCTTTGAAGATGCTTGAGGTACTCCATCTCCTCAAACCCATGTCAAGGGCCCCAGCTCACACCTGAACATTGTCATTTTCAGTAATTACTAGCTGAATTTGATCAGGAGCAGGTTTCTTGCTTGTTTGCTTTTCCTTTTAAGAGAGATAAGTGAGAACTGGAGGAGTGACTCAAGTGGTAGAGTGCCTCCTTTGTAAGAATAAGCTTGGAGTCCAAACCCCAGTTCCACCAGAGAGAGAGAGAGACAGAGAGAGAGACAGATGGGTGAGACTCCTCTCGCTCTCTGTCTTATGGTCTACAACTTGAGCCACTCCACCAGCCTATTTTTATGATTGTTTTTTTTTGAGATAGGATCTTGTGAACTGTTTGCCCAGGGCTGCCCTTGAACCTTGAGCCTCCTGATCTCTGCCTCCTGAGTAGCTAGGACTACAGGCCTGGCCTGTTTTTGTTTTTTTTTTCCTTTTTTGAGACAGGGTCTTACTAGGTAGCCCAGGCTGGCCTTGAATCATGATTCTCTTGTCTCAGTCTCCTGAGTGCTGGGATTATAGGAGTGCACCACTATGCCTGGCTATAGGACACAGACAAACATATGTGCAGCACTTGCCTAGCATGTGCAGTGTCCTGAGTTTGATCTCTAGCACCAAAAAAAAAAAAAATTAAAATTGCAACGGGTCTTACTTGAACAAGATCAGATTCAATGCCTATCCCAGCAGGGCTTTGTGTTCTTCCTGATGCTCTGAAGTAGCACCTCTCTTGATCACTTCTTTACTGAGCACCTTCTGCAGACCTGTGCAGCACTTAAGAGAATCTGTCCATTACCATCCTCAGCACAAGGTCATGACCCAGATGGGGCTGAGTGACAGAGACGTCCTGGTCCTCACAGGTAGGTTTATTGTTGGCTGCTTCATTTTCTCACTGCTATAGAAGTGCAGCCAGCAACTCCTCCTGTGTTTGTGCCTTGTGCAGTTGTTCCTGCAAGAGAAATTCCTGGAAAAGAAAGTGCAGGGTGGTCTGCAGCAGAGTCTGAATTTTATTTATGTATTAGAGCAAGGGTCTCACTGTGTTGTTCATGCTGGTCCTGAACTCCTAGGCTCAGGAGGTCCTTCTGTTTTAGCCACCCAAGTAGCTAGGACCTCAGGTGTGCACCACCATGCTTGGCTGAAATTAAATGTAAACAACTTCTTTGAATGGGACAGTACCTCTCTCTGTGCATTCAAAAAATGTGATGGTAAAAAAGGTTCCAGGTCTGTTCTCCAGAAGACTGAGCCCCGCTCTGAAGGGATGCTTCTGGCTCCTATGTAAGCATGCAGAGGAACCACATTGGAACATGGCTTCCTGGGTTGTTCTCAGCCAGTGCTAAAATTCATTTGAGGAAAAGCACATGTACTTGCAGCCCATGTGTGCCTGTCACCCTGGGGTGTTGAGTTTATGTGTTTTGGCATCTGTGTTAGAGTACTGGGGCGTGATTTCAGATGTGGTTGAGTAAGAGTGGTGTGAGCAGTAGCCAGTGCTGGCAGCTTTCCTCCTCGTTATTAATGGAATCAGATGCGTTTTTCTGTGTAGGCTTGAGAACAGTTTGCTCCATGAAGCCCTGGGCCTAACTGGGCCTGTGAGGCAGGGCCCTCGTGTCCTGTAAAGTGTCACAGTTTGTGCTGTGAGTACAAAAGGGCTCAGACACATGAGCTTCTCAAGTGTTTCTCCTTCAAGGTCGGGAACAGGCCGAACTCACAGGGCTCCGACTTGCAAGCTTGGGGTTGAAATTTAGTAAAATCGTCCACTCCTCCATGACGCGTGCCGTGGAGACTACGGACATTATCAGCAAGCACCTGCCAGGTGAGTGCTGGGTGCCGGTGGTGGGCACTCCTGCCCAGCTGGCTTCTCAGATGCAGCTTCTCAGAGCACACCTTTGCTCTCCTCAGGTGTCTCTAGAGTCAGCACAGACCTGCTGCGGGAAGGTGCCCCCATCGAGCCCGACCCGCCTGTGTCTCACTGGAAGCCAGAGGCTGTGGTAAAAATGCCTCCCCCACGTACTTCATTTGGGACAGGGCTTGCCCTGTCAACCTCAGCCTTATCTGCTCCCACACTGACGATCCCTTGCTCTGCCTTCAGCAGTATTATGAAGATGGAGCCCGGATTGAGGCCGCCTTCCGGAACTACATCCACAGGGCAGACGCCAAGCAGGAGGAGGACAGCTACGAGATCTTCATATGCCACGCCAATGTCATCCGCTACATCGTGTGCAGGTAGGCACTGCTGGACTGCACTCAGCTCGGGGTATTTAGACAGGAAGGGGGAGATTAGAAGGCGGAGGCCACATGTCCACAGTGCACTCTGCTCTCTGCCCAGGTCCCAACACCCCCCTCAGAGTGGCTTGTGTCTTTCCTGGCCTCGGGGTTCTCTGTTGGGCGCTCCCTTAGTCTGTCTCAGGCTGGCCTTCTCAGTTACTTGTAGGGCATCTATCTGTCAGCTTCCACTTTGTTTTGTTGGCAAGAGCAGAACAACCAGGTTCCTGGTGCCTGAAGTGCCCTCTGGAGATGGAGTGTGACTAGGAGCTGTGTGCAGGCTTCCAGTGCTCTCTGAGATCAATCATTATCTGGGAATTGTGCAAAAACCCTATTTCCCATGGGTCCTACTGGCAGCAGTTAGGTCTGGATTTGCTCAGAGGGGATTCCATTTCCCAGCCTGCCTGTCACACAAACTGCTGAGTTTGTGTGATTGCAGATACATGGACATTCCCCTTTTGAGTCAGGATCTTTGACTATGCTGCTCAGACTGTTCTGTTGGGGCAGGAGTTCCTGTGTTGTGGGTCTTTTCCCCATTCTGCACACAGAACGATCAGGGCTCATGCTGTCTCCCAGCTATAGCCTCTTCTCATACACTTTCTATGCAGCCTCCACATCCGACAGAGGCCTCTTGGGTAGGAGGGCCACCAAAGGATTCACCAAATCTCAGTAAAGTGCAGTTTGAAATAAAGTGGTTCCCACCTCCCTCCCATTAGAAAATGCTCATCAGGACCCCATTAGCCAAAGGGTCTCTTCTCCGGTGACCGAGCATCCCTGGTGGTTGATGCCATCTGAAGCCGTGTGCTGGGTCTCTGCTCCATGGCCTTAGGCTCTTACCTGGGCCGTGGTATGGTTCCCCTCAGATGTTGCATGTGGGTCTGGCCAGAAGCCCAGGAGTGGCTTGGGAGGGTCACGAGAGCAGCAGTCCCAAGAAATGCAAGCTGTTGGGGATGTGGGATCCGCCTTCTGGCTTGGTTCACAGTGGCTATCGGGTCAGACTTCAGAGCTGGTGGGAAGGAGGGTGGCATCTCAATGGACAGGTGCTTAGCTCACACCCTCACGTAAGAGCAAAAACTCCAGGATGGCATGGTCCCAGCCATCTGCCAAGACCTCCTATGTGCTCACTCCCAAGCCTGTGAATGAGGTCTGGGATCTCTGCGCACGTTGACAACCCTATACCATATGCTGTCACTGGGAGCTGACACTAGTGCTGGAAACACAGTTGTACTCACCTGTGTAGGTGAAGTGCTGCGAGGCCCCCACTGCTCCTGTGCCAGTTCTGTCTTGGAGAGGGGTCCTGTGACTTGTGAGGGACAGTGCTGAGGAGGCGTTATAAAGCAACCCGAGCCAGGCACCAGTGGCTCACACCTGTAATCGTAGCTGTTCAGGAGGCAGGGATCAGAAGGATCCTCTTTCAAGGCCAGCCCAAATAGTTTGAGAGACCTTATTTTGAAAAAAACCCATTGCAAAAAAGGGCTGGTCGAGAGAATCAAGGTGTAGGTCCTGAGTTCAAGCCCCAGTACTGAAATAAAAAAAGCATAAGCTATGCTTTTAAGTTGACTAGCATGTTCAGCTATTGCTGAGCTGGGCTTGGCTTAAGCCAGCTTCCTAAGGCTGGTGACTAGAAGGAAGCAGTGACATTGAGCTCTTCAGCATATACTTTAAAGAGAGCATGAAAGTGCTGAGGGGTTGTGGATCACACCTGTCCTGGGAGAAAGCCCCCAGGTCCTGTCAGAAATGGGTCTGGCACACTACAGAGCTGCCCCTTATATACTGGAAAGGCAGACGTGGAATCACACGTGCTGGCAAGAACCTAGCGTGTTTCTGACACAGTCCCACCAGGGGCGGGTCCTTATTTGGGACAGCCCCTTCCTCTGAGAGCCCTTTGTTGAAAACAGTGTCTGCTTGGAATGTCCAGAGGCTACTAGCCTTGTCTGACCCCAGCATTTGCTGCCTACAGTGTGATTCTGTACAAGCTGATCTGTAGGCCCGAGCCTCCCACTACCTTCTTCTCTCCCTTCCCAGAGCCCTGCAGTTTCCTCCAGAAGGTTGGCTCCGCCTCTCCCTCAACAATGGCAGCATCACTCACCTGGTGATCCGACCCAATGGCCGTGTGGCACTCAGGGCCCTAGGGGACACAGGATTCATGCCCCCTGAGAAGATCACCCGGTCCTGAGGCTACCTGCAAGACCACCCTCTCAGCTGGCAGCTTGTCCAGGCAGCGCTGCGGTTTCCTTTTGTGTCTTGAG
This sequence comes from Castor canadensis, assembly GCF_047511655.1. Classification (NCBI taxonomy): domain Eukaryota; kingdom Metazoa; phylum Chordata; class Mammalia; order Rodentia; family Castoridae; genus Castor; species Castor canadensis. The sequence goes on from NC_133403.1 coordinate 47,110,816, forward strand.
GAAGAGGATGTCGGGAAAGTATGCAAATGTCTCACATGCTGTGTTTGGATACCTGTTTCTGGCCTAGGCTGAAAAAAAGGAACATTCTAGTCAATGGCCTGATTGTAAGCTTTTCTACTTTATATGCCTGCCAGGACAACCCTGTGGGGTATGTGGTGAGAACCTTCTCAGGCAGGAGGGCCTTCCTGAGGACTAAACAGGCCTCATCTTGCTGGGCCCTCAGGTGACTTCAGAAGATCCTGACCATAGTGGCTGAGCAACCCACAAGCTCTGACAGAAAGCCAGTCAGGCAAGACGATGGTTTTGTTCACAGCTCTTTTTGCTTCTTCATATATTCTAATTTCTGAAAACTGGTCATTTAAATATTTGTCGAAGGTTTTCCTCACCTGGGTTCTTGCTTTGTAAACGAGAGTTAAGAGATCTGATGTTGCTGTGTTTGAACTCACTGACGGACACAAGGGCTGATCACCCGCTGAGGTGAACCTGAGCTCTGAGGGAGGAAATGAGGCTGCAGAGCAGCTGTGGCTTGCTCCTCACTGAGAGAGGTGGTAGGTAGGTGACAGCCCTGTAGTCAGATCTCTGGAGCCAATGAAATATCCCAAACTAGCTGGGTCTGGTGGCTCACCATAAACCCAGCACTTGGGAGGCTGAGGCAGCAGAAGGACCTCAAACTTGAGGTCAGCCTGGGCTGCCAAGTGAGGCCCACTTTCTGTTAAGCTTTTGGGTTAAAAAATTAGAAATGAGAAGTGTATCCCAAATCTTGTTAATTAATTTAAAAAGTATAATTTCTACAAAGCGGAAATGCTCTTGAGCATTTTCTGTACTCAATACAATGAACTGGGATATTTGATCCGTTTCTTTGTCCTCTTTGGAAATAACTATGTAATAAAATTTTAGTGTTTTTTCAAAAGTATTAATTGTGACTGCTTTAGAGAAAATAGGAACCTGTGCCATGAGACCAACAGCAGTTGTGTCTAATCCTTTCCTACAGTGTCTCATTCCCAGGGCTGGCAGCACCACTGCATGTCCTACTCAGAGGACATCCCACCAGCAGCATGTGCCATTTCCTAGAAATGGTGGTGCACTAGAGACTGCCAACTTCTAAACACAAAAAACTACGTGTGCCTCACTTCTGACCTCTGACAGTATAGAGGTAGTGAGTTGCCCATGGTTAGTGCAAAGGGCATGTCGTAGCCCTGACAGCTGACCTTGAGGAACCACATAGCATTTAAGGAACAATCTGTGGCTTTGCGGTGGGGCCCTAGCTCCTAGTGCATAAACAGGGTCTTGTCTCCTAAGGCTGTGATGTCCATCTTCAGGGAGGCACAGTGGTTGCTCTGGACAGCAATGAGCCTCCAAGTAGAAGCCAGGCTGTGCACTCTGGCCACCAGTCAGCTGCCCTAGCTACTCTCACACTGCCCTTCTGTCTCCCTGTCACAATGGGTCAAACCGATGCTGTGACCAGCCTGGAGCAGGAAGGATGCTGCCAGTTTCATCAGTGAATCCCAAGACCAGTGATTCAGCAGATTTTTCAAATTCTTCTCCTAAGTGTGCTACTCAAGTTAGCTTTGAAGCCAACTATATGAAATTGAGCTGTCCAGGTTTTGTCTGAAGGTTTTGTCTAAAACGGTTTGCTTCATTTTAAGAGCTTGTGGTGCCTGTACCCTGTATTTCTTTGAATGTGAGAACTTCACAATTTGATTTCCTTCTCTAATATAAATTCCCTGTCAACTTTTCTACCGCCAAGTCTTCCTCAATGGCTTTGCAGCCCTGGCAGTGAGGATAGCTTCTGGATCAGTAGGTTACAGACACTGGGCAGGCCTGGGCTGAGAAGGCAGAGAAGCAGCAGAGCCCCCAACTGCCAGAGTGCCCCTGAGGACCTTCAGCCTGTGTATGTGTGCATGCTGTTAACACCTGGGAAGGAGTGAGTGTTCACAAGCCCATGCCAGGGAGGGAACTGGCCAGGGCATTTGGACAGTTACAGGGACCTAGCGATACCATGATGGAAAATGTCCACTGGTTTTTAGTGCTGGGGATTAAACCCATGCCCCTGGTTTGGGACTCATGATTGAAGACCTACTGAAACAATGGTAGCACTAAGCTAAATTGGCTGAAATGAAATTGTACACCAGGAGAGGGAATTTTTCACAACTATGTTAGGACAGAACATAGTCTCTCTCTTACTCTGCTCTGAGCACAGCAAGTAAGTTCAGCACAGTGTTGTGCACCTGTAGTACCAACTACTTGGGATTCTGAGGCTGGAGGATAGCTTGAGCCTAGGAGCTCAATTGCCTGGGCAATGGCAAGACCCGCATCTCAAAATAAATAACCCAACAAATAAACCACACTTAGGTTAATGTAGTATTTCATAAAATGCTATTTACAAGGACAGAATTGCCAGGTGACATAAAGCATTTACTGGAACAGGTATCACCTTGTTCACACAAGTGGAGAAAATATCAAAGGTGGCCAAAAATTGCACTATGCAAATTAGGGCAAAAAACAAAATTCCTATTTGAATGTTGACAACAACATACAGGATGGTTTACTAAAGCTTCAGAGAAAACATCAGCTCTGAATGTAACATCCATGTTCTGATTTCTTTTTGAAAACAAAAACACCTTTTTTGGAATGTTATAGTTTTCAGAAGAGACTGTTTTACAGCCAGATCTTCCATACAACAAATGAAACACGCCATGTAACAAACTTCTGAATTCTAAATCCTAAATCTTTCTTATGCCTACTTAGTATCTTTGTATATGCTTAAAAAGTAAATTCAGGAAAACTATTTACAAAAGGCACTGAAGTTGGCAAATGCAGTGGTAGTTTTTTTGTTTTGGATGAAGCAGTACAAGTGTCTGCACAATACTGCTTGTGTGTGAGCAGCTGCTCAACAGCCAGGACAAGACCCATTATCACCATACTGGCAACTAAGCAGAGGAAACACTCAGGTGCGGGTGAGAAATAAAGACCTTCTGTTACTGCTGGTGAGAATTCTGTGACTACTTGCATGAGCCTTCCTCACCCCAGAATGTGTTTTCCAAGAGAAAGCTACTTCTATCTTCTGATCGGTGTTCAAGCATTGCCATAAGCCTGAGACTAAAATGCCCATTTGCTCTCTGCAACTCACTATGGAAAAGACTAGGGTCAAATGGTACCCAGGGCTGTGACATCATCATGTATCAGAAAGCTGCTCTCCAACAGGTGAGTTGATGCACAACTTGTGCAAGGGTTGTGAACTTGTGCAGGTATGCAGGGTTGCTGCTGCTAACGCTGAAGTTGACCCCCTCCAGAGCATCTCCTCAGGGCTGGGAGAGGACAGTACACTATCTTTGCACTTTTGCCCCATTTGAGGGAGGGTGTGAGTGAGGCAGGGTCTCACTCTGTAGCCCAAGCTGGCCCTGAACTTGTCTCCTCAAACGATGGGATTACACATATACACACCATCATGCCCAGCTTCCTTTGCTCTATTTGCACTTAGGAATCCCAACCTGAAATGTCTGGATCATTACTATAACCACATTTTTGAGAAACTTTGTATTAGATTTTTTTTTTTTTTTTTTGCAATGCTGGGGATTGAACACAGTGAGTTTGCATTCACTAACTTCTTCCAAAATAACAGAAATTTAAATTTTACATTGGCATTTTCTAAAATTCTTATACCCTCAAAGTGAGGGTTAATAAATTACTCAGAATAAATTCTTTTGTGGAACTTTACCAATAAACATCATCCTTCTTCCTTTAAAAATGAAGGAAACAGCCCCAGCAGGGAGTGCCAATCCTACAGGGCTGCAAGTTGGGCCATGTGTGTCATCCTTCGGAGGTGGCTCCCATGTGCAGGACTGTAGCGGCCAGGGCTGCCCAAGCTGAGGGAGGAGGTGCTGTGGCCAGACTTTCCAGGGCTGCTGCCAGCAGATCCACTTCGCCCCGGACTGCAACTCTGAGGGTAACCAAGATCTGGAAGCTGAGACTTTAACTTTCCTTTCAGTGCAGGGCTTGGCCAACTAGAATCAAACAAACAAACAAAAAAAAAAAATCTGTTAGCACAGATGGGTTGAGAGTACAGTCAAAAACATGGCAAGGACCTGGATAGATGCTACCAAATAGACACTTCTGAGCATCGAAGATTTTCCACACAAAACCTGTGTGACCCCAACTACAAATCCTGGATGCCACCATCCCTGCCACTCAGACTGTCGGGATAAGCTGGGTCTGCCTTTCCACTTACCTGTGTGCATCATGACCACACAGACACTAGGCCTGTACTGGAGGAGTTGCACACATTAGCATGGTTAAGGGGATTGCAACTGACAGAACCACCCATACATGACCCCATTGTCACCTCTGTCTGTCTGAGGGAGAGTACCCCAGGACTGCACTCTTCCATCTGTGCACAGCTGGGTACAGGCCAGGGTCAACATCTGCACACCCGAGCGCTGCCAAGACATCCCGGTCTAGTTTTGATGGCTCCTCTCTAGGGTGTAGGATGGACGATGAAAGAAAAAGCAGAAACACCTCTGAGTGAAAAAACCAAAGACCTTCAAAATACCACTGCATTTTTAATTCAAGAACCTAGCAAACAAACAGAATGAGGTGCAAGACAATCTAGCTGAGCATGTTAACCACCAACTACCCCAGAATTTGAGGGCGTCAGCTGGAGGAAACAACAGGTAGTGTGAGAGCCAGAGCAGATAGTTGGCCACCATCCCACAGTGAGTGCATGGGGACAGGGCAAAGGTCACCTTCAGGACACAAGCTTCGTACCCCATGGTAGCACCATCTACCCTGCTGTTGATAGGTGGTATTGGCTTCTGCCCCTTCTTGGGGCAGACTGAACTCTTTTAGTGGTGTTAACTGCCCTGGCAATAGCAGACCCCTGATCAGCCAGTCCAGCTGAAAGAAGACCCTTAGGAGTGTTACAAGTTACATACTCAAGACAAACAAAGATGGGAACCACTGTGTATGTCAACTGTGGGAAAGGAGAAGGCATCAAAGGAACTACAAACAGTGCCACAACTGTACAGAGCATTGCTCGCTTACCCAAAAAGGAAGAGTTTCCTGGTGGTGTCCCTCATGGTGGGCGAGGACACAGGTGCTACAGCAGTCTGGCTCCCAGACTTGGAGCTGCTGGGACCCCAGGACCTTTCAGCTGTTCCCAATGGAGTCTCATTGTTTGTCCCGACCTGGTTGTTTTCTACCAGTCTGTCTGCAACAGGGGGAGGTGCCAGTAAGGCACTTTCTTCTGTGTCCTTTCTTGAAGTCAAAACTTTCTTATCTTTAGTTTTCCTGTTTGATGTCTCGGAAAAGTTACTTCCTAGATTTTCCAAATTCAATTTATCAAACTCAAGAGTCAAATCAGAGACAGGTGGCAGAAGGGCCACCTCCCCATTGGGAGCCTCTGGTCCCCCCAAGCCTGGGGTCCTGTGATTGAGAAAATGGCAGAGCCCATTTCTGCTGCTGTGGGGACAGTGCTCATCTGAGGCTTCTCCACTGTTGGCCTTCTGCCCCAAGGGAAGGGCACCGCACTCTGTATTCCCAAAAGCTTGGATTGTGGGCTGGCTCTTATTTTGAACTGTATTCTGCCGATTTTTAATTTCTTCTAAGCTCATGTCATCCTCCTCGTCTAGAAATGCCCCCACGGAGATGGAATTGCTGTGCTTCTTCCCACTGCCTGTGAGAGCAACAGAGCAGCATATCATGTGCAGGACAGAACCAAGATGAGTGCTCTACTCAGCGTACTGTACGCCCTGTGCTCTCAGCACGAAATGACTCTAATGAACCACCTCATCAGGTTTCAATTCACACCATCACCTGCATTACTCCTGGAACACCACAAGTAGAAATTAACCTGGGGCCTCCTCCATGACAGGAAAGAATGCAAAGAAAAACTGAGGCCAAGGGCCAAGCCCAGGCAATGGGGCTGAGGATAAATGGCAGCCAGCTCCCCTCCAGCTCTGTCCTGCTGGAGCTCTAGAAAGATCACATGGAACAACTCCAAGAAGACTGCTGCACTGCTCTATTCTGCAAATGAAACAAGCAGAACTTCTTGAGAGCAGCACTGTGCTGCCCGCTGCCCACCACAGGGAAGTTTCCATCTTTGTTGTCAAAACAGCTGCCTCTTCAATTGAGCACATACTAGTCAGGAAATGAACTCACTTTTTTCCAACATTAATTAAATGCACACAGTCACATGGGACAATAGGTTTAGAGTAAGTAAGACCACCTCCCAGCTCACCTGACCCCTAGCCTGGCCAGTCCATCCAATCACACCCAGAAGGTACATGCCCCTTGGCTGCAGCAGGGCAAAGCCTGAGGGCTGTAATGACCTCACTGCAGCTTCACATACCAGTCAGGGGCGACTCTTTAATTTTCGTTTCTTTTTAATTTAATGTATATGTGGACCACTTTAATTTTCTTTCCATCATTTCAGGGAATTTAATTTGCAAAGTGCTGTATAGGCTAATGGTTCAATTTTAGCTATATATTTTACTTTTTTCCCCCAGTATTGTGGTTTGAACTCAGGACCTCGTACTTGCTAGGCAGGTGCTCTACCACTTGAGCTATGCTCCCAGCCATTTTTGCATTAATTATTTTTTAGGTAAGGACTCTCATTTTTGCCCAGGGTCAGTCTTAGACCTTGATCCTCCAAACTATAGCTTCCCAAATAACTGGGATGATAAGTGCAGACTGCCACACCTTATTGATTGCTTATTGATTGAGATGGGGCATTGATAACTTTTTTGCCCAGGCTGGCTTCAAATCACTGTTTGGTCCTCCAGGTGTCCTCCTCTGGACTAGCTGTGATCACAGGCACCAAATGTACCTAGCTTAATTTTAACAGGGCATATTTGATCAGCTTGATTTTCTGAGATGAGAGTCTCCAGGGGAGAGTGGTGCTCAAGAAGGGGCGGTGGCAGCAGAGGCTCAGGAAGAAAGAGAAAGGGGATAAGCAGACTGGGGCTCCTCTTCCCCAGCTCTCCTCCATCTCACTGTCAATTCACTAATTTTGTTTTTAGATTAAAAGTTTTAATTACAAAAATGATATACACTACTTGCAAAAAATTTGGAAAACACTTTCAAGTGAAGCTGAATCCCAGTATCATATGTTGTAATAACCCAACTATTTGAAAATGAATGTTATGCAAATACATTTAAGTTAAATAGAATTGTATTAAAATAACTATGGACTTTCGTCTTTTCTCCCATTGTATGCATTGTTGCACATGATTTATTGTAACTGTAAGCCCTTTTTCTACATCACTGATTACACTTTAAAAGCACAATTTTTAATTCTGCGTAAGGACAGAACAATTTATTATCAATCTTCAACTGTTAGAAATAAGCTACGTTGAGTTTTCCACTGTTTCACAAACAAGGCTGGGGCTCTTGAGCATCTCTAACTCTTTGCTCACAAGTGATTCTGATCAAGCACCATGTCCACCCAGGCCTGGAGACAGCTTGATGGGAGGGTGCCACTCCTAACTTCCTGAAATACTTTCCACATTGGGATTTCACATATGTACTTTACTGCATTTCTTTTATTAATGGTGAAATACATTTATCTGTCAGAGAGACTGGAGTTTGAACTCAGGGCTTTGCACTTGCAAAGCAGGCACTCTGGTTATTTTGGAGATAGGGGTCTTGTGAACTATTTGCCTAGGCTGGCCTCAAACAGTGATCCTCCCAACCTCAGCCTCCCAAGCATCTAGGAGGCATCCTGTGCCTTTTATTTCTTTTGAAGATTTTCTTCTCCTTTACCCATTTGCTTTGGGGGTATTTTTGTCTTTTTCTTACAGAATTTAAGAACTCTCACTATTTTCCTTTTTCTTCCTCCAATGCTGGGGAGAACCCAGGGCCTTGCTCATGCTGAACATGTGCTCTGCTACAGAGCTACACTACACCCCAGGCCAATTTTTCCTCTTTCAAAACGCTAAAGTGTTATGAATTACTTAATGTTGTTGTCAGATTAACCTTTTTGTGATCATTCCATTCACTATTTTTGCGCTCTTTGAAGTGCTCTGTACCCTGAAGGCTGGCAAAACATGCCAGCATTCTGAAACCTGTCTTCCTTGTCTTTTTCCTGACATCATGCAATGTAGTCAAAGTATATTTAGAAAAAATACATAAGAAACAACACATCTAAACTATTACACCTGTAAGTTACTCAAATCTGGTCAGGAAACAAAGTCAGAAGTAGCAACACCACTTGCCATGAAGCCATGGTTCTCACATATATCTGCACAAATACCTTGTGACATCATCGTGAGGAAAAGTTCCCCATTTTCACAGTAAAATCACTTGAGGCAGAGAAGAGAACCTTATGGCCACTTAGCCCACACTTGCTCACCAGAGGAGAAAGCTTTGTCTCGAGGGCAGGCTTCATTTTCTCCTGTTTCTTCTTGAGCCCTTTTGCCCATTTCCTGTTGGGCAAGATACTCTTCAAGTCTTTGCAGGCCCTCCTGGGAAGACAGATCAACAAAACAGCCCAGAAATTCCCAGTATTCAACCCAGGGATACCCCAGCTCATGAGCTAGCTCCCTGTAAGAAATAAAACACAATTAACCAGTTGAGAACAACAGAAGAAATACCCACAGAACTGACTGCATAGAAAATAGTCACTTAATACTCAGAGGGTCAAAATAATGTCTGCAATCTTGGGTGTAATTTGTTTTATCCTAAACTTGGGGCTAGAATTAAATTTGCATTTTTCTAGCTCTTCCTTAACAGGTGAGACTCAGTAGCACCCCTTGAAGAGGGAGAGCTATACTCCCAGCTGCACTTACACTAGCTCCACAGCCAAAAAGTCACACAGTAATACCCTACCCATGCATACCTTTTTGGCCAGGCGCATAAAAATCTAGAAGTCTGTGGCAGGGTCAAGCTATACACCTCAAATTGGGCCTGTATTTTTAAAAACAACTCTACCATATCCCAGTAAACACCTCTAGGAACTGTTATCTTTAAGCAGTCGCAATCACTTTCCATCTTCCATCAGCACACACCACACTATGCAGAGACACCACTTAAGCCTATATTATCTCAGCATGGTCCTGTAAGTACCTCCCCACTCTCTCGATGCCTCGTTCAGGATCAGACTTCCTGACACTGTGGAAGAAGCCTGCTTTCTCTCGAGGTGGAGTTTTCCAGAGTTTGCGAAAATCTTCTGCCTAGGAAGAAAAGAAGTACTGAAATACACTCTGTCTCCAGCTCACCAGGATGTCAGAGCCACCAGCACCAGACGCCACAGCCATGTGGCTGCTCTGTGTACAAGAGAGGCTGCATGACCACACTTTGAACCTGGGCAAGGGGGTCTCCTGCTCTGCACCAGTCTAGTTTGTAAGGGCGAGATCCGGCCTAGGAGGCCCCTGAGAGGCTTTGCTAGCCCTGAGGACAGCGGCATCTCCCACCCCTACAGTATGTGTATATGCTTATACACATACCATGTTTCCCATTACACAAGAAAATAGACATTAATCTTCTGCATCACTCTTACGGGAGTTTAATGTTTAGTGCAATTCATGTAACCCTAAACATCTCATCTCATTTTGAAGACATTTTTATAGTGCCAAATAACTATTTAAAAGTTGGGTTTTCGGGCACTGGTGGCTCTTGCCTGCAATCCTGGCTACTCAGGAGGCTGAGATCAGGAGTACTGAGATTCGAAGCCAGCCTGGGCAAACAATTTGTGAGACCCTACTCCAAAATACTCAGTAACTTAAAAAAAAAACAAAGCAAAACAGGGTTGTTTGCTTCATCAGCACATGTACGAAAACTGGAATAATAGTAAGATTAGCATGATCCCTGCACAAGGATGACACACAAATTCATGAAGCATTCTATGCCTGGCTTATTTAGAAAGTTTTATTTTTTTTGGGCGGGGAGGCCATACTGGGTTTGAACTCAGGTCCTTGTATTTGCTAGACAGGTGCTCTACCATTTGAGCCAGGTCTCCAGCCCTTTTTGGTTTTAGTTGTTTTGTCAGGTAGGGTCTCACTTTTTTTGCCTGGGCCAGTCTGGACTGTGGTCATCCTTCTTATCTTTCTCATGTAGCTGGGATGACGGGGCGCACCACCACAACCAGCTTTTTTGTTGAGATGAGGTCTAACTTTTTGCCCAGGCTGGCCTCAAACCATGATCCTCCCTATCTCTGCCTCTCAAGTACCTGGGATTACAGGTGTGAGCAACTGTGCCCACTTAGAAAGTTTTTAACAAGACCACATAAATGTCAGTGTGTGAAATATTTTACTGGAAAAGTTATAAATTTGGCAGAAAAACATGTTTAATACTTGACCTAGCAACTCTACCATTATGAACTTATTGAACATCGTATGTATGAGTACAGCCCAAATGGCTGAGGTCTGGATACAAATAAAGACCTCAAGGAAAGGTACATGATGTCAGGAGCTTGGACATTTGAGAGGAAGAGGTAAGAGTTGCAAGCTGGTCTACAGAAAGAAGGTAGAACTGCAAACAGGTGTTTCCGAAGTCACAATGACAGCTAGACCAGACAGGCAGGGCAGTCCATATGGAAGAATGGGACGACACTCAGGAGGGGTTGACCCAGATAAGTATCACTATGTTAAGAGGTGTGGCTCCCAGCACACCACCCCAGCTAATGTTCCAGAGCCTCTCAGTACCTCATGGCAAATGGCTTCAGATAAGGATGACCTTTGAGTTCCACAGGAGTTGGTCTTCAAGACCAGAGTAACAGGCTAGAGTGCCCAGCACTGCCATGTGGGGACAGAAGGATGATTCCAGAAATTTCCTTCCCCAGCAGCTCACCTTGGATGGACTCAGGGGCCCCACAAAAGCCCTCAGGGTCAGCACAGGGTCTCTGGGGCCACCTCTACAGTGGCTGGCATGGGAGGCCTCATCTGTCTGGTCTGAGGACCACAGCTCCCCAATGACCGGAGAGGAAGTATCTTCTGCTCTCAGAAGTGGCACATAGTAGTGACCTGAGGAAGAAGACAGGTGTCAACTGCAGGCTCCTACTTGCCTGCTGTGAGTCACGGTCTGAATGAACAGCAGGGAAACAATGGTGGAAGGAACCAAGTAAGCTCTGGGGCTAGGACCACAGCAAAGACCAGTTTGTGCCAGGACTCACCTAACTTAGTGAGCCTCACTTTTTTTGTTGTTTTTTGTGGTACTGAGGTTTGAACTCAGGGCCTACACCTTGAGCCACTCCACCAGTCCTTTTTTGAGATAGGGTCTCACCAACTATTTCCCTGTGTTGGCTTTGAACCACGATCCTCCAGATCTCTGCCTCCTGAGTAACTAGGATTACAGGTGAGCCTTACTTCTTTAAGAAACGAAAGGAAGGGAAGGGGAGCAGGAGACAGCCCCAGGAAGCTCTAAGACCCTGGGGCTGAGAGCTAATACAGCAGGAGCTTAATACATGTTACAGAGGTCACATTTCCCACATCCTACCTCAAGTTACTCACTCCTATGGAAGACAGCTTTCAGGTCCATCCCCACAGCCCTGCAGTAAAGAGTCTTGCTAGAGCACTGCCTGTCATGCTGCCCACAAATACCTGAGAATTTTTTAAATTTTAAATGCTTGTAATACCTTTTATTAGTTTCTAATTATTTTATTCTATTTTCATTGTACAGTATACTGAAAACTACAGCAATTAAAATACTGTATTTCAGTATCTGCAATTGGGATTTTATCATATATGTATGAGATTTCACAGGTTGACAGGTTTTTTGGTTTTTTTTTTTTTTCCCCTCAGTGGTACACGAAATAATGGACTTTTGTTTCATTTTATTTTATTTTTAAAGTACATGGTAAATTTCACCTATAACTGTCTACTCATAAAATACTAACATTTAGTCTTTGGCATATTCAAGTCCTTTAAATTATTTTGTGTGTGTGTGTGTGTGTGTGTGTGTGTGTGTGTGTGTGTGTGTTGAGGATTGAACCCAGAGCTTTGTGCTTGCTAAAATGACCTATGCACAAGCTCTACCATGGAGCACTACCCAAGCTCCTAAAAATTTATACCTAGGACTGGAGGTGTGGCTCAAGCAGTACAGTGCCTGCTTTGCAAACACAAAGCCCTGAGTTCAAACCCCATTACCACTAAAACAAACAAACAAACAAACAAACAAACAAACAAAAAGCCCCAAACAATACAAAACTTATACCTAAAGGACTGGGGTATAGCTCAGTGGTAGACTGTGCCTCCAGGCTCAAGGCCCTGAGTTCCATCCTCAGCACTATGGGGAAAAAGCTGCATATACAAAACTGGATTCACACTCTAAGTAGTTTTATGTCTGGCTTTTTAACCCTATTTCATTTCCTCAAACACTGCAGGTCTTTCCTTATCTTTGCATAGATCTTGTTAGGTGGGGCAGCATTCAGCAGCAAGGCTGCAGCGTGCTTTCTGGTGGTGTCTACAACCCAAAAGAGGTCACAGCATGACCAACTAAACTGACCTACATCCAGGCTTCCCACACGACCCTCAGCAGGCAGCACAGAAGACATGCAGGGTTTGGTAGGACTGGGTAGCAAGCAGAAACATGAATGCAAAAGTGCTGTTCTAAGAAAACAATTGGCTGCCCACATTTTATGGTCAAGCACATCAGACAGAATAGCTACCGATTTCCACAAAGCAATACTAGCCAACATTTTAAGGCATTTCTGTCAGTGTGGCTTGAAAATCCACAGGACAGACCAATCACTGTACTTGTGTTCTATAATACAACTAGGGTCTCCAACTAATGCCAGATGGCTCAGGAAATACCTCTGTGGCCAATACCCCATGCTGGGATGCATTTCTTGTAAGTACATGGGTTTACAGGCAGGAAGCATAATTAGCAAAATTCTTAGGAAGGGATCAGAGGACAAATGGGTCAGGATCAGCACCACTTCTACAGAAGGACAGACATGAATGCTTGGGCTTCATGGGCTGCATCGCATGGTCTCGGAACTAGGCAAGTGCCCAGAAACAATGCGCTCTGGCTGTGTGCTCATACAGGAAAGGCAGGCAAAACCCAGGGGGCAGAGAGCTGCAATCTCACTCAGCAGAATCACCAGACATGGTAAGAGGTAGCAAAAAACAAAAACAAAAACAAAACGGCACTTTTGCATCTTCTGAGATTCACTGAAAATGACAGGAAGATGGTGAGACAAGCTCCTCCTAAAACCAGTCATCTCCTCACACCTGAAGCCTACAGAACATAAGCACAGGTGACACAACATTCTTCTGATCAGAAGAGTTCTGGAGGCCTCAGAAAGCTAATTCATGGCCAGGTGCCATGGTGCACACCTATGGTCCTATCTACTTGGGAGACTGAGGCTTAAGCCCACGAGTTTGAGACCAACCTCGGTAGCATAGTGAGCCCTGATCTGAAAAAGAAAAAAAAAAGGACTGGGAGTGTAGCTCAAGTGGTAGAGCATCTACCTAGCAAGTGCAAGGCCCCAAGTTCAAACCCCAGTACTGCCAAACAAAAGAAAACAAAACAAAAACTCAGGAAAGAAAGAAGACTCCCACCTCAGTAGAAAGATGACCCCAACAGGCCATCATTTTTCTTTTTTTTTTTTTTGGTGCTGAGTATTGAACCCAGGGCCTTGTGTATGCTGGGCAAGTGCTCTACCACTGAGCTGTATTCCCAGTCCTAGGGTCCTGGTCTTGGAAGGCTGAACCCAGTGGGGCAGTCAGGAGGGCAGCAGAGGGAGGCGGGTCCTCTTGTACATAAACCAACAAACAAAAGCCAAACCATCCAATCAAACTAGGAGCTCTCAGCCACAGTCCTTCTTGGAGAGGAATGATCAGAGAAACCTGTGAGAGATCCACAGGGACAGAGGGTGAGGCCTGAACACAAAGCACTCTCAAAAACAGCTCAAAGAATAGACTCAAGGGCTTGGGGCATGGCTTAAGTGTGAGGCCCTTAGTTCAAATCCCCATACTACAAGAAAAAAAAAGCAAACAAACAAAAACCACAATGAGGAGACGGTATAGATCAGTTGTACAGCACTTGCCTAGCATGCACAGGCCCTAGTTTCAATTCTCAGCACGAGAGGAAAAGAAAGGAGTGAGTGAAACGCTAGGTGGCATGGAGTTAAAAGTGGACCAGTGCTGGAAAGAAAGTGATGGGGGATCCTGAGATGAAGTCTCTGACCGGAATTCATAGCACCACTTTCCCAGAGAATTTACAAAGGGAAGACAATGCCCTGCTGTTCGGCCCCAGAACACAAGGCCCACGGGCTCTGTCTGTCTCACAATAGGCCTCACATTCCAGGAACAGAGTCCCCAACTCACCCTTTAAATATTCTCTGATCTTCCCTTTCAGTTCCATAGGTTTACTTTTGCTTCTTTCACAAATTACCTATTTAAACAAAACACACTAAGTGAACATTCTAAATTTTAACGTATCACAACATTTAGGAAATGTGATAAGGTATCAATAAAATGATCTTTCAAAAGTAAGTTTTAAAAAAATCTTAAGTTCTAAAGTCAATAAAATAGGATGTTATCTTAATTCTAATGATTCATAAAGCTCACTCTCAAAAAAAGTGCTCAATAGCACAGCCTGTATTATGGAGGCTTTTGAAAAGGGCAAGAGAACAGAGTTCAGGATGATGAGTAAATTTTTTTTTCTTCATGTGACATTACATTTTCCTGTTTTCTGCAAGGAAATGAAAACGTGAATGTGCACTATCAGTTTTCTCAGTTGACACAGCCTGGGAGCCTACTCTCCATATTTAAATTTCTGCTGTTGCATAGCTGGTTGAGGTAGAGCTACTACCTCAGGGGAAATACAAATGTTGTATCTTTTCAACAACAGCAATCAACTTCCTGAGCCCTTAGACAATTGTAGCAATAAGAATATTTTTATTTGAAGCAATATAAAACATCCTTCAAAGTAGAGAAAAGAAATGAACCACAAAATTACCAGTCTGTGAGACACTAAAATTCTAAGTACAACTAAGCATTTTTTTTAAGCCCAATGTTTCAAAAATGTGGTGAGTTAGGACTGGGGGTGTAGCTCAAAGTGCTTGTCTCACAAGCAGGAAGCCCTGAGCTCAAACCCCAATACTGCCAAAAAAAAAAAAAAAAAAAAGATACAACACATCAAGTTGAGTCATATATATAACAAAATAAAGGTAATTTTTCAGTTGCACAATTTTCTGATGAACTATATTCTTTTTAATATATGTATTCTAAACATCCTATAGAGTGGAAGAGGAAAGAGACTGCTACCACCAAAAGGGTCCTTCAGGTTTCATTTCTAAGAGTGATAGGTCCAGCTCAGCTAACATACAGTGTGTGGTCCTCAAGCTAGCCTCAGTTTTCATCAGCTCCAGTCTCCTCTTACATATCACAGGCACAGGATGAAAGTGGCACATCTTGCTCAGTGCTACAGATCATGAAGAGGTCTGCTTTGCAAGGTGTGAATTGATTGTGTGAGGGAAAATGTGTGAGGGTCTTAGCATGGCACCTGGTTCACCTTGAGCAGAATGTATCAGCTGCTTTCAGCATCACCACCACCACCATTATCCCCCATCTCCATCACACCCCCACATCACTGCCTCCATTCTCTCTGAATTTGATCAGCTAATGTGTTTACAGGGGGAACATGATAAAGGACTGTGAGCTGTTTAGAAAAACTGACTCTCAGTTTCAGGAAAACAAACAAACAAACAAAAAAACCCCAGCAGATTGGGTGAGCTCATTCTATCCTGGCTCTACAGATGCATCATCTTTACAGAGCATATCTGGCTCAACAGTCAGTGTTCTAAACATGCCCAAACATGCCCACAGGCAAACACAATTAATGAGTTACCTGTGACTTCACTGTAGCTATGGTCATAGACTGCACACTTACGTTTGCATTTCTAACACTAGTTAGCAACTGCATTTTAATAATTACTTACATCTTCAGGTGTTTTGCCATATTTATTCTTTGGGTTTTTCACAATCAAAGGATGTGAAGAAAGCACATTGACCACATCCACATTCCCAAATTTACAAGCAAAATGCAGCGGTGTGTCATAACCCTATAAGAGGTATAGAAGAAGCACAGTCACTTATTCAACTTTTCAACATGGCTGCTGTAGGTGAAAATATGTTAAATATTTAAAGCAATAGCAAAAAAAGGCCCCCAAAACAGAAAGACCATAAAAAGACACTGTTCTTATAGTTCATAAGTACTTGATGTGCTAGCATGTACCCACTGTATACCAAGTCTTGAGCCTGACACCCTGCCCTTCTTCACTGTTTATTTAGTATTTAAGTACCCAGGCCCAGTGGGGTGTAACTTTTATAATTCATGATCTAGTACACTGTCATGTGACTAATATTTTAAAAATGAATAAAGAGGCCAGGCACCATGGTTCAAACATGTAATCTTAGCTACTTGGGAGTCAGAAATCAGGAGGATCATAGTTCAAGGCCAGCCAGAGCAAAAGGTTCATGAGACCCCCATCTCAATCAGTGGCTGGGCATGGTGGAATAAGCTTATCATCCCAGCTACAAGGTGAGTTGGATTGCAGTCCAGGCTGGCCCAGATGTAAGGTGAGAGCCAAGTAACCAACACAAAAAAGGGCTGGGAAAATTACAGAGGCACCATCCAGAATGAAGCAAAGCCCATGAACCTGGCTGTGTCAGTGAAAAAGCCCTCTTCAGTGGACAGCACAGAATGGCCCGCTCTCCACTTCTGACTTCAAACCACCATCCTATACGATGCTCCTTAATGCTCTGGCATCCACTTAGTGGTATCCCAGGGCTGCACATGATCCTTCTGGTGCTCCCCACGGATGTACCTTTCTTCCTTCTTTATTCTTGCAGCAGTCTCAATGTTACTCTACAGACCATTGGTGTTATTATGGTCAACAGTGCCCCTGAGCCTGAGATCTGCAGGGCCAGCAGCCTCCTAGAAATCTCCCTTGGATGTCCTATAGGTGGCTTAAATGGCAGAGAACTCGAATTCACCAGAGCTGTAAAGATCTCCCCACAGTCCCCTCTCTGATGCCCACCTTTTAGCCATGCTGCCGTGCCCTTGGCTTCTGATCCAGGGTGAAGACTCATGGGCCTTGCTACCTGTGCTCCCTCCTACCTCCCATCCCTTGCTTTGAGACCCAAGTAACCTATGAACAAGAAATGCCTTTGTGCCAACTCCTCACATCACCTCCAGAACAACCCATCTATAAACAGGTCTGGGTGTGGACTACTCCACACATCACCATTCTGACCACTCATCCCTTTTCTGGGGGATTAGCACACTTTCTCAGTCAAAGGCTGGATTTGCAGGTCATCCAGTCTCTGCCACAACCACCAAACTCTACCCTCATTGTGGAAAAGCAGACACAGACAAGACATCAACAGATGAAAACGTGGTGTTCCAGAAAAATCTGGCGGTCAAGGACTACTCTGCATTTTCCAAACCACCAGGCCTTTCTCAGTTCTATCCCGGACAACTTGAGCAACAGGCTTGTCTCCTCCACCCGAGTCCCTCTGCTGCACACTTGAGTCCTTGCACATTCCAAAAACCTCAGCATGACACCCCACACAGACTACTGTTACCCTGATTCTATTGCCATCCCTGCCAAGTATCTGCGGCTCTAGGCTCTCCCCGCCGACCCCAGGAGAGTCTGAATGCGCAACAGCATTTCTGGTAAACACCATAATGACTCCTACTTTTTTTTTTATAGTTCTCAAGTTTGAACTCAGGGCTTTGACCTGCTAGGCAGATGCTGCACAGCCTGGGCCACACCTCCAGCTTAATGATTCCTACTTTTAGTGACAGGATAAAAACGACACGACCTGAAACATCTAATTTCAATAATTTACTGAGTTTTCTTTTTATTAGATTATTACCAAATAATTACTTATTAATTATAACTCAGACACATTTTCTATGAATACCGCATGGCTGTTAAAAAGCAAATAGGAGCTGGACACTGGTGGCCCAAAATGTAATCCTAGCTATTTGGGAGGCTGAGATCGGGAAGATAACAGTTTGAGGCCAGCCTAGAAAACAGTTCATGAGACTCCATCTCCAAAATAACCAGAGAAAAATGGACTGGAGGTGTGGCTCAAGTGATAAGAATATCTGTTTTGCTTTGCAAGTGCAAAAGAACTCAGTCCAAACCCCAGTTCCACCAAAAAAAAAGGCAGCAAATAGAAGCTGGGTGTGGTGGTGCACACCTTTAATCCCATTACGCAGGAGCTGAGGTAGGAGGATCATGAGTTCAAGGCCAACCTGAGCTACATAAGGAAACCCCAGCTCAAAAAACAAAACAAACAAAAAACGAATAGTATTCTTCTTTAGAGCACACAATCCTTTGTTTTATCTATAAAAATACACTTGTTGATTGTGTTAATCAAACCCAACATCCTTACTTACTCAGAGTTTTTACTCTTAGTCTAACCTACTTTGATGTTATTCCTTCTTTTCTGTTTTATACTTCATGCTATTGCTTTTTTGTAACCATTTATGACACTGTGACATGGTCATCCCTTTATATCCTCAGGGCACTGTTTCCTGGACTACCCATTACCCCCAGACACCCAAATCATTGGATGCTCAAGTCCTTATGTAAAAGAGTAGTGTTTGCATATAATTCCACATACTTTAAATCATCTCCAGATTACATATAATACCCAGTACAAGATAACAATGCTTAGGATGTAAACACGATGTAAACAGTTATTACTGTATTGTTCAGAGAATGACAAGGAAAAAAAGGTCTGCACATGTTCAGCAAAGACACGTTTTTTTCCCCCAGAATACTTTTGATTTGTAGTTGGCTGAACCTATGGATATGGACCCCATAACATGATGGGCTGAATTTATGTATTATGCCCTCCTCCAGTTACTGCTTCATGACATAACAACTCCTAACACCCTTGGAATCTCCCAAGTGCCAAGTGTCTTAGTTTGTTAGTGAGCTAACTGCAGGCTGGCAGTGTCTGGAAGCCCCTTATAGGGTGGGCCACAGCAAAGACTAAGGCAGAATTAGAAGACTGAGCTTTCGCCCTCTGCCTCACACCCAACTCCAGGAAGGGGAGAGGGACTTAAGGTGAAGTTGATCACTAGCGGACAACAATCTAATCAACGATGTGTATGTAATGAAGCCTCTATAAAAAACTGGAGAGACTGAATTCAGAGAACTTATGAACAGTGGAACGCAGAGAAGGTGGCAATCCTGACAGGGCCCCTTTTCCTACATTTGCCATATGCTTCTCTTTACCTATATCCTGTGTAATATAAATCTGTTTCCCTGATTTCTGTAAGCATCTACAGCAAATTAATCAAATCCAAGGAGGGGAACCCTGATTTACACCAAGTTGGTGGGCGTACAGGTAAGGCAACTGGGCTTACAACTGGCATCTGAGGTGGAGTCAATCTTTTGGGATTCAACCCTTAACCTATACGATCTGAGTAGACAGCATCAGAACAAAAGTGGATTAGAGGACACCTAGCTGGTGTCTGCTACAGCTTGCTTGCCTGCTGTGGGAAAACCCCTGCATACCTAATGTCAGACATGTGTTTGACAGTTCAGAGGGAGAAACTAAATTTGTTACCAGACCATTGTTCTATGTTTTAGCCCCTTCTATAATTTTGATGACTTGGCAAAGTTTCTCTCCTTTTCCCTTCTTAAGTTATCCTTGTTTTTTGGGTTTTTTTTTTGAGACAATATTCCAGTGTGTAGCCCAGGCTGGTCTCAAACTCTCAGTTCTCCTGCCTCAGCCTTCCCAATGCTGGAGTTACAATTATTCTTGCTTTATAATCCTGCAATCCAATGTATCATATTCAATATTATTAGTTAACAAAATTATGCCCACCACATGCTTCTTTTACTCTTTCCCACCCACAACTTCTCAAAATCCTAGGTTTTGCTGAGTTTATAGTTCTTGGGTCTAAATTACCACTGAAGTCTCCCTGACTTCTATTCAAGAACTTTTACATAAGCTTTATACCACCATTAAAAGTTATGCCTTTTTCTTTTAAGTACTGGTGACAGAGCACATGCTAGATAGAGCCTAGTATGTGCTTTCACCAAGTTACATCCCCAGCCTAAATTTTCTAAAATTTTTAATCCCACAGGAAAAACTAACATAAAGGATACACACAGAACACCACAATAAAAGGTACCAAAATTTTCACTTTCTTTTCTATGCTTTTTGGCATTCATCCACCCTCTTGTCACAGCCCAACTCATGCCTCCCTTGACAATGCCCAGGGTGCCTACTGAAGCACCCTGTTCAGCCACATTCTGACCACAGCATCCATTCAAAAGCTGCCAGAGGCCTCAAGCTCCCCATCGATGGGACCTCTTCAGCAAGTGGGCCTTGCTTTCACCACCACATCTTTCTACCCTAAAACAACCATTCTTTTCCCAGTCTTTCACATGCCTTGCACACTGACGCAGGGTAAAGGCAAGAAACCGCCCACATGCTGAGATTTGGGAGGCATCACTCACCACTTTGTCCGGAGTGTTAAGGTACAAGTCGACGATGTAGCGAATCCTCTTCTGCAGCATATCAATGTCATCGTCCGGGTACATGAGCCGCATGAACTCAGGGTTCTCCAGAGTCTCTAATGTCAGCTGGCACATGGAAGCCTGGTTCTCTTTGGCAGCAACATGCATGACGTTGTACCTACATCCTTCCTGAAAGGAAACCACATGCTCTGAACTTCACGTCCAAGTCTTTTGTCACCAGTACAGTGACCACTTGGCATGACTGATGCTGATGGTAGACCTACCTGTACAATGGTTGGGTTGTCCCCAGAACCAATTAGGTATCGGGGGTTACTCCAGATAAGATCAGAAAAGGTGTCTTCTTCCCCCTTCTCCACAGCTTTCCGCAGCTTGGCAGTGAGGTCCTGTGTACGGGGATTTTTATAACTGTTTGCTCGCTCTTTGTTTACTGTTTCCAATTCAGACAAGCACAAACCATCTGTCATCAAGAGACAGAATTGAAGCAGTTTATTCCTGCTGGCATGTTCAAAGGACAGTGCAACAGAAATTCAGTACCTGGCATCACTGGTTTTCCTTTCTTTGTACATGTTAAACCTGGTACTTCTACTGATACCGTATTTTTATAGTTTTCTTGTACTAGTTTAGGTTGATACAGTCATAAACAGTAAATGTTTTTCTTTTTCTACAGTGTCAGAATTTGAGAACTAGGCAAATCTACTCTAAAAGTGATCCAAAAATAAATTCCTTGAAGAAATTAGATCCCAAAGATCTCAGATGGGGAATTTTGAAGTTGTCATAAATAATTCAACTCTGCAATTCAAGTGGTGTTATAATTTGAGTGGAGAAAAAGTGATAATTAAAGTACAGATAACAAGTAATAACTCAAGTGACCCAAGTAAAAAAAAAAAAAAAAAAAAAAGCCTAAATGAAAGAATTGTGGACTGACAGGACATCTGGATTAAGCATGAGATCTTTTAAAAAGGACTATCTTAAACAAAAATCAATCAGCCTTCGAGGTGACCTTACGTGTAGTGAATCAATTACAATATGTGATAAATAAAAATTATTAAATAAAAAGAGAGACAAGACAGAATTGAAAACACTTAACCTCACAGATGGTCTCTCCTAACACACTTTGTATTGCACTGATGCTGAAGCCTTCCCCAGAGGCTTGGCAGCCCTTGGGGAGTGCCAGGTGAGAAGTGGGGCTGGCAAAGCACATGGCAGTGGTCTGGCCTGCAGCAGTAATTCCAGTACACTGCTGAGTACGGTCAGATGGCTGAAAGGCTTTGGGAACAAGGCATCATTTGGCACACTTTGAAAGATAAGCTGATTGAGGTGGGTGAACGAAGATTTAGGAGCAATCACAGGTGATCTCATCTCTTTCTCTTTTGTTTTTTTTTTTGGCAGTTCTGGGGTTTGAATTCAGGGCTTTATGTGTGCTAGGCAGGTGTGCCAGTCCTCACAGGCAATTGCCAACATGAATATGAGTATTCCTACAAAGCCTGAGTGGGAAGTGCACATGAATCACAATGCCTGAGAATGACTTAATGATTTCCCTTATGGGAACTTTCCCAAAATGTGAAGAGGAAAATAGTAAAAGACTGAGTAAGGAACAGGGGAGGGAGGCAGACGGGCCCTGACCAAAGGCCAACTGTCCAGGATAGGGCACCTTCCCTCCAAACCTGGCCAGTTGGGAAACACAGATAACTGTGGGAGACAGAATGAGAGCCAAAGCCGAGTCTCTCCAAGCAGAACCCTGTCTCTGAGTTGGGCAGCAGATGTAGTCAATTCTGGCTCCCACAGGGAAGGTCAACTCTTGGGGATGCAGACTGGTCTCAGTCTTAATACCCTGAATCCAACAGGCAGAGTGACAAAGAGACAAATGGAAGGCACAATGGTGTTCTTTTTGGCACTTCTCCAAGGTCCATATGCTAAGTCTTGGCTGGTGAGCTTTAGAGCCCAAGTGGCTTTCCAAAACCACTCAATACCCAGGCCCTGTTCTTGTGTCCCCGAACCTCCCCAGTCCAGTTCTCAGCCCATTCCTCTTTGGCTGTTCCATTACCAGGGCCTCAGCTCTCTACTTCCTGTCACACCAGATTTCTCTCACAGATGGAGAAATGGAGTTCTAATATATCAAGAAAGAGACACAAAATACTCTGGGGTTACTGATGGTAATGCCAAGACATGAACCGCAATATAGTTTACCTTTCAACCCACCACTGCTAAAGAGTGGTGCCACTTTCACAGGAGACAGTGGTGATACAGCTTTGCTTGGAGAAGGGAAATAATCACAAATTCCTCTAGCAAATTTCTCAGCATCTTCTCTGGTTGGAAAAGCTTTAAACCGGGACCCTTTGATCATTTTGACAGCTTGCAGTGCTTCCTTTTTATCTTCATAAACATGGATCTTTTCTGGGTAGGAAAATTAGAGATGATAACTAGAACCCCTGAATGGAGATAAGATGCCAACTCTCCCTTTCCATATAGACTGTAATACATTTTAAAGGATGATAGCTTTCACTTTTACAAACTCTCTACATACTTTGTGGGCTTGTATTTCTCACCATAATTGTAAAAATAAAAACAATGTGCATTCATATAGTTATATGTACACTTAATATTAAATTTTAATATGTGTAAAATGTATTAGAGATAAAAACAAGGCTATAAATATAAAAATTTTTTAAAAGGCTTAGGTATGAGGCAGGAAAGAAGCTAACGTGGTTACTGCTAGCAAGCAGATCGGGATGAAGAGGAAACTTCACTTTCACTTTATACACTATAAATACACACACTATTCTCACAGCAACTTTTATAATAATAAAGATTAAATATCAATACAAGTTACATAATGACACTTCCCAGCATCACTAACTCTTCTTTAACAGAATCTGACAGGTGACCTGAAAATAATGGATGCAGCTCAGAGGTACAGTATTTGACTACTATGTGTGAAGCCCTGGGTTCATCCCCAGCACAGCAAAACAAAAACGACAAACAAAACAAAAAACAACCAAACAAAAAAACTATCAAAAACTTATGTTCATATTCCATTCCACCCATGGTGCAAATTATGTTCAACCAATTTCCTTTCTCAGGCATCGCCAGAAATGATAGCACAATAAGGATAAAAATGATATCATGCAATTTCTGAAATTCTAATCAACACTGAGTTCTCATTTTTTTTTTGATTGAAAATTATTTATACATTCATTGACCATTTGCATTCATTAACCTAAAAGGTATTCAGGTTATAATAAATTAAAAGGGGAGAGATGATTAATCAAAGAATGGCAGATAGCCAATCAGTATTTTTAAGTTGTGCATATCTTATAGAATACAGTTTTCCTCACAAATTTAAAAAATTCTTCCTTAGATTTATGAGAAACTCAGGAAGGCAACAAATGCCAACACTGGTGTTAGCCTTGGGCAACAAGTGAGGAGTCACTACGTGGTATCACATTACCATTTCTCAAAGGGCCATCGTCGTACACGGGGCACACTCCATAGTACAAGGCTGGCTCCTTCGGGGCTGTCACTCCGGCCCTGTGGGTGTCGATTCCCATGGAGGGACTGAAGGGCACTGGAAAGACCTTGGATACCACAGCCTCCTCCTCTGGAGGGTTCAAGCCCACACTGTAACCAAAATCTCTGTCTTCAGGAAACCTGGCCTGCTCAGTCATATTCCCTCCTATAGACGTGGAGATCCTTGGCGTGTCCTGGCTCAGCACTGCGGCAGCCACCTCACTGTGGCTGGGAAGAGAGGAAGGCAGAGCTCCACCTTGCTCTAGTAAAGCCTGAGCCAATTTCTTCTCAAAAATGAACCTTGTAGTTGATGTAATGGGTCCACATTTCAACCCAGCTTTGACAATTTCTTCTCTAAGGTCATCCGGATTCAGGAGTTTCAGTTGAGCCAACACAGCATCCATTGTCAGGTTACCTAGGTCCAAGACAGTAAAAATCAACTTGCTGGCACTCAATGGTAGAGCATATGCTTAGGGTGTTCCCAGTTACCCACAGGACTCCACTTTTTATGCAATCTGTGTCCTTACTCTAAAAGTCACGTTAAAAAAAAAAAACTGGGCCTAGGTGGGTGAGGGGTGGGGGAAGAGATCAGGAGGATTGTGGTTTGAAGGCAGTCCAAGCAAATAGTTTATGAAACCCTATCTTGAAAAATACCCAATCAGAAAAGGGCTGGTGGAGTGGCTCAAGTGGTAGAATGCGTGCCTCTCAAGTGTGAGGCCCTGAGTTCAAACCCCAGTACCAAAACAAACAAAAAAACACCTGAGCTAATAGTTACAAGGGTTGTTTTGTCTCTGCAACCAAGCAAGGCTAAACAGAACTACATCACCTTATGTTACATCACTAACAGCAACCCTGGGCAAGTTTTAAACTCTAAAGCCTCAGTTTCCTCACCTAAAAATGAACATAATAATAGCTTTACTCTTAGGTTATGAGAATTAGATAAAATAATGTACATAAAGTCTATCACTGTGTCTGACACTGGAATTATCCGTAAATGTCAGCTACAACTATTAAGCTATCAAGAAACACAGAATTATTAATCACAGAATGAGTAACAACATGCTATGAAGTCCGTTAGAATAAAAACAAATGCAAGATCAGGTGTGGTATTACATTCCTATAATCCCAGCACACAGAAGACTTGAGGCAGGAGGACTGAGAGTTTGAGGCCAGATTGGGCTACATAGCAAAACCCCGTCTCAGTTAAAAAAAAAAAAAAAAAAAAAAAACCCCAAAAAGCAGCAACAAAAATGTACACTAAAAGTCCTACTATAAGACACAGGGGTCTGCTCATGTGTACACACAGAAACAAAGGACAAGGCAGAAACTCATGAGATTTGGTTACTGACAGAGGTGGAAGAAACCAAGCAGAAAGAAAGGGATCGGAGGGTACTACTTCTGACTTTAAGACTCATTTATGATTCACACACTCAAGAAACAAGTAAACAATACCTATAATTCTACCTACTCAAGAGACAGAGATAAGGAGGATCGAGGTTCAAAGCTAGCCCTGGGCAAATAGTTCAAAAAACCCATCATAAAAAAGAGCTGGTGGCTCACACCTGTAAATCCTAGCTACTCAGGAGGCTGAGTAGGATCACAGTTCAAAGCCAGGCCAGGCAAATAGTTCTGGGAGACCCTATCTCGAAAAAAACCTTCATAAAAAAGGGCTGGCAAAGTGACTCAAGATGTACCTTGAGTTCAACCCCAGTACCACAAAAAAAAAAAAAAAAAAAAAACAAAAAAGGACTGGTGGAGTGGCTCAAGCAGTAAGAGCACCTGCCTAGCAAGTGTGAGGCTGAGTTCAAATCCCAGTGCTGCCAAAAAAAAAGTAGCAAAAAGATGGTGAAGATCCTCAAAATGAAACATAAACCAAAACAAGTGAACCTAACTACTGTAATGGATAATGTAAGAGTAGGGGAAAAGTAACACAAAAGACTTCAGGAAACAATATGCGACTCTAAAGACAGAGCACTATACCAATCACACTCTAGCTAGTGGACGTGTTTTTCACACTACCATAAGCAGGCATTCTGAAGCTATTTTACATGTACTTTAGGATGAAGCAAATAATTGGAATACATTATGGCTGATGAGAGACAGGCTTCTCACTGACAGAAAGGGACATGGGGCAAGAACAGGGATCAACAAGTGATTCCTGAAAGCACCAGAAAAGAAGCACCTGAGGTATTGTGAGCCACGAAGCCTCTCTGGCACTTAAGAACAGCTGCCAACAATACATCAACAAGACTGGTGGGGGCCATAATCCACTAACCCTTTGACTGCAATAAACTCAGTGCTGCTGCACTGGAGTTGAAGTACTGGCATAACCTCTTAGATAGACTGATACATAAATAGGCAGATAGAGACATGAGAAATTGGGTTAGGTCTGTAAATTGAACAATAGTGTTCCAACACTGTTAATTTCCTGGTTCTCATATTTGTAGTGTGATTATATAGCATATTAACATTTGTCAATGGTATACAGAATTTCTTAGTAACTTTATTTTGAATTGTAGACTCACAAAGAAGTTGCAAAAGCTATACCGAGAGTTCCCATAGACCCACTGTTAACTTTCCACTTCCCCTAAAGGTTGACCCTACATAACTATCATGCATTATAAAAACCAGAAAAGTGACCTCACATAATACAGTGAACAGATCTTGGACCTTGTTAGTCTCTGCAGGCACTCTTTAAGTCTTTGTGCAGAATTTCCTGACAGTCTGACCAAATGTACACATTTCTGTACCCACCATGAGGACACAGAACTGTCCCATCACCAAAGACCTCCCTCTTGCAGCCCCTTACAGTAGTGACATCCAATCTTCCCCACTGTCCCCAATCCCTGGCAATTATGACTTTGTTCTTTATCACCATGGTTTCATTTGGAGAATGTTAGGTAAGTGAAATCATACAGTACAGATTTTCTGAGATTGGCTTTTCTCACTCAGCACAGGGCCCCTGAGTTCCATCCAGGGTATTGAGTGGACCCTGCTGAGGAGCACCCCAGTGTATGAATGTGCCAATCTACTGTCCCCTTAAGGGATATCTGGGCTGTTTCCAGTTTTGGGCAAGGTTGTGATGAACATTCACATATAGTTTTGTGTGAAAAGTTTTCATTTCTTTAGGACAAAAGCTCAGGAATGCAGTGCCGACTTAACTTCCTTGAGACACTGCCAGACTGATCTTCAGAGCAGCTGCACCATTTAACATTCCCACCAGCAACATAGGAAGACCTGGTTTCTCACAATCTCTACCAACTTTTGGAAATGTCAGTATTTTTTTTTTTTTATTGTGTCGAGGGCTGACTTTCAATAGATCGCAGCGAGGGAGCTGCTCTGCTACGTACGAAACCCCGACCCAGAAGCAGGTCGTCTACGAATGGTTTAGCGCCAGGTTCCACGCGAACGTGCGTTCCGTGACGGGCGAGGGGGCGGCCGGGCTTCGCGGCCGCGCCCCGTTTCCCGAGTATTTTTTTTTTTTAATCTTAGCCATTCTCACAGCTATGTAGGGACATCTCATTTTAGGTTTAACTCTTTTTTTTTTCCCATGAGCTGATAATGTCAAACACCTTTTCATGCATTCAGCTGATATGTACTATTTTTGTAATCTTTTGTATACCTAAAATGATTTAAAAATAAATACTAAATCTTTGAAAGAAATTCTTAACTGGAAAGAGACGCTGCAAACTCTAGTGTCTTAGTTCCATGCCCTACAAGTCACACTCATTTGTCTGCTTTCATGTTTCCATTCTCAGTGTCCTGCTCGGAGTTTGCAGCAGTATTGACAGTGTACAGGGACAAATAAGAACTCTATTTACTAAAGGTGGCCCTAACACTTTAAGGGGACAAAAAAAGGTAAAACCCAGAATGATGAAGGGTGCTAGACCCATTGTCCACAGACCTACATCCCATCTGGCCTCTGCCACAGCCTTGCTTGATACCAGCAGTATCTTAACAGTTTATACATGTGTTGAGGACTGCTGAATTTTTAATCTCTAGATTTTCCCTGGGGGACACCAGTCTGAGACTCACAGTGACCCTCAGTTCTACACTGATGATACAAGTACCAACAGTAACAGAACAAAGCAAAGTTTGTAAGCGCTCAGTAATGAAGGTAGTCAACTCTCAAAAAACAAACAAAAACAAAAACCCTTACTAAGTGCTACTATTACTCCTGTCTTACTAATGAGCGGAAGCTGAAAACCAGAGTGGATGATGTTGAGATGTCCCACAGGAGTGAGTGATGGAGCCGGGAGCTGAACCCACACGGCCTGATGCGCTAATCCCCACTAAAGTGACACCTCAAATTTAAAGTTACCAGAACCCTTCCTGATCTCTCCTCACCCAGACCCGACGGTCCAGCCTAAAGCAATTCTTCCATTTCCTCTGGCCTCAAACCCCGGAGTCACACTCGACTTTTCTTTCTTTTATCCTTTGGCCAGAAACAGTAACTTCCTTTGTCTTCACACTCAAAACACTTGCAGAAACCAGCAAGTTCCTACTCCCGGCCTCTGGTTGAGGCCACCCGCCCCGTCTCTCGCGACTAGGGCTTTCCCGAAGCTCCGAAGGCCCTTCCCCCGGAAATCCACACCGCCCGGGGAAGCAGGGTCTCTCCTACAGCGTCCACCGCGACTGGGATGCCCCTTCCGCCTGACAGGGCGACATCTCCCGCCTCCCGGAATAAAAGTCCCGCTTCCCCTCTGGCCGGGTTCCCGCCGGCGGATGTCCGTTCTCCGCACACCGGATCCACAGCGACCTCCGTTCGGAGGTGGAACTCGAGTCTTGGGCCCGGCTAGGCCTTGGGCCCGGCTAGGCCTTGGGCCCACCGGCCGACTTGCCTTACCTGGGCTGGGGGCTGCGGCCGGGCGGGGCTGCGGAGTGGATGTACCGCTCCGGCCCAGGCCCCGCGGCCGCTTCTCCAGACGCCGCACCAGCCAGCGCACAGCGATGAGCAGTACCGAGGCGCCCAGCAGTTCCCAGGCCAGAGCCGCCCACTCGGCCGCCACCAGCCGTGACCACAACATCGCAGCGGACGCCCGCTCCTAGAAGAGCGCCTGCGCCGTCGGCTGCTCGCGTCACTGCCTGCGCCGTCGGCTGCTCGCGTCACTGCCTGCGCCGTCGGCTGCTCGCGTCACTGCCTGCGCCTCACTCCCCGCAGGTCCCCACCCGGCTGCCCACGCCGCTGCCTGCTCGAGTCGGCCGGCGCAGGGCGGGTAGGGCTGCACGCGTTAGTCCAGCGTCTCCCACTCAGGGCAGCCCAGCCAGGGAGCGCGGTTGCGACCCTGGCCCCAGCGGCGCGGGCAGGGAGGTAGCGGCGGGGTTGTGATTCGAGCGCGGGGCCGTCAGTCAGTGGCGCTGGTAGCCACGAGGGGTCCTGAGATGAGCGCGTCGTTCCGACGCTCATGCTGCCCCGGGAGCTGCCGGCTGGGAGCGTGCGGCCCCCGAAGTCTCTGCACAGCTGATCTGGTGGGCCGTGTCCTCCCTACGGAGCTGGCAGTGGCTTCTCTGCGCAGCTCCGGACCTGAAGGAAGGTCGAGGGCCTGGGACCCGGAGGGGGCGGGGCCCGTCGTGGCGTGGGGAGACCTGCAGAGGGGACTGAACCGCAGAGTTGAAGTGGACGTGGCGGCATTCTACAAACCCCGCCCTGCAAACGCAGCTGCTCCTCTGGAGCAGAGTGATTTCGCCCCCCCCACCCCCGGCAAGATGGCCGTGACAGTCTTACAGAAACAAACAAGTTTGATAGCTCACGATTTTAGAGAACAAGCTTTTTCGATGGCTAAGCAAGCAGTGAACTGTCCAGTTGCACTACGTGCTTAAGAGAAATGTTTCCCGTTTCTTAGTCCGAGTTCGTTTCTACTTCTCGTCCCTTAACCTTGAGGGCAGAGGGCTTCCCTGAGGAATGGAGGTGGCGATCCCCACCAACATTCCTGCAGAGGGACATGGGGAGGGGGAGTACTGACAACAAAGTGGCGTGGGGGACTTGGGGCGCTGATGGAACCATTTGCATCTTGACTGTAGTGGTGGTTACCCAGTTGCAGATGCTTGTCAAAACTCTCAGATGTGTACAAGATTTATTAATTTTCGGGGATTTTGGCTGTATGGGGTTTGAATTCAGGACCTTGTGCTTGCTAGGCAGGTGCTTTATAAACTTTTTAGTGAAAGAAGTAAAATACAGACGTACATACGTATGTATAATTGATGTCTTAGTTTTTAAAAAGAAAAGCAGTTAGGGCTGGGGTATACCTCAGTGGCAAGCACTAGCATTTGAGAGGCCCTGGGTTCAGTCCTTGGCACTGTGGGGAGAAAAAAGTCACTGCATAGTACCGTTTGGCACAAAGTACGAAAAGGTCAGTAAATTTGAAGATGGACGAAATGCAAGTTAAAACCACAGTGAAAAAAAAAAACCACCACAGTGAGAAACTGTTTTACACCAACAAAAATGACTAAAATTAAGACATCACTCGGGTCTCAGAGGTAGATGACAAAGGAAATGTATCCTTTGGAAAGCGTCATTATATAAGATGCACACGTTGTGCAGCTCTAAGGCCCACCACCTTTAGAAGTCGTGCGTACTCTGCCAAGCGCAAGTGAAAGTGTAACTGGAGTGCCAAGGCTGAGAGACAAAATACTACAGGGACTGGTCAAAGTGGGCACCTAAAAATTGTGGCAGATTCAGCCTTGGATTCTGTGAAGGAACACCACCTAAACATAAGGGCAGCTGTTTCATATCTGATTCATCTTAAGAATTTTGATGAGTAGTCACACAGTAAATGTTCTGGTTTTAAAAACTTTTAAAAAATGATCAGATTTTGTAAGGATGTGCAGCAATTGCTGAATTCTCGCAGCAATTGCTGAATTCTCACACATGATGGATGGGAGTGTAAAATGAGTTAACCACTTTAGAAAATACTGATGTAATCCCCCTCTCCATTTTTTTTTAAGACAAGTTATCATTATGCAGGGTGGTCTGACCTGGAATTCAGAATCCTCCTGCCTCAGCCTTCTGAGTACTGGGATTATTGGTTATGTGCTACCACACCTGGTGGAAGTAATTTCTTTCAAAATGACTGCTTGGGGCTGAATGTATGTGTCCCCCTTCTCCCCCCAAAAACCTGTTGAGTCTTTATAAAGAGACCTGTGAAAGACCCCTAGCCCTTTCACCACCAGACAAGGTCACAACATGGTGGCATCTATGAACCGGGAAGTGGGCACTGGACATTGAATGTGCAGGCACCTTGGTCTTGGACTTCCATGCTTCTAGAAGTGCGAAGAACTTCTGTTGTTTATAAGCCGCCTGGTTTATGATTTTTTTTTTTATCGTAACAGGCTAAGACAGCCTTCCTGTGGCTCAGGAACACAGTTCTAGGAATGTCAGGAATAAAAATCCACTGAACATTACAAATGTTCATACCTGAGTTATTCATAATAGCTCCAAAATGGAAGCACCTCAAATGTAGATTGACAAATTGTGGAATTGTCATATGGTGGTACACCATGCAGCAACATGGGCAAATATGAAAAACACACCCAGCGAAAGATGTCAAATACCAGAGACTGCGTAAGACCAGGCAGAGTTTATGGTGGTAGAAATCAGAACAGCATGGAGAAGATAGGATTGTGGTTCAAAGGCAGCCAGGCAAAAAATTAGTGAGATCCCATCTCAATAAGCTAAGTATGGTGGTGTGCACTTAAACTTCTTAAGGCAAATTTAGATATATTTCAATTTAATCCTAACAGACTAAGGCAGGTAAAGTAAACTGATATTCCCTGAACAAACAAAAACAAACAAAAAGCCCAGGAAGAAGCCCTCTAGCAGCAGGAACAGCTAGTAATGTGTTTTGTTCAAATTAATTGGGTTTCTTAAGAGGACACAGTCACCAGGTGCCAGTGGCTCATGCCTGTAATCCTAGCTACTTGGGAGGCTGAAATTGGGAGGATCACAGTTCAAGGCCAGCCTGGGCAAACAGTTCATGAGACGCCATCTCAAAAATAACCAGAGCAAAATGAAGTTGATGCTGGCTCAAGCGGTAGAGTGCCCACTTTGCAAGCATGAAGCCCTGAGTTAAATATG
This sequence comes from Castor canadensis, assembly GCF_047511655.1. Classification (NCBI taxonomy): domain Eukaryota; kingdom Metazoa; phylum Chordata; class Mammalia; order Rodentia; family Castoridae; genus Castor; species Castor canadensis. The sequence goes on from NC_133403.1 coordinate 47,142,846, forward strand.
TCCATTAAGGTTTTTATCAGAAGCCAGGTATAGTGGCATGTGCCTATAAAATGCCAGCACTTTAAAGGCTGAAGCAGAAAGCATAAGTTTGAGAGCAACCTAGAATACACAGTGATGCCATGTCTCCAAAAGTCAGAAAGACCTATCAGGACTGTTTTGTACTTATGAAGATCCAGCCATGTATATTACATACTGTGGGGTTCAGTTCAGAAAACAGCCCATGCCAGGGGATTCAGCAGAGGAAATCCTGGACAGCAATAGCAAGGAGCCAGAGACCCTCAGCTGGAAACATGCTGGCTCCTTACCAAGTCTGGGAAAAGCAGCAAGACGGGAGCCCTGTGATGGACACAGCTAGGCCGACAGTGGGTATGTCCAACAGAGTATGGTCAGTCAAAGGATGGGGCTTGTTTTCTGGATGGAGAGCCATTCAGGTACCAGGAAGATACACTTGGACCTGTCCATCTAGTCTCTGGAAATGCCGTTAATGTTGAGAAGAGATCTTAACAATTGGAGCTTTGTCATTAAGATGATTCATGAGGCAGGGATTGCTCTCTGAATACCACTCCAGGGTATTCATACAAGATACTAAAAAATATTTTACTGTGAAGATTATGTGGAAAAGAGCCCATGAATCACCTACTGTAGGTGCCCAAATGAAGTAGGACAGAACAGGTGCACATCCCTGGCTGTTGGAGCTCTGCCTCCAGGGAGGAGGCAACACCTCCCAAACAAAGGATGCCACAGGCTTTGCACTGTGGGAGGTGCCATCTCCATCCCTAACTCAGAAGGCCTCAGAAGGTCATAGCCAGTACTTGCTGGAACCTGCACCATCACAGGGGCTGTGGGAGTGGAGACAGTGCTTAGTTATGCAAATGTGGATAAGCCTTAGCACAAGGACCAGCACAGATGCTTGCCAACAGTTTTATAGTACCTACTGCTTCCAGGAAAAAGCACATTTACCAGAATCTGCAGCACTGACTGCCAGATGGAAACACATCTGAGAACTGGTGGCTCACACCTGTAATCCTAGATACTCAGGAAGCAGAGATCAGGAGGATCAAGGTTCAAAGCCAACCTAGGCAAATACTTCCACTATCTCAAAAAAAAAAAAAGATCATCAGATTAAAAAAAAAAAAGGGCTGGTGTAGTGGCTCAAGGTGTAGGCCCTGAGTTTAAACCCCAGGACCACACATACACACACACACACATACACACACACACACACACACACACACACACACAGAAAGAATAAATAAAGGTAGGCAGAGAGCCAGTGAATGCTTCAGATCTTAGGGAGCTGCTAGGAGTACCTCATCTAGGAAAGGTTTGGGAACTCTGCTAGCAACTATCATGTTTACCCATCAAACTGGATATCAAGGGTATACATCCACTTTATAGTTTTATAATATTTTATAATTTTATATAGTATACCCATTTTATAGTCCCCCCATAATCTGCATGAGTTATCAGGCTTCTGAGCAACCTGGTCAACTTCCCATCAGTGATCCCTGACAGTGCTTGCCAACTCTGAGCCAGGAAGCAGTTGCCCATTATCCATACCTAAGCCACTCTCACAGGACCTCTATCCTAAGAGGATAGAGAACAGAACATCTATTTGAAAAACTAGAAACAGCTTAAAAATAAAACAGGCAACTAGCTTCTTCAGTGCTTGCAATGCCTAGCAACTTGACAAAAAAAAAGAAAAGTTCACACATGTAAGACTTAATGGCTATTGAGAACAGTGGTTAGGGAATTTTCACAATTTTCACTTAGATTATATAGTAATCACCTGACCCTTGGTTAGAGCCGCTAATAAAATAGAGTCAAAGTCAAATCTATGACTTCTTTCCTTTTTTGTATTTAAAAAAGTTGCAGGTTATTAATAGTAACATTTAGCAGAGAACTACATCTGACTAACTCTTATTGATCAAAAATAAGGGACAAATAAAAAGACGAGGAATTGGGAAGTTACAGTGCTGCGATGTGAGAGTCAGGATCCACACATTACCAGGACGGACCCAGCAGAGGCCAGTGGCTGGGCGATAAGAGCAGCACAGGAAACATCAAGCAGACAGGCTCCTGAAATCCTCTGCCTTCCTAAACATGTTTCTCTTCGGTGTTTCTTGCCCATGGTATATGAGGAAGACATGGTTACATGCTTCTCTTGCCTAGTCTAAACAACAAGGAATTACATTTCTCATTCCGCCTCAGACCTTGGCAGAATAGAATTCTCTTTCAAAACATACATTTGAGCAGGGTATGTAACAACATGATAAAGTAACTCGCAAATATGACAAAACACAAATGCTAAAATGAAACCCCGGTGAAATATGAAAACCTTTACCAAAAAAATAGTTTATTGCACAAAATTTAAGGAGTTCTCAAGCACGCTTAGATTCATAAAAAATCAACATGCTTTTTAAAGTTATAATCTGTTATACATGGTGACACCTTTCCCTGGAAAGCCCCAACCTGAGGACTCCCTTTTTGTGAGGAAATGTTTTTTATAGAAATCAGAAACTCAAAACTGCTGAATTTTTAAGACCCTCTAAAACATCAACCCATGGATCCTATCCAAACCTGAGACCTCCACAGAATGAGATTTGCCAGAACTTCGAGTCACTAAGCTTGTTAGGTTACAGCTCAGAATGTCTCACACCACAGTATTACTCATGTCACTGGAGTCCTTAGAAGGAAGGCTCTGGGACATTTTCCTTTCAAATATTCTGGTCCCTTTTACTTCCAGAATCTTTAAACATGACAATTTTTGTTTACAGAAATATTCATGGAAATAGGGATATGGTGACTTTGTAGGCCAGTGACATTTCCAATATTCCTATAGCAAGAAGAGTTAAGTTTTTTGAGGAAGAGTGTAACACAAGCTTCCTGATGCAGAGCACAAAATCTGTCTTCTGAGAGGGCCAGACCCATTCCCTGGACCCAGGAGTCAGTCTCTCATACTACCGAAATCATTGTCTGTTACACCTTCCAAAGATAAGAACAAGAGTGAATAAATCTGTAAGGTCCGTGGCATCTGACATGAACCATGAGGAAGAACAATGGCAACCACAATACCGTAAGTGGTTTTTAACATAAGAAAAGTAAGTAATGACAACGTTAAGTGCCAAAGTGAACACTCCTGCAACAGGACATTGTGATAATGTACACAAATGTAAGGTAATGACAAACCTGTCTTACAAAAGAATATTCCAGACCTGACTGCTGCTTCTATCACTAAACCCCACAATTCCCACTTCTGCCCAAAGGGACAACAATAACTCAACCTGTATTCACTCAAGAATCTAGTTCTGGGAGGTAGAAGTGCAGTAGAGTCCCCTGGAGATAGGAAAAAAGAAAAAAAAAAAAAAAAAACAGGCAATCCAACTTCTCTTTGAGGTGACTTTTAAGGAACTTTAAAGGCAGTGCCACCTTTGTGCAGGAGGCCTCTGATCCAGAACTGCAGGTTTGCATGAAGACATCGACACTTAAAGAAGGACAGAGGCTGGAGCCAGGACAGGACAGGCCTTCATGGAACCAAGAGGGCCCTGGCGAGGAGACCCACGTAGGAGGTGGCAAAGCCACAAGGAGTTGCCATTTCTGAGGGCATGCATGCATGCATGCACACTCTGGACAGTGAAGAAAGGAAAATGGATGAGGACAAGAGATAGGCTTTCACTTGATGAATAAATTCAGAATTAGTTTATCCTTTCCTAAGAGAAAAAAAAAACCAGTAAACCCATCCACTCAAAAACCTCCAAGCATGGAGGGAGAAAGCAGCTCTGCCACAGAACAAGCCCAAGTGTTATTTCTTGGTTTTAAAACCAAAACAAAAGATAATACAACCAAAATAAATAAGAATGTAAATTACCATATTTCTTTTCTATTGCTGCAAGAACAACATAGTCAAAAAGCAATTTCCAACTTAAAAAGTAGGGAATATTTATAAAGAATTTTCCAAGTACCATTTCAAGATCAACCCTGTACAAATGATACACACATTTTAAAAGTTCTGATACTCGGTAGAGAATATTTTTACAGCAGACATCTCTGTGGCTAATGCTACTTTAACCACATCAATCACCCTTCTAAAACTCTATTACAAGAGAACACAGTCATCTTAAAAATTCCATAGTTTTCTCCATAAAGTAGATACAGATAATCTACCAACACAAGCTAGCTGGGCTTCACTTTCAGACCAGCAGTTCTGCTGGACCCCTTCTCTCTCTCTCGCTTCTAAATTGTAAAGATAAATTTTATTTCAGATTTTCTTAGCAAACTAGGGGAAATTTAAAGACCTCAACTCTTCTAGTCAATCAGCATCTGCACTGTTAATATCTTAGGTGGGAAACATACCCCAGTAACATCTCACATAGTTGGTGCTGACTTCAAGCAAGGCATCTGTCTTTGAACTTCCTGTTTCTCAAGGGAACACTACAGCCCTCTTGCAGACATCAGGTCTGACTGCAGGTGATGCTGGTATCCACCAGGGATCCAGGACCTCTCCTGATGACCATGCCGACAGGCATTAGTGGGACACAGAGTGCAGTCTACAAGCCACAGATGGGTTAGAGCCTCCTCCTCCCCTGCTCTCCCCAAGTGTCAGGTTAGTGTGTAGGGACCTCAGTGCCCTTGCATCTCCTGTGACCACTGGGTCTGATCAAGGGTCCAACCTGCTCCTGCCTGGTGGTCAGCCAAGGTAGGTGGGACCACACAAGACTAATGACCTAACAGGTCAGGGTTATGAACTTACAAAGACACTGGCAGCAGAAAAGACCCTCAAGAAAATTAAAACAAGGAACCTTTTCTCTGCAAGAATATTTGGTTTTAGAGTAAATAAAATATATTTTTTAAAATACAAGATTTTGACTGACATCCCTAAACCCTACATGTACATTTCCCAATAAGTTTTCAAAAGGCAATCAATAAAAAGACAATTAGGTCCTTCTTAAATAATACAGGCATATGCTTTGAAAAGATCTTCCGTATTTATATACATATCCTATGGTGGGATGGCTATTGAAAAACAAATGAAATAACAAGTCAAAGGTGCAAATAAAACATTTCTGCAGGAAAGCATAGCTCTTAATGAACAAAAGATGAGAAATGGCACCCCAGCCTTTCCAGGTGCTGCTGCCCAAGGACCCTGCTGTGCAAAGTTCCTATCAGGGCCTGGCTGCTGGTACCACACTCAGACATAATGTCTGTCACCACTTGTAAGAGGCCTCCTCCTGAAAATAACCCATCAGACACTTCAAACACTCCTCACTGAAGCCTAACTACATTTCTAAGATTTGGTCATTTCATGGGAAAAGCAAGTTATGATTTCAAATGACTATTTCTCTAATCCTTGGCTCTCTGTTATTTTACCCCTAAAAGGCAAAAGCAAAACTTAAACCTCATCTCAGAAAAATGTAGAACACACGATCAAATAAATAACATTGACAAAACAACATTTCTTCACATAGCTGCACACACTCGGTGGTAAAGACAGTGATGGTCACTGGTCCAGCCCTTCTCTGGGAGCCCTGCTTTGACCATGTGGCTCTGTGTCTCCCCTGGGGTGAGTGTGCTGTCCTGGGGTAGCTTCCACCTGAGTCCATGAGGACAAGGACTCGTGCACAGTGATGGTATGCTCCTCCATCTGGCGCTGCAAACTGTCCATCTCCTGCCTAGGGAGTTGGAAGAAAGCAAAGGAAAAACCTGATCACATGTGGGCCAGGAAGAATGCCCCCCCCACCCCCGGTCCACAGCCTCCTCTAACAAGCTAGAGTTAGATACAGTTGGCTCACTGAGATGTGTGCTGCCCTCAAAGGCCAATAAATCTCTATCAGAGACTAGCAATACCAACTGAGATCACAGAAGGCTAGGGCTTTTGGCAGTTTTCTCCACTCTGGGCAGAAGCAAGCCTATCTGGCTTGGGCTTTTGCTTCAGGAAGACACTTATGAAAGACCTAGACCCAAGGGCCTGACACTAACCAAGTCCTGTGTGGAAGCTGTCACCTGAGGCAAGCATCACACATGACTTCCACTCATAGGGTCACCTGTCTGTGCTGACCCTACATGGCCATCCCCCATGACATTGGCCTCTTCTGCCCCAAGCCAGAAAGCTCAGTCCGGAGTTGACAGGTGCAAAACACCTCGCCTTCAGCTTCTTAGGGTTCATCAGAGTAGATACACTACCATTTTCTCCTTACAACATGGACCTAGATGTCATTCCTGTAAGAAGCCCCACCTTCCTAACAGTGCTGCTGGCACTCCATGGGGGTCACAGGAGAGATCCCTCCAAGTTAAATATGTCATTCATTTTCAAAGGCTAATTGAAAAGGAGTACAGAATACAGATCATACTTGAGCTGCTGCAGACAGCTGTTCAGGTTTTTGAGGGGCTCCTTGCTCACAGCAGGTGGAGGGCGCAGCAGTTCCTCCAGCAGCGAGGCTGGGACGGGGCAGTCAGGGATCTTGATGGGTGTTGCAGGGCTGGAGGAGCTGGCCTCTCCTTTTGGCTCCTTCCTCTGTTTGTAAAAATACATCATTAGCTCTTCCAAGTCCCTTCATCGATCACCACTATCCCAACCTGAGTTAGACAGGCTTCCACCATAGGAAGAGGCCCCCCGCACGACAGTGAGCACAGCCTCACTGACACAGGACTCCAGATGGCTGGTCAACAGCTTTACTCCTACAGAACGTAGCTAAGCACAAGAAACTTAGGCCTACCCTTCTCAGGACACAGCTGGACCTAAAACTACAGCTCTCCCACGGGAGTTTCCAGAGACCCACAGCCTCAACTCTAAGCTTCTGTAAGAAATTAGGAAGATTTTCCAACTCATCAGGCCGCTTTATCTAAGACATAAAAGCCTTTCCATAGGTATAAATGATGCTAAATAAATGTGACAATCAGAACTTGCATCTGAAAGACTTCTTTGCATCTGCACCTGGACAATATTTATGCAGACTGCCTAGAAAACCTGCCAGGTATGTCAACATCCAAGGGCTGTCAATAGCAATGTGGGACTCCCACTGTGGCAAAACAACAGGGCTGTTCCATCACAAACCATTCCTCCATTTGTTTTAAAAGTGTACTACAACAAAATGGTATTTGAACTTATGAAAAGAAGCAAACATTCTATTGTAAAAGGCACCACAAATAAATGATTTGGTCTACTGTCTAAGCAGAACATTCTATCTATTATTAAATTTTACACAGCAGTTGTTCAAAGTTAGCTAAATACATCTACTTATGTGTGAATGACTAGAAAACCTGTCAGCATCCTGCCCAAACTAACCCACACACAGGAGATGTCAGTTGACCCAGAAGGCACACGGTCTCAATACCACCTTGGCTGCACCGCGACGGAGGTCTAGCTTGAGCTGCTGGTTCTGCTGAAGCAGAGTCTTCATGCTGTTCTTCAGTTCGGACACTTTAGCTTGAAGCATAAATTTATCCTTTTGGGTCACAGACAGATCTTCCTGCACCACCTCCAACTCAGACTTGATATTCTAAGAAAACGGAATCCAGATTTTTAAAAGCTACAGGCTTTTAAATACACTTTTAAGTTCTTAGTTTGTATACTGGTCTGAAGACTGAGTTCCATAGGACAGGTATGAGACATTGCCATCTTCGGGCACTTCCAGTTAAGTCTATATTGCGACAGATCCAGTGACAAATCACACCCTCAATAGTCTTACTCAAGTTTCACAGCATCTGACTAGAAACCGGCAATGTCTGCATGGGTGCCTTCCACAACCAATCCAAGAATCTGTTTAAATTCCAACGTGAGCTAACAGAGTTAAGTCTAACATTCCTACGAAACCACATAAACCAAATCTAACTGATTCAAGCCATTTGTTTACAAGTGAGGAATCTTGGCAAGTTACGTTTCTGATCCTTTTCCTGGCCAGTGAAGGCTGCACATGGAGCTCCGTGGAGAAGTTCATCAGAAACTGGGACATATCACAGATACACTCCACCCCCACCCCCATTTACTGGACTCAAAAAGTCATGTTCCTGGCACATTTCACAAGGATTAGCAGAGGGATGGAGCCTGGGCTCCAGGTTCAATTCCACCTCCATCCAGCTGTGTGAACTGGACCAGGTGACCATGCTGAGCCTACTATGAAATGGGAACAATGTCTTCAGAATGGTTTGGCAGGGACATCCATTCAGTGAGAACTCTTGTTAAGCACAAAGCACACTGCCTGGCTGGTACTCAGCACAGTAGCCAAGGAGTGGTATCCAATCACTAGTTGGTGGAGTGTTGTCCAGAACCGGGGGACAGGGACAGCACCTGCAAGGACTGTTGTGTTCCCTCCAGTTCCTTCTTGCCCTGCTGCTCTGTCAAGTCCAGCTGCTGCTTCAAGGACTGGATTTCTCGCTCTTTCTGATCCAACTCCCATTTGAGATTTTCCATCTAAAGGCAAAAAGGCAGAAGATCAAGACAATTTTGAAGTGACATTCTTATACCGGAAAATGGTTCCACAGTTATTTTTGCTCATCTTTTAAGTATTATATTTAGAAAAAAAATAGTAAGTTTCTCTCTGAACAGACAGAGCTTGGACTGGGGGCCCAGCTATTACCTCTTGGCTTCCTGTGGGCTGATGGCTCAGCTGTGCATCCAGCTGCTGCTGCAGGAGTTGCAGCTGGGTCCGGGCCTCTGCCAACTCAGTCTGGAACTGTGCTATTTCTTGGGAATGTTTCCCCTCTCGAATTCTGGCATTAAAAAAAAACGGTTAAGAATGAAATGGTAGTTATAACGAAACCCCCCGCTATGTAACTTGTACACTGATAAAAATGATTTTTTAAAAAATGAAATGGTAGTATCTCCCAATTTGCCCCCTGCCCCAAGATTGAACTGTGAACCACAGCAGCCCTTGTGAGACCCAGACTGTTCTGGGGTGCTTACAATGATCCACCTCAGTTAACTCCACAAAGCCCTCTGGGAGACTCACTTTGTCCACACAATTAAGAACAGGGGACTTGCACATGAGCAGAGGCCTCTATGGTTGCTGGTAGGTAGAGGGGTGTGCAGTTCCAGACCTATCTGGCCCTGTGTGTCTGACTCAGGGCTGCACTAGTATGGAGCTGAAATGGTGCTCAGGACATAGACCTTGGGGTGCTCAGATGGGGAGTCTTTCTGTTCCAGAAAGACAAGCAAGGAGGGGAGGGACCATGGGAAGCCTTAAGCTCAGGCTTCTTGAGGCAGAGTCAGATATTCTGCTCCTTTGATTTGCCCCCAAAGTACTGAACATTTTAGTAGAAGATAGTGACCTTTGCCATGTTGAATGTGAATTAAAGATGGGGGAAAGACCCTGACAGCTCTGCTTGCACCAGGACATGTATGGCATACAGCCATCAAGGAGGCCACAGTGGCTAGCTCTGGGCTTCCCTCATGAGCCCCAGGCACTCACTGGAGCTCATTGACCTCAGCTTGCAGCGTCTGCACCAAATGCTCCTTGGCTTGCAGCTCCTTCTTCACCTCACTCAGCTCCAGTGAGGCTGCTTTGAAGTGGCGGCGGTTATGTCCAGCTTCCATCCTGGCAGCAGCCACCTGGAAGGAGGGCAGGAAGCTGATGTTAATGCTCCAAGGACTGGGGTCAAAACCCCTCCCAAATCAACGTGGGTCCTAGGTACTCTTGTGCACCCCCAAGATCAAGTTCCCAATAAAGATCATGTGCTGTGATGCTCAGCACAGAGAACCAATAACATGTGGCTACTGGTCACCACTGAATGAACACATGTGCTCACAATTTCCTTAGTCTAAATAGTTCTTATAGTCTTCAAGTACACGTGTTGTTCCTAGTTAAGTTTACTAGCAGTTCCTACATTTTGAGAGTAATCTGCTTTTCCATCACATCACCTAACTGTAAAGAAGGTGTAATTCTATTTATGATGTAATTGGCCTCCTTTTAGAAAGTCTGCTGCTTGTCAGAGCCAACAATGGATTCAAAGTTTGCAAAAAGAGAAGTAAATTCTCACGAGTATCACAAAAATTTCATTTTACTTTCTAATAATTTAGTTTTCTTATCTAATCTCACTAGCAAACACACCCCCCCCCACATATATATATAAAGTATGTGACAGATCAATTTAAGAGCTCTGACTCCAACTCCAAGCTGGGGTGTGGATCAGTGGTAGGGTCTTGCTTGCATGTGGGAGGCCCAAAACAACTCCTATAGAAGATATTGACATTGTCATCATTAGGTAGATATTCAAGGTGATCTATACTTCATTTAATCTTTATACTTTTTAAAATGTTTTACTACCACTTACTACTGTTACAACCAGGGCAAAAAGCCCAAATGCACTGTGAGAAAAAATTAAGCACCATTCACAACTTTTCTTAGAAAAAGAAATGGAAAGTCATGTAGACATCATTTCCTCCCAGCACTTTTTGCTCTGAATTTCCTAGTATTACCTAAACACAGAGCAAAAGACACACTTGGGGGAAAGGAAGGTTACCAACATCAGCACAGCACCATTACGAGCAGCAATCCCAAGCAAGGTCTACACAAATAAGCCAGTGTGGGCTATGAGCAAACCAAACTATTGCTTACATGAAAATAATTTTACCAAATAAAGAACCCTTTCCTTTTTAAAAATTTGTTATTATATCATTATTATTATTTTGGTTTGACTGGGGTTTGAACTCAGAGCTTTGCACTTGCAAAACAAGTATGCTACCACTTGAGTCACACCTCCAGTCCAAGAACACTTTACTTTTCATCCCTATTAAATCATCATAGAGACATTTTTATACAATGTGGAAAATTGTAGGTCATAAGAAGTAAAGACTTTATGCTTAGGTTAAAAAGTCTGAGTTGTGGGCTGGTGGAGTGGCTCAAGTGGTAGAGTACCTGCTTAGCAAGTGTGAGGCCCTGAGTTCAAACCCCAGTGAGACAAAAAAAAAAACAAAAAAACCTTTTGAGTTGTGAAAACTAATTACAATTTGTAAGGTAATCCAGAGTTTAAAGGTAAAATGAGGTGTCACTTCCCACATTTCTCCAGAGACAATCACAGTTATTCCCTGTGTTCCTCCTAGAAACCAAAAGCACACCCAACAAGTGGCCTGAGCATCTGTGCTGGGCACTTGGGTATCACCAGAAGGGTCACATTCTAAGGAAGAAGTTGTGAGGATCAGGGACTGTGATGGGATGCACAGGGATTAGCTTAGGCCTGTACTGTAGGGATTTACCTGACAAGATCAGCAAACACCTGGAGTGTGGGAAGAGCCAGACACGGAAAGACAGCTCCTTACACTGAGGATGCTGTACATAGCCATTTGCCTTTTTTGTTTTTGAAACAGGGCTTCCCTATGTAGCCCAGGGTAGATATATTCTCTTTAGCCTCCACAGTGCTGGGATTACAGGCCTGTACCACCATGCCCAGCCTCTTGTCTGCTTTCCCTCCCTTCATACTTCCTTCCTGCCTTCTTCCCTTCCTTCTTTCCTTCCTGCTTTCCCCTCCCTCCCTTCCTTTCTTTTGCAATACCAGGAATTGAACTGAGAGCCTTGTGCTCAAGCACAATACCACATGAGCCATGCTGCAATCTTTTTGTCTGATTCTTAACACAAACAAGAAGTATGCTTTTTAAACTCAGCATTACAGAGGACATGTTTTTCCCAGAAACGACTGCATGTGCATATACATGTGGCTTGGTCATTTAATCTCTGCAGCCTCTGTTACCACAACCCCATGAAGAGAACTCTTCTCCCTGGAGGAAAGTGGACATGTAAGTGTGAAGGGTACCCATGTAATTTTGTAGGCAGTGAAAATACCTCGCAGAAGGTTCTATGAATTTGAAACTAGCTGGAAGCTGGCCACACACCTGCTCCTTGAGGCTGTTCACTTCCATCTTTTCTTTCTCCAACGAGGCTTGTAGGGCCTGGACAAGCTGCTTCATCTGGCGATCCTCCTCTTCTTTGCGCTGCAGAACTGCTTGCACCTAGAGTGCAATGTGGAATGAGAAATAGGAAGAGGAGAATTTTACACAACCACAGAGCCTGAGACACAGTGTGGGGGCCCTCCACAGCCAGCACCCCATAAAGAGCCTAGCAGGATGACGCACATCACAATGCATCACAAGAGAGGACACAGCTAAGGAAGGAAGAAGCCCATCTCTGGAGAACACTGCTACAAAAGCAGAAGTTTGAGCTCACAGGAGTGCAGAAACAGAGTCATGTTCAAGAACACAACTAGGACTCCAAAAGACACATAACTGTCACACGGGTTACAAACAAATGCCTTCAAGCAAAGCTGCACAGTAAGAACAAAAGTGGTAGGAACTAGGCAAAACCTAAGTTACTCAACTCTAATGACTGGATATTTTAAGGCTAGGGGTGCAACATGGCCCTTGGCTGCGCCCCAATCTACAGAACAGCTGTGGAACTAAAGGAGCTAAGAATATGGTCTGTAGTAATACCCTGGGCAGAGTTCAAATCCCAGCTCTGAACCACTTGAGGACTTAGGTAAATATCCACTGCACAGGCTACTGGCTAGAACTGGAGGACAGTACTGTCTGCCCCTCCAGGAGTCCAACATGCGAAAAGGATTAAGGACCCTGGCACACTGACTCCACAAGTGACAATTAAAAGCTCCAGTTTTACACAAAGCCCAGCTCTACCCTACAGCTGAGAGAGCCAGGCTTGTGAATTAAATTAATTACATTCTCTGAGCCTCTGCTTCCTCTCTCAAAGTAGGATTTCGTGTTCCTCTGAAAGTAGCTAAGATGACTGGATATGGTCAGACATCAAGAGTGTACACAGCCACATAATTCTCCCTCTACAGCTGTCAGATGGGTCTGGGTACCTGGAGATTCAGCTGCACCAGGTCAGCCTCTCTCTTGGCTAGCGCTGTCTCCAGGATGCTGTTGTGTTCTCGCAAAGCTGCATTGGACTGCCCAAGTCCTGTGAGTTTCCCTCTTTCATGCTCTAACTCGAGCGCCAACTTCTTATTTGACTCCTCAAGACGCTTTATCTTCCTCCTGAAGCCTCTGGATTCTTGAAGCTGAAATGCACCAAAGTTATTGTCAAATTACATGCTCTCATGGATGGAATCATCACCCTCACAAGAAACAGAAGAACAGTTTTCAACAAGAAATGGCCAGTACTAAAGCACAGCACAAACTGCTCTCCTTGCCTTTTGACCTGGCAGGCTGTATCAGCAGAGATGGGCTGCTCTCCTGGGACAACGGGCTTCCATATAAGTTGGTCCAGGGCCAAGCAACTCAGCAGGTGGGCATGGAACTGTGCTGATCTCATCAACACACATTTCAGGAAACCTCAGACATGGCTAAAGAAAGCATGCAGCCCTGAAGCCACTGACAGTTTCCCCAGGATCCTGACAGAGGGGCCAGGTAGGTTGCCAGGTAGGCTGGGGTCGATGGCAAGAGCCCTTGGTGACAGTGCCAAGCTGCAGTTAGCTCTGCCTGAAGCTAGAGCCCCTTTCTGCTGAGTTTTGAGTTCTATGAAAAGTTCAAATGAATTTATTTTCAACCAATGCCTTCTAACCAGGAGAAGGATTACCAGTATGAATCCCAGTGACCTAGGATTCATCCCTATAACTGAAAATGACTGCTACTGTCATCTTCCTCACTAGAGCATGGACAATGATGTGCTCCAACATCGATCAACAGGTGACCAAACACCATGGCTCTGCCTGGCAATGAAAAGGTGTTACCTCATCTTCCAGCTCCAAAACTTTTTCACGAGACTCCTCTAGCTCCTGGCTGGTCATTGCAATCACCTCCTGCAGTTCCTTCTCTAATAGCATCTTGCTCTGGCCAACATTCTGCAGCTCCACCTCCAGGGCCCGAATCTTCTCCTGATAGCCAAGACAAGATGACATGTTTGGTCACTGGCCTGTGACAGGCCCTTGCACACCCTAAGTCAGTATCTCCAGGTACAAAGCTACATGGCCTCATATTTGCTTTTTTTTTTTTTATTTTCTTGTTTTGTCTTGCTGTGTAGCTCAAGCTGTCCAAGAACTTTACAACCCTCCTGCCTGGCCTAAGTGTGGGGATTACAGGTATGTACCACCACACCTGGCCTGACCACATTCTTACAATACAAGCCCTTTAAAAGGTTTGCATGGCACACACATGCTAGCAACACACAAGGTGCCATTAGAACAAACAAAATAACCTTGTCGATTAAATGTTTTGAAAATACAAAAAAATCCAAGCACTGGTGGCTCATACCTATAATCCTAGCTATTGGAGAGCCCGAGATTGGAAGGATTGTGGCTCAATGTCAACCTGAGCAAATAGTTTCTGAGACCCTATCTCCAAAATAAGCAGAGCAAATGGACTGAAGGCATGGCTCAACTGGTGGAGTGCATGCTTTGTAAGTGTAAAATTCAAACTGAGTTCAGTTTGAAACTGAGTTCAAAGTCCAGACTCACCAAAAAAGAAAAAACAAAAAAATCTGATCCACTACAATGTCATCTATAGCAAGTAAGCAGCACTGGGCGTAATAAAGGCCATACAAGCACACATGCAGGCAACGCTGCATCAAGCACATGTGCTCATACACCACGCACGTAAGCTCACACACATGGAGACACACACACACACACACACACTTGCTGCCACCATGGTGTCAGGCCTTGATCCAAGCACTTTCCACGTGTTACCTCAGAGGTTCTATTCTGGACCCTCTCTGGCCTCATCTGATTGAGGAGCAAAAGGTGTGCAATTTGAGGAGGTCACTGCCTTACAAGAGGCAATGCCACAGACTAAACCCAGACTTTAAGTTCAGGGGGCCATGCTGGTTCTCAGCCATAAGCTCCACCAAGCATTTCATGCCCTACTGCCCTCACTAGGGACCCAAAGGACTAAAGCAAGCAGAAAGGAATATGGCAACAGATGCCCCTTTGCATTTTATAAAGAATCGAGAAAGGATCATTCACTTTATTCGATGGGATGAGCAAGCACCATGTTATGGCACAATCTCCTCTACGCAAACACTCAGGTGCACAGGAGATAAGAGGAAAACTGCAGGTGAGAAGAAGCACAATGCCAAGCATGAGTAACAAATGAACTCACTCAGGTAAAAAGATTTAAGGCTGGAGAGAATGTGGGGAGCCCAGGAGTGTACCTCTCACCGATGAGGCTGGTCACAGGGATCCTGGGTGCCCCTGGAGCCCGAGGGTTTCCACCCTTCCCAGCACGTGGCACTGATGTAACAGCACAAGAGCAAAGGCTCCATGCACTGCTGCTAAGGCCAGGAGGAGTGGATCAAGTTATTACTTGTCCACACTGAGTCCAGCAAGTCCTCATTCCTGAGCCTTCTCACTTCCAACCCTTCTATGTGCCCCCCTGACACCAAGCCCCAATTCCTCCAAACCTACTCCATGTGTTTGCCCACCCCTAAACCGCCTACTCTGCCACCCCTCCTTGTCTGAGCAGACTATTTCCTGGCCTGCTGCCTTCATCCTGCTGTGTCACCTCTCAGCCTGGCCCACTTTACTGTCCTAACTCATGCCTGCCCACAGGAGAGTAACTGGGTCCACTCCCCACCACGGGCAAGGCCAAACCCAAACTCCTTGCAGCCAACATCGCATCCAAGATGCCCCCTTGTCCCTCTAGAGCCTCTTGTTTGTTCTAGACCATCTCAAGATTGCCTCCTCCAAAGGTTTCCTGACTCTGCTAAACACTGGCTCCTGGAGGGACTCACATCCTCACTGCAGCCTCCCAGTGGGCATGGCCTACCACACAACCTCAGTCCATGCCTTTACCTAATCCTGGGGCTACATAAAGGAGACTAGAGTGTAGGGGCAGGTCCTGTCTCCACCCTCAGCTAGCAGCTGAATTTCTGCAGGTCATGGAGCCTCCTGAATGAAAATGAGGCTCTTAGCAGACTGCATAGGCTTTTGAGGGCCACATGAGATTCTGTACATAAGTCACTAAAGATGCATATATATATATATATATATATATATATATATATATATATATATATATATATATATATATACCAAGCAGTTTATTAAAAAATACTATGCCTAGGCCAGGCACTGGTGACTTAGACCTGTAATCCTAGGTACTCAGGAGGCAGAGATCAGGAGGATCAAGGTTCAGAGCCAGCCCAGGCAAATAGTTTGTGAGACTCTATCTCAAAAAAAAAAACCCATCATAGAGAAGGGCTGGTGGAGTGGCTCAAGGTGTAGGCCCTGAGTTCAAACCCCAGCATCGCAAAAAAAAAAAAAAAAAAGAGAGAGAGAAATTATGCCTGAACATTTCAGTCTGGCCCACTTTTTAAAAGTCCTTCTACAGGTTCTTAGAGGGAGAGAATGATGAGAAAATGTCGTTTCCCTAAATTTGAGTCTTTAGGACTCAAATTGAGAGTTATGCGTTTACCTACATGTAGAACGGGGTCGCTGCCACTGCTGACACTCTGGGCTCTGAGCTGGTTCAGTTCTGTGTCCGCAGCCTCCTTGGCAGCAAGAGCTTCCTGCAGACGGCGGCTGAGGATGCTCACAGCGTTCTCATAAGCCTTGTGTTTTGTCTTCATCTCCTTCTGGGCACTGGTCAGGTCTGAGCCTAGCCGCTTCATCTTCTGCTTCTGTTCTGTGATGGCCCTGGCACATAATGAAGGAGATGTGGAGGAAGAAACTGAGTTAACCTCCAACCTGACCATCCAACTTCCTGGCATGTGAAGCCTAGTACACCAGGTGCAGGGTGTTCCAGCTCACCCTGTAGGGGTAGGCAGTGCTCAGACCCCAGGCTCAACCCCAGATTCTGACTCCTCCCAGAATCTGGCCACTGCTCAGGAGGGCAAATGTGCTCCTGCCCTGGTGTGGCTGCTGTAGGAAGAAAGGAGGATGGCCTGGTGTTCCTGAAGCGCAGAGAGCAGAAAGAGCTCCATGAGTTCACTAAGTCACATCCATCACTATCATCAGAGCAGCACAACACTCAGTGGATTTAAGTTTTGGTGGTTTTTTTTTTTTTTTTTGATGGTACTGGAATTTGAACTCAGAGCCTCACGCTTGCTGGCAGGCACTCTACCACTTGAGTCACTCCACCAGCTTGAAGTGGTTTTAAAATGATGTTGTGAGGCAAAGAGAAACAGCCCCCTCCCACCAAACAGAAATGTCCCTAAAATTCTTGAAGGTCAGCAACAAAGTCAACATACAGATGCATGATGAAATCACAGGTGTAGTGGCCATGCCTATAATCCAGCCTGTGGGATTACAAGTTCATGGCCAGCTTGAGCAACATAGAAAAGACTGTTTCCCAAAAAATAAAAAATGTAAAAAATGTAAAATCCAAAAGGCCATCAACACATGCAGGTAACATACACACGAGTATGTGTTTATGAGGGACATGTGTTTAGGTTTCCATGAGCATCAAAGGGTGTAAAGAACGAATACCAGAGTGTTACCTCTGGCTGGACACAGTGGCCCAAACCTGAAAAACCAGTTACTTGAAAGGCAAAGATACAAGGGTCATGGTTTGAGACCGGACCCCGCCCCCCAGAAAAAAAGACCGTATCTCAAAGAACAAGCAGGGCATGGTTGGTCATAACTGTAATCCCAGCTGTGCAGGAGGCACAGATAGAAGGTTCTTGGTTAGAGGCTGGTCTGGGCAAAAAGCACAAGACCCTATCTGAAAAAATAACTAAAGCAAAAAGGGCTTGGAGGCATGGCTCAGATGGCAAAGTGATTGCCTAGCAAGTATAAGGCCCTGAGTTCAAACCCTAGTGCTGCCAAAATAAAATCTTGTCCCTGGAGAGTGAATGAGAGTGGAAGAATGTTGGCACAAAAGGTCCAATTACAATTTTTAAAAAAGAAGAGTTTTGGGTGAAGAGTGTAGGTATAGCTCAGCGGTAGAACACCTGATTAGCATATTCGAGGTGCTGGGTTCAATCCCCAGAACCAAAAAAAAAAATTAAAAATTAAGAAAGGGAGGCTGGGCATGGGAGGCATACATGCCTATAACCCTAGGATGCAGGAGGCACAGCAGGATGATCACAAGTTCAAGACTAGGCTGAGCTACAGAGTGAGACCCTGTCTCAAAAGCACCAAGGGTGGAATACAGCTCAGCAGAGGAATTTTGGCTAGCATGTGCAAGGCCTTGGGTTCCATCCCTAACACTGGGGGATAAGTTTTTTTAAAAGATGCTATCACAAATCAATTTATAAACTCTACCAAATCATGCTGAATTGTAAGCTTGGAACTTAATACTGCAGGCTGCCTCTTTAACCCCCTCCTCCAGCAGTGTCCACGGAGCAGGGTCACACAGGTCTAGCCTGTGCTCCCGCAGGAGCAAGCTCTTCCCTGCCCTCAGCAGACTGGTGCCCCGCACTGATGAGTGCACGCTATGTGCAGACTTACTTTGTGGCCTCCTGCTGCAGCTCCTCTACTTGTTTCTTTAGTGCCTCATTGGCCTCACTAAGGGCGACCATCTGTTCTTTGTCAAACTGCAAAGACTTCAAAAGGAGGAAAGCATGTGATCAGTGCAAAGCTACTCACTGCAAGACATTTACTTTCAATAAAGGATACTTCACAGGGTCAAGTGTTTCTGGCCACTATGTATAGGAGCATCAGAGGCACAAGAGAAAATGGACTAAAATAGGAAAGGCACCTCCCTTGGGCCTCCAAAGCCCCCCTTCATGTCCAACTGGGAATTGCTGTTTGAAGGATTTCATGTCCCCTTCCTCACTGGCCTTGCTGTGTGGTATGACAAGTCTCCCAGAACCAAATCAGTCAGTGTTGCCAAGGGTTCACCCCAGAACTGGGCTGGCCTCACTCATGCTGCTCAGTCCTGGGCCCTGGCACCCTTATACCAGCACCCCGGTGGCTGCAGCTCCTACTGTCCCCAGGTTAGGCTCCCTCTACCTGTTCTTTTTGACACTAACAGTGCCACCCCAGGGCTTACACATCATTTGCTTGATAGTCTCCAAATGAGGCTAAGAAGGACTCTGCAGGGACGTATTGGCCACCTGCCTACCTGAATCTCAGCTTGGCCCTCTTCAAGACTTCTAGTATATTACATGCAATCCTGCCCACCACCGCCCCAAATTACTGGCCTTCCCCTGATTTCTCATCCCAGGGAAAGCAGGACATCTGGCTGGGAGTCCAGGCTGTGGTCTCCATCTCCACATCCCCTTCATCCCTCACCTCTAGCTCACCAACCCACCATCCAGTCTCCCTCCTCCAGCAGCTTCCACTGCACTCAGAAGACTGTTAGGCTTGCAGCAGCCTAGCTTGCCTGGGGGGCATGGTCAGTCCATGCCCTGCTAGGACTCAGGGCCTCCGTGGAGGTCTTTTTCTTGGTTTTCTGCCTGGCAAAGACTTTGTGGAGCTCTTGGCTCCAATGCTGGCTCCTGAGAGCCTGTCACAAGGTGGTGTCTCCAAGTGTTTACCTGGCAGTGCCTTGCTTGTCCTTTCCATGTGGCATCCCAGCTGGACTTATCTGTCTGCCCACCAGGACAGTAGCTCCAGGAGGGCCATGTTCTAAAAGAATCTCCCAGTCAGTGGCTCCTCTCACCCCAACCCTGAACAGTAAGCACCAAGCACACTCAACTGAACCCTCACTACTCAACAGAAACCATCCAGCTCATTCCACTGACCTGCAGGTGAGTCTCCATCTCATCTCGCTCCTTCTGCACTGACTGGAGATGCCCCTCAAGATCCGCCATCTGCTGGTGGACCAGGGACACCTCTTTCTGCAAGCGTGAGTGTTCCACCTCTGTAGCCCTCTTCTCTCCATGTAGCCTGATTAGCTCCTGCCTCAGTTCCTTCATCTCTGAGTCCAGCCGCTTCTTTGTGGCTTTCAGTTCGCTGATGAGCTGGTCTTTGGAGGTGGCATCCCGCCGGTAGGCCTCCACCATCACCTGCCAGACAAGATACAAATTATAAGCCAGTGTCCAAGGTGGAGTATTCCCCTAGGCAATAAAAAAGCTTTAAAAACAAATGTTTACTATCTATTTAGGACATAACATTTTGTCTTTTCCAGTGCTAGGGATTGAACTAAGGGTCTTATACATGCTCATCAAGTACTCTACCACTGAGCTACATCCCCAGCCAGAGGATGAACTGAAGACAACACATTCATCAGTTCTCCACCAAGTCCCTATACTAGTAGAGACAGTATGTTTGAGCATCTCTGTCATGGGACATGCCACACCCTAACAAATCCAGGAACTACCAAGAGGTATCACTCAGCCTCCTGGACACGTTGTCTCTTCAAAGGAATCTGACAAGGTCTTTTCCCTTCAACTGTGGTGCTTGGCTTCTGACAGGTAATCTCTTGTGTGTATCTCAGTAATAAACTGAAACACTACTCATAGCACTGCTTTGAATGGTCATCTTCTCTCAGACCCTGCAAGACATTTGACTGGTGCTTCCAAAGAAGTGTGGAAGCAGAGCCATTCCTCCATTAGGAGACATTGGCTCCACAGAATTCACATTCTGTGCCTTTTAGGTACAGCACAATTTGTTTTACTGTTAGACCATGAGCTGGCAGAGTGGCTCAAGTGGTAGAGTGCCTGCCTAGCAAGTATGAGGCCGAGTTCAAACCCCAGTTCCGCCCAAATAATCGGTAAAATTCTTGAATAACTAGCAATAGCCATTTAATATCAGGCCATGTTATAGATTTTTCGAAGCTACTTTATATAGCAAACACAACCTGCATACTAATAATAAAACACACAGATCCCTACCCACCCCTCCTTACTGTGGAAGGGCATGCTGACCTCATATACTGTGATGAAAGAGGTAGAATATCTTAGATCAGTGAAGTGCCTTTAAAAACAGTGAGGACCTGGATGCTTCCTTCCTGCTGACTAGTTTTATTCTACTAAAGCAAACAGACTGCTTAGGACACAGTCTGACACTTGTTTCACATAAGGAAAACCCACACGTCTTACCTTTTGCTGAAGAAACTGCTCCTTTACTTTCTGTGTCTGCTTTCTCAGGGAACTGGTCTCCTGCTGCAGGTGCTCCACCTATGGGAGAGGTTTGCACAGAGGAGGCCTGAGGGCAACAGGCCTGTGTGCAATGGCATTTCCTAAGAGTCAACCCTAGTCAGCTCATGGAGGAGGGCTTGAACCAGACCCAATAACCTGATGGACACTCAGGCAAGATACATCACCAGTCACTTAAGATCACAAAGACAAGACAGGGGGCAGGGAGGTGAGAGAAGGACCAAGGCAGGACATGCTCTAGACCAGGTATCAGCAAGCCCTTCCAGGAAAGGCAAGTGAGGTAACACCTTCATCTTCACAGGCCACTTGTCTGCTACAGATTCTCAGCTCTGCTCTTGAAGCACAAAAATAGCCACAGACACTACACAAAGGGATGAGCAGGATTGTGCTCAGTGAACCTTGATTTATAAAACCCTATACCCCTGCCACCCAAAGCCTGTTAGGCACCAGCCCACCAAATCACCTGTGATCTTATGAGAACTAAAGTTTCAGCTCCAGGCTGACTGAGTCAGATCTACACAGGGAGATCCACAGGAATTCATGAATACAAGATGTGTATGAAATGCTACTCTAGCATTGAAAAAAAGTTGTTTTTTTTTTTTTTGATTCTGGTGAATGAACCCAGGTGCATGCTAGGCAAGTGCTCTACTCAAGCCACATCCAGAACTCAACAAAAAATGCTTTTGAAGAATCAAAATACGCTTTTGTGATGCCACAAATGCTCTCATGGCACTCTGCATGGAGGGCATGGGCCCACATTACATGATAGAAACACTCAGACATACTGTTATGTGACAGTATCCTGAAGTGCCAGTGAAACAAGTTCACTATGCAGTGGTCACAGCACCCCTCTGGAGTCACCTTAGACGGGAGCAGTCAGAATGCTGTCCAGGGCCACTGCCTTAGAGGTAGGAAAAGTTTGTTCAGGGCCAAGGTTTTCTACATCTAAATGATTCCTCCTCTCAGAGGAGGAATCCTAGTGATCACTTGGGCACAGTTAGGAAATGAGCCATCTTTCCTACAATATGGAGGTCATCTTCAGCTTCTTCAGGAATCCTGGGAAGGACCAAGATTCTGGTTGTACAAGAAGTGCCTTGTATCCCCTCCAACTATCTCATCACCTGCTCTATTCTGCATGCAGTTCCACAGAAAGGGCAAAAAGACAAACTAGGCAACAGAGAGTTGAGGTCAGCAAACCTCAGAGCCTTGTGTGGACCATACTGTCTGAGAGAGACCTGAGAGCATGGGTGCATTCAAACGGGACTGGTACTTGGGTAGTGTCTGGGAGGCTCTACATCCCCAAGTCAGGAAACAGACTTCAGAGTTGCAAAGACAGATCCCCATTGTGACAGGACTACCACCTCATTATGCTCCACGTTCCTTGAATTATCATCACAACCCAAGGGGACATCCAAGTAGCTTTGTTAATAACAACACAGTAAAACCTCAACATTGGTCTCAGTGACCAATAGTGACTGAAATCTCTCTTATTAGCCTAACAGTAAAGATTTCTAAAGACCTTCTAAATTAATGCGAAGGGAGACAGACCACTGATCCTTCTAACCCTTGGTCTTTAAAGAGTGGTATTTAAAGGCAGAATCACTCCTTGATACTAATTCTACCTGCTGCACACACACCCTTCTTTACTCTGTCTATATTCTTCACATGTCTGCCTACATCTGACCTGTGTTGTGCTTTTAGCACAGTGGTGTTCCCCAAATATGGTAGCTTGCTGGGCTGTGCTCTCACATGCCAGGACCCATGCTGTGCCCAGTGTTTTGGCTTTATGCCCCGCCCTGTGCTTTGTCTCACCATCTCTGCAGGCAGAGGAAAGAAAACCAATTTTCTTGCAGCTTCTCCTCAAGCTGAGACAGACATCCTTAGAAACAAGGACTGGTATTCTTGGCAGGCATTTTCAAAAGCCTCAAATAAACCCGGTTTCCCAGTTCTGACTCCTCCACATTCAGTGGCTCACACAGGGCACAATGTGAGGTGCTAGGACCCCTGCCCTAGAGCTCCCTTGGGTTATTCCTGTTTCCAAACAAAGGACCAAATGGTCAGCATTCATTCACAACCTAGTACCAGCAGACTGCATTACCTGGCTGGACCTGACAGCTAACTCTTGTCTCAACTGCTCTAAAAGTTCAGATGTCTCTTCAGTGCCTTCTTCCAACCGCCTTGCTCCCCTGTCAAGTTCCTCTTTGTCACTCCTAGCTGCCTGTAGAGCCACCTCCAAAACAATCTTCTCGTTCTGCAGGAAGCGAATCGTGTCCTCCCTGGAGGCAGACTCTCCCTGCAGCTCCTCCAGCCTCGCCTGCAGCTCATCGTAGCGCGTCTGCAGGTCATCAAGGGACTGCCCCTTGGCCTGCAGAGCCTCCTGTGTCGAGGTGAGCTGCCTCATCAGGTCCAGGTGCTCCTGCTGCAGTGCTGTAAGCTGCTGATCTCGCTGATGCAGCATCAATTTCACCTAGAAACAGGTGATAAACTTAACTTGCTGTCCTTGATGTGGCAGCAAGAATCTGTACTTTTTCCTTGTTCAGGATATAGACAGATAGATGGATAGATATAGATTTTTTTTTTGGGCAGGACTGGGATTTGAACTCAAGACTTCATGCTTTCCAGGAAGGCATTCTACTACTTGAGCCATGCCCCTATCCTGATTTAAATAATTCTGATGAACTCTTGCAGTATCTTTTTATATGCAAAATTCTAGTACAGAAGAATATGAAAAGAAGCAATGCCATGGCCAGGCTAGTAGCAGCCTGATGGTGACCCTGCAAACACACTCAACAGACAACCCAACACAAATCTGAGCTGTCAACATGGCTTGATACAACATTGCCAAGCAGGCCACCTGTGTACAAACCTAGCATGTGCACACTAGGCTGGACCCATGTCTACAGGAGGCCTTTGTGAACCTGGGGTCCAGGGTGGCTATTGCTACTTGCCTGTTCCAACTGCTGCTCCAAGAATGCTGCTGCATCTGCTACCTTTTGCAGCTGTTCCCGCTCTCCTTCAAACTCTTCCAGCCTTCTCTGCAAGTCTTCCTCTACCATTGTCTTCGCTTCCCGAATCTGCTCAAAGGCTGCTTCCTGGTCCAACATGTCAGCCTAGGCCCAGGAAACAATATTTTTTAAAAGAAGACTGTAAAGGAACATGCTGCCCCACAAGACGCCCCTCCTTCACATTTCCATCCTGTCTACAAGCTGCAAATTGAGGGGCTGAGGTATGAAAGACTGGCACTTGTCCACTCTCCATAGGACAAACGCCAGGACACGTGGGGCTCTGACCCTGGCTGGCCAAGGCCTGACCCAAGAAAGGACCAGGCAAACAACCCTCCCAGCTACTTTGGAGGCTATAGCAGGAGAATCACTTGAGCCCAAGAGTTTAAGAACAGCCTGGGGTGAAAGGGGAAAAGTACAAAGAAGAAGTTGTAGGAAATGATGAAGGAAACTCCCCCATCGTTTCTCATGGGAGGACAGGTCAGTACCACATGCTTCTATAGTGTCATACATGGAATATCCTCTTTGATAAGACTGCCACTTGATACCACTTGGTAAAAAGACGGAAGGGACCAAGGGGCCAAACATGGTATTCCTTACATTCCAACTATATAGTTGACATCTTAGTATACTTCTTAGGGAAAAAAGGTTAGCTTATAACTCAAAAGTATTTTCAATTTTGTTACACTGAGCCCCTGAACATTAGTGTTCACATGACATGATTCTCTTCTATTATCTGAGCCAATGGCTGTGTGATCCACACAGGAAAAGGGACAGGTGCAAGTAATAAGATAAGAAACCAGAAAAACCACCAGAAAGCTGATTTCGTTTGTGACTATCTACGAAAGGTCAGAATCAAAATCAGCCCAATGACATTCTCAGCACAAGACAATTGTTTATACACTGCTTAGATGTTTAACACTGTTTTCATTTCCTTAATTTTTCTTTTTCTTTCTTTTCATCTTTTTCTTATCTTTCTTTATTTTTTAATTGGTTTTTTAAAAACAGAGTCTTACTTCCAGGCTAGCCTGGAACTCACTATGTAGTGCAACTGGTCTCAAACTCACAATCTTCCTGCCTCAGCCTCTTCAGTGTTGGTGTTATAGGCATGAACCACAATGCTGGGCCTTCTTCACTTTTTCTAACAAGGATATTAAGCAAGTATTTACTATCTATTTTATTAGAAAAAGTAAGGTAGGTTGGAGATGTGACTCAGTGGTAAATGCTTGCCTAACATGGGCAAGACCACAGGTTCAACCCCCAGCAAGAAATAAAAGAAAACTAGACTCAGAGAAGTAAAGAAATCATCCAGGGTCTCACAGACAATGGGATTTGGGTCCAGGTCAAATCTACTGTATTTCTCCACATCTAGAAATGACAAGTAGAGGCAGGTGGCAATAATGGAAATTCCCTCACATGGGCATTAAAGGACTGAATAGCAATGCAGGATGAGTGCTTGCAAACTAACAAAAAACTCACCTATTATCACTGGGCTTTCAAATGCTGTCTGACAAAGACATACTAAGTCCCTCCCTCCCCACCTACTCTGCCCAGCTCCGTCTCCAACTCCAGTAGGCAATGACCTACTGGACTATGGTGGGGTTCAGAGAAGAGCTCCAAAATACCATGGACATCCAGGCCAGACGAAGGATGGGATACCAAAACTTTAAACGGTTTCACTATAGGCTACACAACAGAATGCTTTAAAATATGCTTTCAAGTATTACATATCATTTTAAAAGTACACTCATATACACACACATGTACACGCCTACTTATTTGAATTATGTTTACGAGTATGTATATGTCTTACACTTGCCAACAGGACTCAAAACCAGGTAAAAATCAGCACTGACACAGTCCTACCTCGATGCTCTGAAGCTGGACAGCTATGCGCTCCTTCTCCTTGATGGACCTGTGCTGCGTTTCTGTCAGCTGGTGGGACAGGGACACATTCTCAAGCTTCAGGTGCTCTAGCAGGCCAGCTTGAGTCATCTGTCCAACCTTCAAAGAAAGACCCGTGAGGAAAAAACCTGCTTGACATCAGAGATCAAAAGCAGATCAATTCATCCCAAGCCACCAGGGTGAGAGTCTCTGTCCAAGACAGCTACCAGCTGTCCCTTTCTTCACCCTCAACCTGCAGGACTCACCCACTGCCCACCACAAGTCATCCCACCTCAAACTTAGGCCATCTGGGTTTTGTGTATCTAAGAGGAGAAGGTTGGCTACCCAGAAATCAGATCATCACACCCAGAGTATGCATTTTGGGTAGTTCCCACCAAAGGTACACCTGAGTTCCCCAGGGGAGGAGCCATATCTCAACTATCTCAACTTGCATCAGATGCACACTGGCCCCAGGACAGTCAGGGCCTACACCTCTGACCATTTCCTTGAGAAAAGATGCCTGGAGCCAGGGTCCCCAAGGAGTGAGGGACAGTAGAGAGAAGCAAGAGCTGAAGACATGTAAAAGTGAGGGGGCCTGTGGTGGACCGTCCCCCACTTTGTCTAGCCCCCAATGGACACTGCTGAACTGACAAAAAAGAATGTGTGACAAAGCAGGCCTCAGGGCTAAAGGGAAGTTGCATGGAGCAACAGAGGACAGCATTCACTAGGGCTGTTTCATGATGATGAAAGAATACAGACATCCCTGCATCCTCCAACTCTGTTGACTGCTACTGGGAAAAGAAGCAGCATGAAAATTCCTAGTTACAAAATGCTCACCCTATACCTTTCCTAGGCATTTTGCCTTCTATTCCTCCTGCAAATCTCCAGAGCACATCTCTAAAGTCTCTAAAGTCTAAGAGGCTGCTGCGGGCAAGGCCCAGGTAAAGCACACCCACCAAACAATATGTGGATTGGCACAGGTTCCCACACCTGCAGAATCAAAGGCTGACATGGTCTGCATGCACTAACAAAATGGACAGGGAAGAGGAAAATGTCCCCTACAGGACCTGGAAATGACTGTACATTCTTGAGTACAAGCAGTCAGAGCAAGGTGAAGTTCTGGGGCACAGACCACTTGCCACACTCCATGTTGTCAGAAAATTGGGAGGAGATTCAGAGAGGCCAGGGTGGGAAGGCCCTAAGGCCCAAAAGACATGGACTTGAGGGCTGGGATCAAACAACGGAAGAGTTACTCTTCACAGGAAGGATGGGACTGACTAGCAGAGCCATGGCATAGGATGGCCTAAAGTGGGGCTTCTTAGAATGAAAGACTCAAGCAGAAGCTGGGATGCTCTTACGTCAGGACATGGGGGAGGGTCATGCACAGGATGGGTATGGGATACCCTGGTGGTTAGCAGACTCTAAGCAAAAATGTTCCCATGAAATCTAAAACCAGAAACACCTTTTTAATTCAGAGGAAACCACATATCATCGCCCTGAAGGGAGTCCCCGGATCATACCTGGATGTGGGCCACCTCACCCTGCAGCCTGACCCGGGCTTCCTGCGCCAGGGCCAACTGCTGCTGGTACCACTGCCGGGCATGCTGCAGAGATGCAATTTCAGCTTGTGATGCTTGCAGCTTGCTGGTCAGCGTCGTGCGCTCTAGCTGCACTTGCTGGAGCTGGCTCTGTAGGGCTGCCATCTGCTGCCGAAGGTCGTGCACTGAAAGTGAGCAAGCACAGCCAGCTCAGACTAACCAGCACCAACAGGAGAGCCGCAGCTCTGTGTGGACGTCTGACCCAAAGTCGGGCTCTGCAGAGAGCAAGAAGTACAGCTGATGGTGGCTATCCATAATGACCATGTTCTATCAAGTGGCCACAAATCCTGGAGTGGCAGAGATGGAACCACTGTTCCTCGGGAGACACAGGGCTGGGTTCCAGAAAGCTCTAGTCACAACATTTTTATCAAGTGATCAACATATAACCTTCGTTTACATGTGATTCTGTTTAAAGACCTTGCAACCCCCAGAAGTACAAAACTATCTTGGTGCACAGAAACTTTTGGACTTTATTTTTCCTGAGGGATTGGTTATCATAAAATGCTCAAAGTCTGAAAAATCAATAGCAATTGGAATAGTAAGTTGTTGCAGAGGGCTCTTTCTCTTCTCTGGTGAAAAAAACTGAGCCTCTGGAATAGCAGCTTTTCTCCTCTAGGTCATCAGATCTGAGGCACAGCCTCACAGCCACAGCTGAGACAAAAGGGAATGCGTATGTGGCCTTCACAACTCTGAACAAGAGCCTCACTTGTCCTGTCACTCAGGTCTTGGTCTTCAATCCCCCTACCCCACTTTACCTTCTCCTCCCCACTCCTACTCAAACAACATGCTCTGAGAGCAAACAAGAGTCCTCTCAGGAGTTGGTAGAGCCAACTCTAGGTGAGCCCATAGGAGCCAGCCAGACCAAAACACTGAACTTAACACTGGGAGGAGGGTCACCAATCAACAATCTGGATGATCAAAGATTCAAAGCTGATCTCTGAGACCTTTATTTACCTCCTTGGATGTATATACAAAAAGGTACAGAATCTCATCATTTCAACCAAAAATTGTACTTACTTTAGCAAAACAGAGATCCCACATGTCAATTATAAGCTAAAATGATCCTGTGGCCTCACTTGTATGACACCACTGACCAGATTTTGGAAGCAGGAAATGGGCCTCACCTGTGTTGTCCTTGCTGAGCATGTTTCTCTGCATGTCCTCCACTTTGGCCATCAGTCTCTGGTACTGTTCCTCCGCTACCTGCAGGTCATTGTTGGAGGATGCCAGACTCGCATTTTTGGCTTCCAGCATGTTCTGCAGGTCAGTCATAGCTTGCTCCAGATCCCAGCAAGACTGCTTCAAAGTGTCCACTTCAGAACTGAGGGAGTCCTGCTTCTGCTGGCTGCTGTGGCTATGCTCCACCTGTGCCTGCAGCCGTGTGCTCAGGGCAGCAAGCTGAGCCTGCAGCTCAGCCTTCTCTTTGAGAGCCTGAAAATAATTCCAAACAACCACAACGGCTTTCAGAAAAAGGAGGCAGTCCTATCCACTGTATTAACAAGACTGCTGAGACGTACCAGTGAGACAAAAGGAGGTAAGTTACATACTGCATACCATCTCCCCAGTCTACCCAGACCACTGCGGACTCCACCATGACAGTTATCCCAGAAGAAGGTCATTTTCCAATAGGCCCAGGAGGCAGAAGGGACATGTGTAGACACTGTGCTGGCACTGGGTGAAGCCCAGAGGATTGAAGGATGCTGGAAAACATACTGGCTCAAAAACAAACAGGAAGCAAGGCACTAGTGCCACATGCCTGTAATCCTAGCTACTTGGGAGGCAAAGATCAGGAGGATCACAATTTGAGGCCAACCCCGGGCAAGTAGTTCATGAGATCCTATCTTGAAAATACCCAACACAAAAAAGGGCTGGCAGAGTGGCTCAAGTGGGAGAGCACTTACCTAGTAAGCACAAGCCCGAGTTCAAACCCTAGTACCGCCAAAAGAAATAAATAAAATAGGAAAACCAACAAGATATGCATGCATGTGCACAAAACACTCAGAAAGAATACCAGACATGTTGAGGGAGTCCTAAGAGATTGAAGACTCAAATACAGGAAGAAAATGGGCAAAAAAAACATCAGCAGAGAAATGCTGCTGCTACAAAAGGGGGTTTCCAAGGGCTTGAGCTAGGGCCACTGGACACAAGAGCAACCCTGAGTGACCACAGCAGCACTGCTCATAGGACAGAGCAGGGAAAGAAAAGGCAGGCCCCAAGAGCTGCAGAAAAAATCCACAACAATAAGACAAGTGAGGCCTGGGGTACAGCACTTGCCTAGCATGCACAAGGCACTGGGTTCAATTCCCCAGCACACCATAAAAAGAAAAACGACAAGTGAAAGACAAAGACAGGCCCTATCCACCCACCAGCACATTCTGCTCACACCAGGTCTAGCTAGGGTTACCTGTAGACAGGAATCCAAAACTCACATACTATGGAGAACTAACTGTGAAGATAAATGACACATTCAACAAACAGATCAAACACCCCTTGGAATCAATTAACTTTATAAACTCAATAGGATTTTAGAACAATAGTAACTAACATCCACAGACAGTAAGGACCTATGACAATCCACACAGATCTTGGCTTTGACATGAACAAGACACAAACTGGTCATCACAGGAGGAAAGCTACGGTTCTTAGAAAGTTCAAAGAATTGCATACATAGAGAAAGTGGAAGTGCATTTAACAAGATAGGTACATTATAAAGTAGTGTATGAGGGGGCCTGGGATATAGCTCAGTTGGTAAGAGCACTTGCCTAGTTTGTGTGAGTTTTGGTTTTAATCCCTAGCACCAAACACACACACACACACACACACACACACACACACAAAGAATACTAATAGAAAAAAAAATAAAAGAATACTAATAGATTATTGAACATTAAAAAAATATCCTCTGTCCACACTAATAATGTAAAGAAAATAAATGGAGAATGGAAGTCTTCTATTAGTTTATGAGGTTAAAATTGTCCTTGAACTCTCTGAATCACCACTCTCCTTTAAGTACCACAAAATGACTGACTAATATTGACAAAATGATAAAAATCTAGTTCTTTGCTATCGATAAAAGTATGTGCAACAAAATGACAAACAAAAGCTGATGAAAAATGGTATTTTTAAGCAAATACTAACCAGTCATAGAAAAATACCAGAAAAAGTAGAACTCATTGCAAAAAGTATTAAAGGGGGCCAAAATGAAAACTTTACCATCCCAGAAACAGATACAATCTACCAAAAAATTTTACTATTACAGCCAGGCATGATGGCTTATACTTGTAATCCTAGCACTTGGGAGACTGAGGCAGAAGGATCATGAGTTTGCGGCTAGCTGGTACTACACTGAGAGACCCTGCATAAAAAGGAAGAGAAAAAGGAGGGAGGGAGGAAGAATTTAACTGTTACAGACCATGAGATAGCTAGTTTCTAGGAAATGCTTTGGGCAAATCTAGATGGAGGCTCAAGAAGGACTGAGCCTCACATGATCACAGCAGAACTAGCACAGAACCGCTTGGGGCCAAACATCAAGCAGACAAAACATACAACATAAAAGCCTGTCATGCCAGTGCTAACATAGCTTACTCCTAAAGACATCTGTAAAACTTGGCACCCAGCAAGGAGGAACCATACATTCTTTTCAAAGACTTAGCTCATCAAACATCAAACTTCCCTTACCTGACTAGCCTCCAATGACAAGGCCTCCAGCTGTCCTTCAAGTCTCATTTTTTCTTTAAGAACCTGCAACATTTCATCCTGTGTTTCAGCAAGAGAGCTCTCCATAGACACACTAGGGGACAGAGCCAGAGTCAGAAGGGGGAAACATGGTGGTTATTATTTGCCATTTACCCTTTCCTGTATTCTCCAAATTTCACACACACCTGCTTACCTCCTCCTCCCCCCACACTTTTTTTTTTTTAAATAAGTAAGTAAAAAGACTTAAGTAGTGAGCTGAAGCTTAGCCCACAGCAGTCTCTGCAGTCGTTATGTGTTAAGAGCATGCTCTGGAAGCATGAGCCCCTGGGAGCATCTGGGTGATCTTAAGAGCCAGATCTGTACAAATGTGGGAAGACAGGCTACTTTACTATTGCAACCGATCCCACTTCTTAGGAAGCAACAGAGACATGTGCACATGAAATGTCAATGTGAAGACAACAGGGCATTAGGAAAGATATGCTCTGCTCTGGGACACATGGCAGTGGTCCAGAGCACAGGGTCAAAGGCCAGGCCATTGTCCCACCTGCTGCAGATGCTGTCTCTGCGGCTCCGCACTTCCCCATTGACTTCTTGCACCTGGTCCTGGTGTTCAGCTGCTGCAGCCTGCAGTACATCTTTAATTGAAGGAAACTGGCCCAGGGCCAGTTCCTGGCCATTGACCATGTAAGCAGCTCCCTGTGTAGTCATGTTCACCAGGACATCACTAGTCCCACGGGCAGAGAGGCTGCTGTGTGAGGAGCTATCACTCTCATTTCCATCGGCCTCAGATACACTGTCCCCAGTCATGGAGGCACACTCTAGACGGCCATCAGTCTCAGGAGATGGGCTGATCTCAGACACGACTGAGGTGCTGCTTCTGCTCTGCTTCAGGGAACCCCCGACAGAGTTTGCAGTAGGACCAAGGCCACCAAAGTCACCTGAATCTTCTGTTCTGTAATCTGCCAGAGACCGAATTTTGCTTGACTTGGAACTCTTTTTCTCCTTAGGATGTGCCAGCAGTCCTAAGCTGCCCACTTTAGGCCCCCGAGGGAGACTGGTACGCAGGAAGGAGTACTCTTTTGTCATAGCCACGGTACTGGCCCTTGGCAAGTTTTCTGGATTTAACATGAGCTCAGGATCAAGTGTGCTAAAAAGTCTCATTTTTGTTGCAGGTTGACTGGACTGAGAAGGAAACAAAAGTATAAAAATATGTTTAAAATTGGGACTCTAAAACTGTCACCCAGAAAGTGTGTACCAATTAACATTCCCTTGGCTGATGAAAGTATGGCAGGCCCTTGGTATGCGGCTACAGCAGGCCTGAGTCTCAAGCTCTCACTGCGTCAAGGTTATGAGCCTCAACCAGTACAGCCATTCCTGGACCTGAAGCACACTCTTTTATGACTATTACTTCAAAACATTTTTAAGCAGGTGTTACAGAAAGTCCTTTCTCATTACACTCCCTTGACAAAACTTTCCTGGCCGTTCTCCCATGTTTACTCTTTCAGACACACATAAAAATTTCTTCAAGTTAAATACAGCCCTTTGGTGGGCGCCAGTGGTTCATAACTGTAATCCTAGCTGCTTGGGAGGTAGAGATCAGGAGGATCAAGATTTGAAGCCAGCCCTAACCTCGAAAAAAACCCAACATAAAAATAAAAGGGCTGGCAGAATGGCTCAAATGATAGAGTGCCTGCCTACCAAGTGTGAGACCCTGAGTTCAAACCTCAGTACCATCAAAAAAAGAAATAAAGAAATACAGCCCTATTGAATTACAACTACCTTAACTTTGTAAGTGCTTATCGGACAATGAACTACTTTCCTCAATAGTGTCTGCTTTGTATGTTTGTCAACAAAGACATTATGTGATATTCTTTAACTGGATCCTAAGCCCTTTTTATCCCCCTCATGATTCTCAGTTTGTCATTTTTGTTGTTGTTATATATGTAATCTTTATCTACTGATTTTATAACTGTGGCAGGAAACTACTGACTTTTCATATCTCTTTTAATAAACTTACAATTTCCCAAACCCAAATTAGATCCAATAGTTTTCAGTTGATTCTCTGGACTTTTTCAAGGCATTACCAACACCTGCAAATAACAACATTTCTTCCATTTGTCAATGTTTTTATCTCCCAGTTCTTTTTCTTATATTATGGTATTAGCTAGAAATTAGAGGTTTGGGATGAAGGAAAGACACTCTTCATTTTGTTATATTAGCATGACTTTCTCCTATAGGAAAAGTTCGATCCTGTTTTACAAATCAATATATAATCCCAAGACACATGGGGAGGAAGATAAGAAAAATCACAGACAACATTGGGATATAGCTGGATATATAAATAGCAAGAACAGCTAGAAAAGAACAGAAAGGGTAGGGGTAGGCAATGGAGAGGCTGGACCACCCAGACATGGACAAGAATATTATGCCACAGGAGCTAGATCCATTTAGACCTCACACATGAGCAGGCATACAGGCCACTGAGATAGGATGCAATCTAGACACCAGTCTAGGAGGAACAGACTCACCCTTTCCTGCTGGCGCTTCACTCGGTACTGTCTGAGCTGTTCTTCCAGCCGCTTCCGGGCCTGAAGTCGGACCTGCTCCTCCTTCTCCAGGGGCAGTGAAGAGGCTGTGGAGCCTGTGGGGAAACAGCCACTGAGAGGCTCATAAAGGAGCAGGACACAGACGACAAATCGATAACTACAGCTTGATTGTGTTGAGTTTAATTACCAATATGCTTTAGCTCCTAAACAATACACAGCCACCTAGTTTCAGACAACTCCAGATTAAGAGAGAACGATGAGCCTCAGCCACTGACTACAAACAGTATATACCTTGCAGGAGGCACGCTTGAAAGTGCACACTTGAAAA
The DNA here is from genome assembly GCF_047511655.1 of Castor canadensis. Classification (NCBI taxonomy): domain Eukaryota; kingdom Metazoa; phylum Chordata; class Mammalia; order Rodentia; family Castoridae; genus Castor; species Castor canadensis. The sequence continues at coordinate 47,176,821 of NC_133403.1, forward strand.
TGCTAAGCCTCTTTTGTGCACAAGTACACTAGCTACAAGTGCGTTTCACGCAGAGTAAAGCAAAAGACAGGTGACAAATGCCTTTTAGTAACACAAAGAATGAACTTAAAGTTAGGGCCAGGGTTGAGTCCTCAGAGGCTGAGGCAGGAGGACTGCTTGAGCTAAAGAGTTGGAGGGCAGCCTGGGCAACATAGCAAGACCCCATCTCATAAACAAACAAAAAGGAGTAGTGGTGCAAGCCTATAACCACAGCACTCAGGAGGCTGGGGCAGGAGGATTATGAGTTTGAGGTCAGACTGGGTAACAGCCAGACCTCATCTTAAAAATAAACAAAAACAAAGAAACAAGAGTGTCTACTGCTGGTAGGATGTGGGAGAAAGTGTCCTCACAGGTCACTAGTGGCGTGGCAATATGGCCATGTGGGACAGCACTAAAAATCTACATAGCCCATAGAGAAGGAAGGCCAAAGCCCAAGGACACATGCAAGATTCCAGCTGCAGCACTGCCCTCTACTGCCAAGGACTAGAAATACAGCAGGTGGCAGTCAGACATGGAGGGCTTGCCAGGCACACTGGGCCAACAGATCCTGCACTGCACTGACAGTGGGAAGCAAGTGAGAAAAACATGCAATCACAGGAACAGCAGAATGTCGCTTAAGGTTCCTTTTTGTTTTTGAGATGAAGCCTTGCTAAGATGCTGGGGCTGGCCTCAAACTTATAATCCTTCTGCTTCAGCCTCCCAAGTAGCTGAGATTACAGGCACATGAATTTTACTTTTTAAAACAATGACCAAAAATCTGTGCATGTTTACAAAAGCTTAAAAAGAATCTTGGAAGATTATGGCTTACCTGGAGGGCAGAAATGAGTTACATAGAGACAAGGGGATAAAATCTCACAATGTAAAATAGTATGTATGTGTACATATAAAAAATAAGGATCAGCAAAAGATCTTGGGGTTTCTTAGACTCACAGACTACCAGTGTAAGAACTGTTCATCATTCAACCCAGAAATCAGCACAAAATAAATGCTGACTAAAATAATACATAAAAGAACACCTTTAAGTGTAATTGTAACTGTCTCAAGACTGATTCTCCTGTCTTCACCACTGGGGTGAAGAAGGACAGGTGAGTAGGCCTTTAATCAGGGACCCTGGCACCCCTGTCAGTACCAGATGGCAAAGTTCTAATACCCACACATACTTTCACTCTTTAAAAAGCTACCTTGAAAAGAACAACACTGCCCTCCCCCGCCACACACACAAATAATAAAATGGCCCAGGGCAACACCATGACTACTCAGAAGGCAGCAGTCAGGCACTGACCAGAGGCTGAGGATGCTGACAGGAGGGGATGAGAAGAGTCCAGCAGGAATGGATGCTTACACAGTTGAGTTTCTTGCATGGGAAGACTGAGTCTGAGAGACTGCAAAGCTTCTTTTCTAACACTGCCCTCAGCACTAGTTCCCTGAGACTTCCTTAGGTTGTCATGGAAACCAGTCACACCTGGAGAGGCATCAGGACCCACTCGGCTTGTGGTAGGATCAAGAGACAACAATGGAGGGTCTGGGAACTGCGGCACTGGCCCATTCTGACAGAGGGCTGCCTGGCCAGATCCATCTGGGCTTCCTACTTCCCTGCAAGCTCTGTTTACCTCAACACTGGCACCTAGAGAGAGAGAGAGAGACCATATTAGCCACTGTGGTTTTTAACATCAACACTAGTACCTGGAAAGAGAGACCCATGTTGGCCACTGGTTTTAACAGGATGAAGTCATTTTCAGACATGCAGCTATGCAGGAGTCACATGAGTAGGAGTATTTCCACAGCTTAGAAGTCTGCTCTCTCTCAGAGAACATGAGGCTCTAGGTCTCTGTCCTGGGGCAGGGAGACCTGGGGCAAGTTCCAAGCCTCACTGAGCCTCCATGTCCTCACCTGTAAACTGGTCTCACCCTCCACACCCTGACTGTGGAATTTAAGTCATGTTTCCTTTTCATTTAATGGGTTTTTGTCATTGTTGAGTTTTTTGGTACTGGGGGTTTAACTTTGGGCCTCATGCTAGACAGGCACTCTACCACTTGAGTCCCTCTGCCAGCCCCTCCTTTTCATTTAAATAAGAATAAGAAATCTTTGAAAGTCTGTTTTTCAAAAAAAAATATAGAAAACAAAAGCTTAAAACAAAGCTTATGATTATTCTAACAGATGCTGATAACAGAAGGGCTAATTAAGAGTCCCAGCTCACATTTTTTTAAAATAATTTAAGCTATTACATGTATATATGCAATACCCTCCCAAATATCATTGAAAACATAAGTGAGAAACATTTTTTTCTGGGGTTGGAACTCAGGGCCTCACACTTGTTAGACAGGTGCTCTACCACTTGAGCCACTCCACCAGTCCCAGCTCACTTTTTCAAGAGCTGGTTCCAAAGTCAATTCAAAGCTTATGTTCTCCCCCAAAATGGGAAACCTAGGGCAAAAAGGTAAATAATCTGATCAGATCGATTTTTGCAAAAGTGAGAATAGAACCCAGACCTTGCTTCTGCTTGACTGACCACCAGTTAGGTTAAAAAAAACCCAAGTTTAACCAACTACACTCATGCCAAACTGAGCTCATCCACTAACGTTATGCAAAGAACTAAGATATTTCCGTCTCAAAAGGCCAGGAAGAAAGACTTCTTATAATTAAATTACTTTCAATCTTTCCCTTGTCTCACCCTTGTTTTAGGCCAGTCAGTAGTTAAGAGAAAAGGAGGGTCATAAAGGGTTCTCAGACCCAGTAGGGTCCAGGCTTTCACAGGGATCAACATTAGTGTATCCCAAGACATATCCAGGATGCATCCAGAAAATTCCCTTTTTGTTCGAACAAATTAAAAATGGACTTGTCATGTGCTAATGTGAGTCTCTTACTAATAGAGCTACTCAGTGACATGTCTCAAAAGGAAGCAGAGCATGAAGAGAGCATGAAGACTTGGGAACGCTCAAGACAACTGTTTGCTCTGGGACACATGTCAGGTCTAATAATGGGAAGGATCCTGCAGTTCAAATACACGTTACTTTGTTAAAAACTACTTTCTGAAGGGTCTCTAACCCTTCCATCTACATAACAAAGTGGGTTGGGTTTTTTTGTTTTGTCTTTTGTGGCACTGGGGTTTGAACTCAGGACCTACACGTTCAGCCATTCCACCAGACCTTTTTTGTGAAGGGTTTTTTCGAGATAGGGTCTTGCAAAGTATTTGCCCCAGCTGGGTACAAACTGAGATCTTCCTCATCTCTGCCTCCTGAGTAGCTAGGATTACAATGGTGCCCAGCAACAAAGTGAGTTTTGAGCATCATACACACTTCTTAAAAAATCTAAAAGTAAAAAAGACCCAATAAAATATTAAAGACTTTACTGTTCCCAAACACAAGCTTAACTGAAAAGAAACATAATAATGAAGACAGATGACAAAAATAGCCACAACCAATCCTGGAAGCAAACTGAGTGATAGGGTTTGAACACTAACCTCAAGCATGCTAGGCAAGTGCTCTACCACTGAGCTACACTGTAGGTCCTTTGGCATGTTATGTGTATTTCTTTTAACTCTCACAACTATGAATCTTCCTGAGTGACAGGATCTAAGGTTTGGTTCCATGTTTGTATTACCTGCCTCATGTGGCACTGACATACCAAGAACCAACAAGGTCATGTTAAGTGTTTGAACATGATTTTACAATAATCAGAATGCAGTTTACTGCTGGGTGCTAGTGACTCATGCCTGTAATCCCAGCAATTTGGGAAGCTGAGAGGATTGCAGTTTGAGGCCAGTCCAGACAAATAGTTTGCCAGACCCCATCTCCAAAATAACCAGTGCAAAATGGACTGGAGGTGTGAAAGGTGTGAAAGCAGGAGAGCACCTGCTTTTCAAGTGTGAAGGCTTGATTTCAAACCCAAGTCCTGCCAACAAAAAAAAGAATGCAGTTTGTGCTAGCAAACTAGTACATAATAATCTGCTTTAAAGCACATATTACACTGCTAGCTCCTGACTGACCAGGGCAAAAAAAATGAGAGAATAGCCACCCTTTACTTCATTTTTTTGTAGTACTGAGGTTTGAACTTAGGGACTCATGTTTGTTAGGCAGGCAATCTACCACTTGAGACACTCCACCAGCCCTCAACCTTTACTTCTGATGCACAAATAGCCCAGCAGTTCATTTTTGTAACTTCTGATCACAAAAATGTGATTTGGGAATTCTTAGTTCTCTACTGAACCATTTCTGAATTCTAGTTATTAAAACTTTGGCAACCAACCGAAAAGGTAGAATTTCAGGCAAGAGCAATAACACATCTGTGGAGACCCACAGAAGTTGTCAGTTCTGTGTATCCATGGTACACAATCAACTAGGTTGCTCCTATTCTGTCTAATATGGATGACGCTTGGTGTACAGACAGCACCAAGATGGCAGAATCGTTCAAGTGCTAGTTCTTGCCTGTCAAGCATGACACCCTGAGCTCAAACCCCAGTACTGCCAAAAATAAATTAAAAGTCAGCACAAATTAAAAAAAAAAGCAAAAAACTTGTAAAATTACTAAAACACCTTCTGAATTGAATGAAAGTTCACATCCTCCTCTAAAATACAAGTTGACTACCTGTCCCTGCTCAGAGGCAGGAAGGGCCTGTTCTAGAGCAGAGTAAACCAGATGACTTACTCTGAGCTGTGTCTGGCTGGTCAGGTGGTGCTGAGCCTGGAGGCTTCAGGGGGGCATCAGAGGGAGCTGAGGTGCCACTGCTCATGCTGTCTTCCCAGAGGCCATCTTGCTCAGTCAATACACTGTCCATGGTCACAATGGCCCAGACTGAGCAGACACTGATGGGCTACAAGTGACCCTGGAGCAAGTTCGATTTCTGCCATCAGCAATAGCCCAGAGCTGCTAGGAAAGACGTTACTTTGTTTTCCATTTTCAGGGTAAGATTTAAAATCTCACAAATGGCTTGAAGTGAAACCAATCAATATCATGATACCTGACAGAAAGGAAGAAAAAAATGTATTATTAAACTTCATTTGTTAGACTTCAAGTAACAATTATAAAATTAACATTTGGTTCCCAACTTGCATTTGTCTAAGAAACACAGACTTACTCATTACACAAGCAGTCCTTGAGTATTTCCTAGGTTTTGAAGAACTCAGTGTCTCTTTTGGTACTGGCTAAAGTTCTGCCACAAATGATTTTCCAAAATTACAAAGAAGCCTGTAACCTGTGCTATAGTCCTATATTTGGCAAATGAATTTTAAATTAATTTCAATTTAAACAGCCATATATGGGCAATAGCTTCTGAATTAGACAGGCCTGGGTGATCACAGCACACATGGAGCAACTGTGCCCAAGGCCATAGCTCCTGTCAGACAGCCCCAACCTTGCAAGGGGCACAGACAGCTCAGATCTAGAGGGCTAAAACTTAAAGAAGAAATCACCATAGGATGAGGTGACCGTATGCTATTTAGGGAAGGTGCAAGGTTCAGAGGACACCCGGAAAGGCAGCTGACTTAGAAAGGGGGTTAACAGAGAAAGCGTCTCAGAGCAGGTGACAGTCTGCCTTTCACTAGTAGTAGGATCAAGCTGTCTTTTGACCCATCCTTGCAGGTTAAGATTAAGGGAACCAAACTTCTCCCTAAGTTTGGCAACTAGTTATTAACTCTGAAATATACTGATGATATTAACTAATTTCCTTATCAACAAATACTAGTGTAAGCTTCTAGACATTCTGCAGAAATGCTGGCATACATATACTTCCTTTAGAATAAACTTCATAGTATTCTACGTTCTGTTTTACACTTCACATGCTTCATGATAAAAAATTATATAAACTCCACCCCTAGTTTACAAATCCTATTTCTAAATTACAGATAAGAAGCCCAAGTGGGTGGTCCTTGCTTGCAAGGAAGTGTGATGCTGACTCAAAAGAGTATGCTTGTCACTGAAGGCAAAAGTACTCTGACTCCATCTGTAGTGGTAAACACTGGTGGTAGGCACAGCCTAGCCTACCAATACAGTCAATGACAACATAGGATTGTCTCTTTCTGAGACCTTTGAGCATTAGCTCATAACTATAATAATCCAGGTATTCCTCTCTGCTGATTTCAGAATCACTGTGAGTTAATAACAGTGCTGTTAAGATCATAAAAAGAAGTCAGACAAAGTGGTGCTCATCTGTCTCCCTAGCTACTTGGGAGGCTGAAGCAAGGGGATTGCTTGAGTCCAAGACTTGGGCCAGTCTGGGCAATATAGTAAGACTCTGTCTCTTTAAAACAGAATGAAACTAGCATTAAGAGCTTAAAACTTGAAAGTAATACTCACAAGAAAGGTTAAAACATTAAAAACTACAAATCCAGTATATCTAATCAAAAAAGTACAGTAAACAATGGGTTCTGGGAGTATGTCTGACTTGTGGTGCCTAGCACATGTAGATATACGAAGACTAAAACAACATCTGGGTGGGGGGAAAGGGAGGGGGCAGGGGGAAGGGGGGAGAAATGACCCAAACATTGTATGCACATATGAATAAAAGAAGTTAAAAAAAAATAACGTTTGAAGGAAATTACTGAGATCAGCCAAAAAGAATTCTACATATGATGAGTTTACAATCTCATTCTTATCTCTAATAGTCATCAGTAACATCTTCATCCCTGGAGTGATTTTCTAGCTGGGTGAACAGATGAATGGGCCCCTGGAGTTCACAGACCTCTCTGAAAACTACCACTTCACAGGACCCCACCTCCATGGAAAAGCACTTTAACACCTACCAAGCCTGCATCTCAGTGACAATCCCACATACTCTTAAGGAACAGCTGGTGGTATATCAGTCATACCAGAATGATACTGTGGAAAAGACAACCACAAAGGTAGAACATCAGCCAAATGTTACCCAAAGTGGCCCTTTCATCACAGGCTCAGCACTTTAAGAACCACCTCAAATACTCTTCACTCATAGTGGCAATCAATACAGGTTAATCTTTGGCTCTGCCAAGTTCTATTCCTTAAGCATCCATGCTAATGGTCTCAAAACAAGATGATAAAGTAAGTGAACCCTGAGCATCAACATTCCTTTTTCAAATACAAAAAACTCTTTATTTATTCCTACAGAAAATGCCTGGGAACTTCAGTTTCAATGACCATAAAAGAATGGCTCTGGGGATTATAAACTGGAACGGGAACACACAAGGGCAAAAGCCCAGAGAACCAATGTCACCTAGTAAGGACAGGACACTAGGGAAACCACACTTATCTATAAAGATGAATATGTACGTAAGTCAAGGAGTCCCAGAGAGAATGTGCTTCAGAGACAATTAGTGACAAGGCACACACCTAAGACTTTTTAGGAAAGCAGAACATCAGCCCAAAACACTCAAGTTCCACTGATAGTGACAAATACAGGGATAAATGCATCAGCTGTCTAGCCCAAGACTAACATATACTGCTCTTAATTCTCCTTACTCTGATTTCTGGTTTTTGTTTTGTTCGGTGGTACTGGGGCTTGACATGGACTCAGGGTTTCCGTGCTCACAAAGCAGGCACTCTACCACTTGAGCCACACCCCCAAGATCTTACTCTGATTTTTTGCTGAGCTAGCCACCTTCTGATTCCTAAGCAGTAATTCCTTCCAGAGATGGGATGGCACAGACCTCCAAAATACAGGAGCCAGAGGCTGTGACTTTCTCTGGTTAACTAAAAAAGACAGCTCTCTTCACAAGTAGTTCCTCCTGAAGCCTGACTATAGTGACAAAAATTTCCTGACTGCCAGGAGTGGAGCTTCTGAAGGACCACTCTGTCGATCTTCAGTATCCCCTGAATTTTAGTTAGCATGACTCAGTCATTCAAGTCCTTGTTTCCTCAGGCCACTGAGGAAGACAAGTCTCTGGGCAACAAAGAGGATCATCAGACAGCTGAGTGTGTGTGTCACAAGGAAGCTGTTATTAGCTATATGTACTCCATTTATGATTTTTTTTTCTTTTTGGTGGGACTGGGGTTTGAACTCAGGGGTTTACACTTGCAAAGCAAGCACTCTACACTTGAGCCACAACTCCAGTCCATTTTTCTCTGGTTGTTTTATTTTGTTGGCAGCACTGGGATTTGAATTCAAGGCCTCACACTTGCTAGCCAGGCACTCTTAGTGCTTGAGCCACTCCACCAGCCCTTTTCTGGTTACTTTGGAGATTGGGTCTCTAGAACTATTTGCCCAGGTTGCACTCAAACCACGAGCCTCCCAATCTCAGCCTCCCAAGTAGCAAGAATTATAGGCTTGAACCACCAGTGCATGGCTTGTGATTTTTTTTTTTTTTAATAAAGGGGTGAGTTTCATTATGCTACCATTTTTGGCCATTTGCATTACTGTTTCCTAGATGGCAGACACAGGGCAAAGCTATCACTGAGAACTTCCTAAGCTATACATAGCTCTAGGCTTACTCTGCCTGATGTCAAGGGACTTCACATTGCAAAGCCGTCACCTCAGGCACTGTAGGACTTCCACCTTCCCCTACTCAGTGGAGTTCATGACTTTGGTACACACATCAACAGCGCCACCTACCCATCTTATTGAGCTTGGTTGAAGCCATACTAGTGAACAAAAGCAAACAGAACTGTATATAAGTGAAAACCAAAGGCAAGCCTCAGGTCACTGCACAGCAGGACATAGTATAGGCTTAGGAGCTGGACACATCTGCTTCAAATCTTGACTCTCCCCTGACTTAGCTGTAAGAGCTTGGGCAGATTTCTGAACCACTCTTAGCCTGTTTCCTAATGAATAAAATCAATGAGAAAAAGAATTCAAAAGTTTTGCTAGAATTGACTGCAGTAAGATACAGGGTCTGCCTATGCCCAGGATAAACACGTGCAATTGTTATTATTATCATTTTCCCTTCAACTGCTGCTGCTAGTCTAAATTAAGAGTAAAAGGTAACTGAAGATACTTTCACTTGAGAAATTACATTATTTCTTACAGCAACTGGTTAAAAAAAAAAAAAAGCTACTTTTGAATCTGAGTAATGTCAGATGACTCATTTTCTTTTCCTGACATTCCAGTTGTTCTGTAACTGAAAACTACTAAAGAGCTATAAAGGCAAGGGACATGATGCACCTATAAATGGCTTACAATGTCCCACTGACAAAGTAAAAACCTCTCAACCTGAACTGTGAAGCCACCTTCATGTAGCTCCTGCCTACATCTCTACCCTCACCGTTACCGCTTCCTCCTTTTTCATTATACCTCGGCGATATTCTGTACCTAAAAACACAACTTGCTCTACACAGGGTCTCCACATTTCCTGTTCATTCTGCCTGAAACGCTTTTCTGGGCAGTTCTGCAGACCAGTTTCTTGTCATGGAGGCCTTGGCTCAAGTCACCCCTTCTACAGGACTTCCAGTAAACCTAAGTAGTTAAATCCAACACTCCTCACTCAATCCTCTCAATAATAACTTTCTTACTGGTCTGTGTCCCTCTACCAGAAGATGAGCTGGGTGAAGGCAGGGGTCACAACCATGACCTCAACACTATATCCCAAGATGAATGACAGGCTGTCACTCTAGTGGCATTCAGTAAGCACTTGTGAATAGAGGGTGAGCTGATCACCCGGCTCACGCTGGTGACAGCGTCTGGCCGCAGTCGTTATGGACCGTAGCACCGAACGGCGAGGCATCTCTGAGCACCAGAATCAAGACCGTAAATCCTGACGCAAACAAGGAAGTACCCGCCACCAGGTCACGTTTGTCATCAGCTGCAAAAGGTCCAGACTTCCAATGCGCTGGCCCAGCAGCAGGAGTGCACGCCCTCCGCGCAGACCGCACCCCAGGAGGCGCAAGGAGAGCCGGTTCCGATACCAGTCGAGAGGCAGGCCGGTGCACCAGAAGGACTGACTGGAGCTGGCCGCCGCTGACCTCGCGCCTCCGCGACCTTCCCCCAGCTCGGCCCCGCGACACTCCCCGACGCAGATCCCAGCCTTCGCTCCTCCGCGTACCTCGCCCGGCAGAGCCCCGCCCTGGCGCTCCAGCGACACAAGCTCCTGGGCCCACCCCCAGCTCAAGGCCACCGACTTTCCTCAGCCAGCACCCCTCGACCCACACTTGGCGTTCCCCGGCCCTGCGGCTCCGGCGAGACGTGGCCGTACGAGGGGCGGGGCGCGGCGGGACGCCGGCCTCGGGGGTACCCCCGGAAACAGCGTGGGTGCGCAGCCTCCGTTCCGGAAAAGAAACTGTCCTTTTCTGCTCGCCTACAGCCACACTCGAATTGGGCCCGGTATCGACCCGATTCCGGACAAGCCCGAGGCGGACTTCAGAAAGCGACTTTAGGATTTTGCAGCCCTTTCCCTCGTAGAAATAACTTCCAGACTGGTAGGATCAACTCCGTCAGGAAGCTATACCAGAGAGCTTCCGGCGGAAGTGGCGTGGCCGGAGCTCGCCGCGTCCCTGTTCCGCCCCAGCCCTGGAGCTATGGGCGTGCCCTGTACCGCTCGGCTCTCCCGGTGGGCGTGGGTTGCGTTCTGGCCACCTCCTCCCCAGCCCCTAGGCCCCGCCCCGCGTGCTTGCTGAGTGCGGTTTTTCAGCGCTGGTGGAAAGGGAGATCTACTTTGAGACGCACCAGTGTCAGACTTAAGCTGCCGCGATGCCCCGCGCTTGTCATTCCCAGCACTCAGGAGGCCGAGAGGTAGAATCTCCTGAGCCCAGGATTTGAAGGCCAGCCTAGGCTACGCAGCGAAGCAGGCCAACAGGGCGGGTCCTTCCGCTGTATCGGGTGGCCACTCTGTTGCCCGCCGAGGCTCATGGCTTTCCACCCGCGTTTCAGAACAAGCTTGTCCACGTCTCCAGAAACCTTCGTGGAACCGGGAGAGAAACCGCGCCGCATCCACAAATGGAGCGATGGTGAGAACCATTACAGGACTCCCCATCTGCTTAGGGTTCCTTGGATTCCCTTCGCAGCGTTTTGTAGTTCTCAGGGTACGGTTTCGGTACCTGCTTTGCTGAACAAGTTTACACCTAAGCATTTCTTTTTTTCTTTTTTTGCAGCGATTATAAATGGCCTTGTGGGGCTGGGGGTGGAGCTCAAGTGGTAGAGCACCTGTCCAGCAAAGCACGATGCCTTGAATTCAACCCCCTCCCCCACAAAAGGCCGTGTTCTTTTGATTTTAGTTTCCACATGTTCGTCGTCACTCCACAAAAAATGGGAAGATTCTGTGGGCTGATCCTGCATCCTGAGACCTCAGTGAACTCACAGGTTAGTTCCAGGGTTGACTTGTTCAGTTTCGTTTTGTTAAGTTCCCCGAAATTTTCTCTTCAGACCATTATGTCATTAGCGCATACAAAATTTAACTCAGAATAATCACAGACTCAAGTGTCAAATGTGCGAAACTATACAGCTTTTGGAAGACAACAGAAAATGTTTATGACATGGAACTTAGCAAAGAGTTCTTAGACATGATTCTCAAGAGCACAAACCACCAAAGAAAGAATTGGTAAACTGGACTTCATCAAAATTTAAAACTCTTGGGCTGTGGTTGCAGCCCAATGGTAGGGCACTGAACTAGCAAGCTCAAGGTCCTGGATTCAATCCCAGTAAATGAATAAATAAATAAATACTCTTGTTCTGAGAAAGACAACATTAACAGGTTAAAAAGATGAGCCACAATGCCAGGTGTGGTGGTACACTACTATAGGCAGTGGATCCTCAGAGATCAGCCCGGGCAAAGTTAGGAGACCCTATCTCAAAAACAAAATACAAACAAAAGGACTGGAGGCATGGCTCAAGAGGTAGAGTACTTACTTGCCTTCTCAAGGTTCAATCCCTAGTACCAAAAAGACTAGAGAAAATATTTTCAAATCACATATTTGAGGACTGGCAGAGTGGCTCAAGCAGTAGAGCACCTGCCTAGCAAGCGTGAGGTCCTAAGTTTGAACCCCAGTACCACCACCAAAAAAAAAAAAGTTGTGTTCCACATATTTGATGAGTGACTATTACCTAGAATATATAAAGAACTCTGAAAATGCAACAGTCAAAAAATACAATTAGTAATCCTAGCTACTAAGGAGGCAGAGATCAGGAGGATCGTGGTTCGAAGCCAGCCCAGGCAAATAGTTTTCGAGACCCTATCTCAAAAAAAAACCATCACAAAAACCCACCTTGGAGTGGCTCAAGGTGTAGGCCCTGAGCTCAAGCCCCAGTACCGCAAAAAAAAAAAAAAAAAAAAAAATTAGAAGTCAAAGTAATTGAGACTTTTCTCTGCAAAGGATACATGGATGGCAAATATTCTTGTGAGAAGAGGTTCAATGTTAACTAGCCATAATAGAAAAGTGAATTGAAACTATCTTGGGAGAGCTGGTAAAGTGGCACAAGTGGTAGAGCACCTGCCTAGCAAGTGTGAGGCTCTGAGTTCAAACACCAGTATTGCCAAAAAAAAAATTAAAATTAAAAAGACTGTCTTGGGCTGGGTGTGATTATGGTGGCCTATAATCCTGGTACTCAGGAGGCTAAGGCAGGTTTGAGAGTTTAAGGTCAGCCTGACTCATCTTAAAAAAATAAAACAAAATACAATCTTGTGATATTACTATATACCTACTAAGGCAGCTAAAATTATGGAAATAATGTGAAGAAACTAGATTGCTCATGTATTACTGGTGGAAGTGAAAATGGTATGGCCACTCTGGAATGTAGTTTGGCAATTTCTCTTAAAAAATTAAACAGCCAGGTGCTGGTGTTCATGCCTGTAGTCCTAGCTATTTGGGAAGCAGAGTTTAGGAGTATCTTGGTTCAAAGCCAGCTTGGGCAAATAGTTTGAGAGACCCTATCTTGAAAATACCCAACACAAAACAGGGCTGGCAGAATGGTTCAAGTGTTAGAGTGCTTACCTAGCAAGCATGAGCCCCTAACAGTACCACACACACAAAAATTAAACAGTAAACTTTTTGGCCCTACAACTACATCCATGGACATTTATCTCAAAGAATGTCCACACAAAAATCTATACATTATTGTTCCTAACAGCATTATTTATAATAGCCCCAAAGTGGAAACAATCCAAAATATTCTAATGGGTGGATGGTTAAACCATTGTGCACCACGAAATACAACTCAGCAATAAAAGGGAGAATATTAATCACAACAACCTGGATGAATCTTAAGTGCATTCCATGACAAGGCAGGTATATCTTAAAAGGTTTATACTGAGTGGCATGATTCCACTTACACAACATTTGTAACTGACAAAACTAGAGATGAAAACATCACTGGTTACCATGGGTTAGGAATAGTGCAGGTGGAATGACTGAAAAGTAGCAAGAGGATGCCCTGTGGATGGAACTGTTCTGTATATTGATTCTGATGGTGTCCCTGAATCTAGATGTAGGATAAAATGACGCAAACCATACACACTTTAGGTCAGTGTCAGCTTCATGAATTTGACACAGTGCTATAGTGATGTATGGGGAGGATGAGGAAAAATTAATTAGCAAGTGTGACAAATACTAGATTTCAAGACAAAATTCAAATAGAGCTACCTGTAATCTTTCCTACTCAGAAGGGAGAGATTGGAAGGATCTCGGTTCAAAGACAGCCCAGGCAAATAGTTCCCAAGACCCTATCTTGAAAAAACCCATTAAAAAAAAAAAAGGGCTGGTAGAGTGGCTCAAGGGGTAGAGCACCTTCCTAGCAAGTGTGAAAACCTGAGTTCAAACCCCAGTATAAAAAAAAAAAAAGAAACAAACGAACCTAATTATATATTACATTGATGGCATGTTCACATGGGAAAAGTACTAATCTAAGTAAGAAAAGTGTTTTTCAATGCTGGGGATTGAATCCAGGGCCTTGCACATGGTAGGCACTGAACTATATATATCCACATCCCTAAGTAAAATTTTTCATATCTTCATTAAGGTATAGTTTACATACCATAAAATTTCCCCATGTGTACAATGTGATGATTATTTTAGTGAACTTGCAGGGCTGTGCACCCATCACAACAATCCAGTTTTAGAACATTTTTATGACCTCTAAACCCTGTTGTCCATGTGCCCTTCCTTCCATCCCTGGTAACCACAAATCTATCTTCTGTCTCTTTGGATTTGCTTGTTCTGGACATTTCACATATATAGGACCATACAAAATGTGTCCTTTTACGACTGCCTTTTCTTTCACTTAGTATGGTTTTCAGGATTCATCCACATTGCTTCATTCATTTCTGTTGAACATAATTTTCCATTGTCTGGATATGCCCCCTTTTCTCTACTCATCAGTTGATGGGCACATTCAAGTACTTTATTATTTTGGCATTACTGGGATTTGAACTCAGGGCCTTATGCTTGCTAGACATATGCTCTACCACTTGTGCTCTACTGCCAGCCCTGTTTTGTGTCAAGTATTTTTGAGAGAGTCTCTCAAACTTTTTGCCCAGGGCTGGCTTTGAACCTCGATCCTCCTGATCTCTGCCTCCTAAGTAGCTAGGATTATAAGCATGAGCCACTGGCACGTAGGTAGCTACATTCAAGTAGTTTAAATGGGCCCAGCACTATTCTGTATGCAGGGCGCTCTAGGGGGCAAGAGGACTGACAGGGACCTTGCTTGTTTCAGCTTTATGAGTGGTGGAGGGGAACTGACCTTTAGGGAGGGATGCCTGGTATAGACAGGGAGTTAGAGTGGGCTCAGTTGCTAGCTATTCTTCATTAAGTACCCACTGTGCCAAGACCTATACCAGATGCTGTACAAAATCCCTGCTCTCAGGGAAGTTACCAGTGGGGAACTAGTCAACAGACAAACATGACGGGAGTGATAAGCTGAGATACAGGTGAGGAGGCATGCTGGATTTTATAGATAGTTTAGGGAGGACCTCTCCCATGAATCTGAGCCAGCACCTAAACAACACATGAAAAAAATCACAAGGTTCATGTAGGAGTGGTGTTTCAGGTCAGCAATATGCTCCCAAATTCCTTTGAGCTAAACCAGATGGAGAGTCAGGCATGTGAAGATCTGGGAAAGCATGAGAAGGAGAGGAACCAGCAATAGGATCCAAGTGAGGCTGGGAACCAGCCACACAAGGTCTACCAGCCATAGGAAGGTGTCAGCTTTGGAGACCATAAAGGCTGTGGGGATGGGCAGGCCATGCTTTGGGTGTGGTGCTCACAGGCTTGCCCACATAGGAAGGGCAATGGTTCTTAGCAGGAAGACATGAAAGGTCAAGGATCACTCCTGGGTTTTGGCTCAAGTCACAAAGATGTGGTGCCTTTTGCCATACTAGGGAGCACAGAACACAGTCAGTAGACAGCTGCAGGCCTAGCTCTGGGTCTGTTCCAAGGCTGGGTTCAAGAGCCACAGAAAAATATGTGGAATTTATGGCTGCTGCCAGGCCATTCCTCCACAGTGAGCCTGGGCAGCAGCTTGCATACCCCCCACATGAGACAGCAAGGTTCCTGGACAACTGCAAATTGTTGGTTTTTTTGGGTGGGGTGGAAAGGTATCAAAGTAGAAAAAAAGTACAGAAAATTATAAAGACACTGTATGAGTTCCAATTCCCCTGTGTTGATAATTAGATAGTTCAGATCACAACTGGAAATGACCGCCCAGACTCAAGGCTCCCTTGGATTAGAGCTGGATGCAAAGATGTGTTACCACCACACACTCATCAGAAATTCTGATGAGTCCCCCTAGCCCCTTTAGCATGGAACAGGAGATAAACTTCTTTAAAGGCCAGAAGTAGTATAAGTGACTTCCCAGGAAGCTCCCTCTTAGACAGGAAAATTGACAACTAACCCTAGGCACAAAGACTCTATAAATTTTTATAGGGTCTACAGTTTCATTTTTACCTCTTAGAGAGGGTGAGGCAGAGGAAGTGAATGTTCCCATCTCTCAGACACAGCACCCCTCTCTTCCCAGCTGCAGAAAACACATCTATACTGGACAGTCTGTTGCTTTCCAGGGATGGTAGAATGAAGAGACCCTGTGCCGTTTTCACTGATGCTCAGAGTCTGAGCCCAGCCAAATCCCTTGTGACTCAAGTTTGCTCACCCCTTGCGGTTACTCTTCTGGTGGAGCCACCAGATTGACTAGTAGGCAATAAAGTATATATTATGAGTAGTAAAGAACTAGTAAATCTGCACAGAGCCTGTCTCCATTACAATGGGAGCATGTGGCAGCTCCACACTGACCCAACACACAGGAGAAAAACAAACACAGCTTGTTTATTAGGATCAAAAAAGAGAACGTTCTCCCACAAATACAGAGTGCTGCCTCTCAGTTTCTATCAAGAGCAAGACAACAGTTGAAAATCGTATTCCTGAGAAGAAGCAAAAAAGTTACCAGTTTGCAAACATAACAGGTGAGTTCAACAAAAGATAAAAAACTTTTTTTTTAACAAAAAGCAAAATTTCAAGTATTATTCCAGATGACATGGCAAACCTAATGTAGCAGGGAGCAAAACCCCTGCCTCTCCAGGAGTCCTGTAGGGGTCTCAGCAGGGGGGACCTGATCTAGAGGGACTGGAGGGTTTAGGGAAGAGCCCCACCCGGCTCTTCAGCAGGACCACACCAGCCCTGCCCAGAGACCCAGAAACTCCACTGACACACTTCAGCAAGGAGCTGCAAGCTTACGTCCACATCCACAGTTAGCAGTTTTGGACATTTGATAATTTGACTTTTTTTAATAAACAGAAACATATGCTCATTCTTTCAAATATCATACCATTCCCAATTTTAGTCAATTTGTAAATTATAAATTATATTATTTGTGCTACAGTTTGTGATATTTAAATCTTATTAGAAGACAAGCACCAAACCTATTAAAATAAAAAATATATAAAAGGCTGTGGTTTTCCCGACAGCAGGATATTCTGTACATCCTGTAGGCTGTAAACTTATGCTCCCTTTGCTTAAACAGAATGCTTTTCATAAAATTTCCCCTTCCTCCCATGAATCTTTTCCTGAAAAAGAGATTTCCGGTTTAACTGCAGTAATGGTAAGGGTACAAAAGCACAAACCTGCAGTCAACGCCCCTGCAGGAGAGGACAGTTGTCTGATAGGCAAAAGGCCATCAGTTGGCCAATCTACTACCTACACTCACCAGGGATGGCTATGGCTGCCAGGCTGCCCTGGGGGGAGTCTCACACTGAGATGCCACAAAACAACAACAACAAAAAAACCACACCATAGTATCCAGCCAGAGACCCCAGAACCACTTAGGGGGAAGAACTGTAAAAATGCCCTTAAAGTGTTTGTATGAAGTATTTTCAAAAACATGGTGTCGTTGCCTCCAATGCTCCGCAGCCGTCTACATGTCTCCCCTGATGCTCAGTTCTTAAATCTTGTCTGTTCACAGATGTGATTGAATTTCCTGCAGGGAGAAAATGCTCAAATTACACAAGAGAGCATCAAGAGACATATTCAAACAAAGGGACTGTGAAATCCACACTGGATTAACCACATGAGGATACATGTGCACCCCAGCATATTTTTAGTAATATTAAAAAAAATGACCCCCAAAGGTGGCTTTCTTACAGAAGAGAATAAGGACTGCCTCCTCAGTGTGCCTGTGGTCTTGTTACCTGACAGTGGAAACATGCTGAGGCAGGTGACAGTGACACCTTCCCTCCCAAGTCATGGGCAAGAGTGGGGACATCCATGGAAGAAAGCAGAATGTGCCTTTGCTACATGTATCCATGCTGTTATGAAGAAAGTGCTAACCCTAAAATGCGTGTCAGGTGTGCTCTGAAGGCTGTCAGACAAGGGATAAAAATGACTCCAGACACAAACACATAGGGGAAGACAGAAGTGGATATTTGCATATAAACATTTCAGGAGATGAGGTAATAAAAGAGGAAAAATTCTAAATGAAGATGCTACTTTACATACTGCATGACTTTAAAGAAGCATAATTACTAGTGTATTGTTGGGGTTTTTTTTTTTTTTTTTTTTTTTTTTTTTTGCAAACCCAGGGTCTCAGATTCTACCACTGAGCCACACCCCCTAGTCCTCAAATTGTTATGTATTGCACAGACAATTAGGCACTATTGTTGCCTTCCTGAGCCCTGAGCTTCCAGGACCTGTAGCTGACCCAAGTGTCCCCCAGCCTCACTCACATCGCGTGGTGAGCCTTCACCTGAGTGCGGCAGTTTCGGCCCCAATAGCAATCAGGACGGGATGTTACAGCCACTAGAAAAGAGGAAAGTGTATATCTATATTAGACATTATCACACACACCTACACAGTAACCGAATTTAACTGGAGACATGAAGAAATGCTCACTGAACACAAAGCATCTTGTTGCTCTTTATGACCAGTTTCCTTAGACCATGCCAGAATTTCAGGAAAATAAAACAAATTTAACTGAAAACCATATCTAGGAAATGAAATTACTCCAATGGTCTATCTGACATCTTTATGTATGTATATTTGCTTTAGAAACCCATGTTGCCTTGACCAGCAGTGACAGCCAGTATAGAGGCAAATGGCCTGTGTGCTGGTCCTCTCCCTGGCTGGTGTGACTTCTGCTAAGAAAATTTCACAGAGGTTCAAATGGAGCATGTGTTAGAAGCAGGTAGAGAAGCCACTCCAGACAAAATTGGAGTCCGTGGGCTCCTTACCTGGTAACTCAGAAGCAGGAATGTTCTGCCGATACTGATAGGTCAGCTCTCGGAAGCTACGCAGGCCACAGCAGTAACACAGCACGGTGTTTCCAGTGATTCTATAATCTGGAGGGAACAGAGCCTCATGTAGACACAGCCACTTATCAGGCAATGTCATTTTCTAGACAGTAGAATAGATACAGCACTTTAAACTAGTGGGAAGTTAACATATCGATCCAAAAATGAGGTAGAGACAATGGGCCATACATTTGGAAACAGCAAATCCAATTTCTTTATTTTCTTTTTTGGTGGTCTGCTGGGGTTTGAACTTAGGACCTCATGCTTGCTAGACAGATGCTCTACCACTTGAGCCACTCTCCACCAGCCCTTTTTTGTGCTGGGTATTTTCAAGATAGAATCTCATGAACTATTTGCCTAGGCTAGTTTTGAATTGTGATCCTCCTGATCTCTGCCTCCTGTGTAGCTAGGATTATAGGTGTGAGCCACCGGCACCTCACTCCCATTTATTTTCTTATAGTAAAATAATTCCACATAGACTAGAAAATGTAAATACTATTTTAAGAAGAAAATTGGAACAAATATTTTCTCTTGAGGTTTTTTTTTTCCTTTTTTGAGGTATTGAACTCAAGGCTTCATGCTTGCTAGGTAAGCACTCTATCACTGGAGCCACATTCCCAGCCCTTTTGCCTTTGTTTTTAGTTTATTTTTCAGATAGGGTCTTGTATTTTAGCCCAGGCTGACCTCTGACTGTGACCCTCCTACCTCCACCTTCCAAGTAGTTGGGATTACAGGTATGAACACTTTGGCTTGTTTCTGAGCAAGGGTCTGGATAACTTTTGCCCAGGCTGGCCTTGAACCTCAATCCTCCTATATCTACCTCCTGAGTAGCTAAGATATAGGAATACATCACCCTGCCTGAGCCTTTTGAGCTGCTTTTAAGTACAATTTGAGTATTCCTTATCTGAAATGCTTGGGATCAGAAGTTTTGGATTATAGATTTTTTTCAGATTTTGGGACATCTCATATACATGATATATCTTAGGGATAGGATTCAAGTCTAAACATGAAATTCTTTCATGTTTCATACACATCTCAAACACACAGCATGAGGGTGTTTTATATAGTATTTTCAGAGTGTCTGTTTTTATGAGGACCCTTCACAGGAGGTCAGGGGTAGAGTTTTCTTCTTGTGGTATCATGTCAGTTGTAGTCAAAAGTTTGGGATTTTGGAGCATTTCAGATTTCAGATTTGGGATGCTAAACCTGTATGTTACAAAAACCAAATAAATCTGATCACCTGACATTTAACCTTCAAAATTGAAAGACAACAAACAACTGTGAAATATGAACTATATAGCAGAAACATATCTGCAACACAAATGAGAGTATTATACACTTAATTAACAAGATATTGTGTAAATGCACACCCACACTCCAAAAGAACAAGATCACAGGCAAGCAAATGCCATATAAATGTAGAAAGATCTTCAACTTGCTTATAATAAAACATGGGCCAATACAATTGTGATGTCACTGTTGGCCTCTCCCATGCACAAGACTTAATGGCAAATTCGGAGCTAACAGGCCAGGAATGTTCACCTCAACTCTGAGGCTCTAGGGGAAGCCTGCCCAGCTTTGATAAGAACAGTGTGTTTGTGTGACAAAGGCTCAGCTGTGTGTACCACTGCCCTAAAAATCCCATTTATTTATTCTGAGAGAAATTTCCAAATGTACAATGCTACATGCTCAATAGTTGTGTTAAAATAGTAGAAAACTGGGAATAATTCAAATATATTTTAGTAATTAATTACCTAAGTAAATTATATTTTAGAACACTACATAATAATAAAAAAAATCAAGGTAGGGCTGGGGATGTAGCTCAGTAGTTAAGTATCTGCTTAGCATGCACAAGGCCTCAGGTTTAATCTCCAGCACCATAAAAAAATAAATAACTCAAAGTTTAGATCTTTTTGTACTATTTAGCTTTTCA
This sequence comes from Castor canadensis, assembly GCF_047511655.1. NCBI lineage: Eukaryota > Metazoa > Chordata > Mammalia > Rodentia > Castoridae > Castor > Castor canadensis. The sequence continues at coordinate 47,197,395 of NC_133403.1, forward strand.
TTATTGTGACCAAAGTACCTGACATGAGTATTTTGAGGGAGGATTTATTTTGGCTCATGATTTCAGAGCATTCAGTCCATGGCTACTTCGCTCCATGCACTTAAACAGAACATCACAGTGGTGGGAACTTATGGCAGAGAAGGTTCTCAACTCATGGTGCATAAGAAGCACGGACAGACATGAACCAGGGACCAGGTGGAACCTTCAAAGACCTGCCCCTGATGACCTACTTCCTTCAGCTAGGCCCTACCTCCTAATGTTTCCACAACATCCCAAAATAGTGCCACCAGCTGGGGGCTAAGCATTTAAATACAGGAGCCTATGGAGTACATTTCATATTTCACCCACAACACCTATCTTATCAGAAAAAAGTGTCTAATACCTTGCTAAGTGAAAACCAAAGACAAACAGCACACACAGGAAGGTATCATTTGTGAAGTTATCCACAAAAATGCATGTGTACATGGAAGGGCATGGTAAAGTGGTCATAAAACACCATCAGAGCATGTTTTTATTTTTATGTATTCATTTATGTTGTTTCAGTACTAGGGATGGAACCCAGGGTACTACACATGCTAGGCAAGGCTCTGCCATTGAAATACACCACCATCCCCATGTGTTTTAGGGGATGGGGATTTCCAGTGATTTACTTTATCCTTTATACATCCCAAGATCACTTATGTTTTCTTTGTGAGCCATATCACAAAAATAAGAAGCCATTATAAAGCAAAAGTGTTCAGAGCAGCCTGATGTAAGTGGCAGCCATGGTGAACACCAAGAGTGACAGGCAAGACATGCATTAGAGCATGTCCAGGAGACAGAAACAGCTCAAAGGAATTTGGACTTGAAAGTTCAACCTTGTCAAGTCTTCCTCCAATGTTAATGTCTTAGGAAAAAATTGCTTGTTAATATTTCTGCAGCCTCCCTGGGTAGTAAAAGTCATACTGCACAGGTACTCCTGGGAGAGGGTACAAACCTCCTAAGTCATAACACACCAAATAAAAGACAATCAAGAGTCGGGAAAACCAGCCTAGGACCTCAATGCCAGCGAGTGGTGAAGTCTCCCTAACTCATGCTTCTGCCTTCCCCTATAGGGAGAGAGGGTGCTGTAACATGTCATGCAGGTTCAAACCCAATTTTAGAATAACTCAAAAGTATCAAGATCTTTCTCTCTGCCAGGGAGGGTGGAGATCAAAGTCATAAGTGTAGGAAAGCAGATGGGTAATACTACCTAGATATGTCCTGCCAGGTTTTTGCTGTTTTGCAGGAGGAAAAGGCAGCCTTAAAAACTCATAACTGTTCTACAAAGGCCAAGGCCAGAGAAATAAAGCTTACCAGACAGTAGGAACACTCCCCGCTGAAGAGCCATGAGACTCTCTGTCAGCATGTTTTTCCATGTCAGACCCCTGGTTGCCAGGTAATTCTATGATGGGTAAAAAAGGGTAATAAGAAGAAATACTACCTTAGGGGTAGAAATACTAAAATGACAAGAGAGGAAAAACTTCACAAAAGGCCTCTGAAGGTGGCTGAAACCAGAGCACAGCCACTCATGAGCAGCATTTACACAGGGCCAGCAAGTGAGCCCGGGTCAACATATCCCTGCAAAGTTCACAAGCTTTGTTGAGAACCTCTCTGAGCCTTCAGAAGGAGAGCTGGCCTTTGAACCTGAGATGAACATCACCATTCTCTGAAAAATTCTGCAAATGCACTCATAGCACAGGCACACATGAAACACAAAACCTTGCTGGAATCTCCATAGTCCCCATGACAAGAAAACTGAGGGCCTGGCATCTGCTCTCTATGCTGTTCAAAAACATAGAGCTGCTAGCTCCTTTTGCATAAACCTATAAAAAAAGTGCCCCATGGACATAAAAGCAGGGTGTGATGCTGCTGGGCCAAGCTTGCCTAGTGGTATGTCCATTTAAATGGAAGGTTCCGCTATTATGTGCTATCAGTGGTGCTGGACACAAACCAGAGGGAGGCAAAGGGGCACATTAAGCATGTTATAATTATAAGAGTTGAGCTAGCATCTCAAATGCTGAGAAAAGGAAACAGAGAGAAGGGCCAGCAATTCCAAGAATCTCTGTGAGCTTGTGGGAACTGATTTCTATGGATTGATGATGTGATGGAAAAAAAGGAAATCCCTATTTTTGAAATATGGGGGAAAACAGATATACATGAATGGGATACAAAGAACTAATTACCTATACTGGTCAGAAAATGAGGAGTCCTAACACACCTACAAAAGTTGTAGGGACACCTCCTGGTTTTCACCAGAACTCCAGGGTTGGAGGGAAGGCAGTACCTTCAATATATCCAACTTGACCCCAGGGAGAGAAGGAAGGTGGTACTGTTGTAGGTACTTAGAAACTGCATAATTGCTTGTGTGTGTGTGTGTGTGTGTGTGTGTGTGTGTGTGTGTGTGTGTGTGTGTGTGTGCGCGCGCACGTGCGCGCGCGCACGCGTGTGCTTGCTGGGAGGGTGCTCTACTACTTGAGCCACATCCCAGCCCTGAAACTGCTTTTGCTTAAAAAAAAAAAGTACTGACTCCTCATTTGAGCCTACAAATTAACTAAAAGCAGGATAAAAACCTGGTTTACCTGCCTTCATTTTACAACTGTCTCCTTTGTCTTAAAACTCTAAGTCACACTCTTAACTCTGCATGTAGGCATGTTAATTACTCAAGGAGTGTCTGTCTAAAACTGATGATATCTAAACCATCTCATCCCCCTTTATGGAAGAAGGTACAAGAAACAAAGTTTTCTGACCCTGTCAAGTTCTTCCATTTCAACATTCCTGCTGCTCCCCCATCAGCAAGAAGTAGTTCCTGAAGAAAATAACTTTCAGCATTTAACACCTCCACAGAAATGGAATGACAACTTGTGAGTACCTGAAGGATGCTGCTGGTCACTGGCTTAACTCCATTTTGTCCCATTCTGGCTCTATTTTTTTTCCTCTTTAACATTTTTCCCCCTGCAGTCATCTTGGATTCCAGAATGACAGGACTGATCTATGAACATCTTGTGACAAAGGTCAAATCTACTCCCTAGGCAGCAATGACTTTTTTTTTTTTTTTTTTTTAGTGGGATTGGGGTTTGAACTCAGGGCTTTGCATTTGCGAAGTGGGTGCTCTACTGCTTGAGCCACACCTCCCAGTCCACTTTCCTCTGGTTATTTTGGAGATAGAGTCTCATGAACTATTTGTCCAGGCTGGACTCAAACCATGATCCTATCTCAGCCTCCCAAGTAGCTAGGATAACAGGTGTGAGCCACCAGCATCAGGCATAGCAATGACTTTTGTATGGTGACAAGGCCCCACCTGACCAATTCTGAGAAAATGATCAACCAGGCTACAGTCTTACCAAGACAGATTAACATGCTTCTTGCCCCTTCCCTATATAACATGTCAGTACCCCAAAACAGACTTGAAGTCACTGAGTCCCTTTATCTATTCTTCCTGACATGGCCACATTGATTCTATCTCCTTCTTCTGCCCCTTCACCACTACTTGTCTGTTCAAGTTGGTGGATTGGGACAGGTGGCCAAGCCTCATATGTTGGGACTCCTGGTTTTTTTCCTTAAAACTCTGGTAATAAACTTCAGGACATCAGATTCAACTCCAGGGTGAGAGGTACCTTTAGAATATCCGACTCGTAGTTATTGTTGTTTAGCACTCCATCAAGACATTTGTCCCCCAGGTTGAGCTCTGCCAGAGGAAAGGGAAGAACATCATGTTTATACAGATGACACCATATCCAAGTATTGTTTGCCTGACAGGATAACCAAATTTCTTTTCTTTATAGATGTAGAAAGAAAAAGAAAGTTCCATCATAAAAAGAAAATCACATCATAAAGTGTGATTTTAAATAGAGAACAGATAAGAAATGATTCTATCCCACTCTTTTTTTCTTTTTTGGCAACAGGGTTTCGCTATGTATGCCAGGCTGGCCTTGAACTCACTATTGTAACCCTAAATGGCCTTAAACTCAAAATTCTCCTGCCTCCACCTTCCAAGTGCTGGGATTACAACTTTGGTGTTTTGGGGTGCATAAATAATGTCTCCTGTATTGGAAATTAGTATTTCCCCAAATTGTTTTGAGGAAAAAGTGAATTTGAGAGTTCCCAAGTGATAAACCTCTGCAGTTTAGCAGAAAAAGGTAGGTAATCACTTGGTGACTACCAATGGCCTCCCCCATTTCCCTGCACATGGTAGACCACATTCAGTGCCACTACCACCTGTCCTCAAGTTTACCAGGAGAATAAAGAAAGATCAAAGAAACTGAGGGCTGAAGAGCTAACATTACCACAGAATGGGGCCAGGCAGCCAAAGCAGCCGGTCCGGGTACAGCCCCAGTATAGATGGCAGAAGGGCTGTAGGCACACTGCACCTGCGGATGGAGGACAACTGGTCAGTTGGGCCCTAAGAGCTGCACCTGGTCTCACGTGTAACAAAATTCAGCACCAGATTCAGGATCTCTACTCTATTCTAAATCACCCTTTACTAGGAGTTTTCATGGAATGGAGAGAAAGAGGCAACATCCCAGCTGAGATCTAATGTAAAAATGTGACTTAATTGTGACAAAGAGTTGTGGCCTTAAAAAGTGTCAGACCCATGGATCACATCTCCCCCAGCACCCAAAGAGCCTGATGCGCAGCCTTTCAGCTCTGAGTATATGACATACTTGCAGTAATGGCACATTCACACTCTGTAGATGGTTTTTTCTACCTAACACAAGTATTTCTTCACAATGTTACCTTGGTTCCCTAAGTAGACATAATTTTTCAATGTTTAATATTCTATACAATGCACTTCCCTGGAATGCATTAAGTCTGTCATCATTTCTTAAATGTCTCTACATGTAAAAAAAAATTGAAACAGCTATTAAATAAATGAAGAGCTCTGGTTTTTTTTTGTTTTTTTGGTGGTACTGGGGCTTGAACTCAGGGCCTACACCTTGAGCCACTCTACCAGCCCTTTTTTGTGAGGGGGTTTTTCAAGATAGGGTCTCATGAACTATTTGCCCAGGCTGGCTTCAAACCACAATCCTCCTGATCTCTGCCTCCTGAGTAGCTAGGATTATAGGAGTGAGCCACCAGCACCCAGCTGAGCTCCATTTTTGTTGTTAGTTTGTTTTGCAGTGCTGGGATCACACCCAGGGCCTCACAAATGCTAGGCAAGTGCTCTGCTACTGAGTTACATCCCCACACCCAAGGGTTCTTTTTTAATGTAAAAACTGTAAATCAAAGATACTTCATTAGATTTGTAAGTGAGACATTATACGGTGACTGTGATACCGATGTAGGGATGGATATAGATTCAGACTCTAGAAAGAAAACCACACACACACACAGAAATTTGGTCTAAATAGAGTGGCATTTTCAATTGGTGGGAAAAGACAGACTGCTCAATATGGTCATACAGGATCAACTGACTGGGAAAAAAAAAGAAGCACTGCATTTTTGCTTCATATCCCACACAAAGTAAACACCATTTGAAACCTGAGTTGTGGAGAACACACAGGAAAGTCCTCCTGTGGGAGGACGCACCTCAGGTGGATGGGCTTACTCACACTGCTGAGGGGCGACATGAGGGTCCTGCTCACGCTCGGCTCTCCGGTCAGGCATGGGCTGGAAACAGCAAGTGCATATGGCATGGCTTCCTTGGAGAGGGCATACGTAATCCTGAGATGCTGAAACATGTGCATTCAGGCCAGAACATGTCAGGACACCAAGCAGAAAAACACAAACAAGATTTACATCTAGAGAAGCAACTGAGAAGTATAGGGGGAAAGAGCCAGGCCCTAAGATAGGACTAGAAGAAATTCAGGCCCTAAGAGAGGACTAGAAGATATTCAGTTCTAAAGAGTCAAATGATATTCTACCATTTAAACCAAAGGAGTTTAAGTACACTGAAAAATAACCAAGAATTAGGGTCTGGGGGTATGGCTCAGTGGCAAAGCGCTTGCCTTGCATGCACAAGGACCCAGGTTCCAGCTCCAGCACTACAAAAAAAAATTTGTCTTTGGTTCAGTGGTTGTAGCAAGATTTCAAAGATCAGTTGACGGCTTTCTACTATTTCCTACAAAGGGAGGACAGGCCCATAAAGTACATATTGTAAAACAATAAAACAAATTACATATTTAATTCCTGCTGAGGCAAGAGAATATCTGTATCTTCCAAAAAACAAATGATAGGCATGGTGGGCAGGAATGACTGATCTAATCTGGCACTAGTAACTCTATGACCATGTGGCACACTCCCTGGACACTCACCGTCCACACAGGAAAGACCATAGGAGGCCACCTTGCTGACCATCAGAACATAGCTGCTAAGGGTCCCTGAACACCTATGGGGTCTCAGGCTCTATCTGTGCATAACATACATTCTACATGTGTGGTCCTACTGTTTTTCTGATGGCCCCAAATGGAGGTACTAGTGGGTCCCCACTGTGCAAAGAAAGGCGCTTGTCAAGTGGCAAAGTCAAACCCTGGCCATGGCCGAGTATCACCCCTTTGGCCAAGCACTGCCTTGCTGTCCCAGCAAGATAGTCAAGAAAATGGCTCTGAGTGACAATCCCAGGTCAATAGCCTTGTGATATGCTCAGGCCAACCAGTGGCGGCTAAGAGCACAGGGCCCCTAAAGACATCTTCTGTTTGGCAGCAACTAGAGCAGACAGGGCCAAGAAGTGCAATGACATGTGCCCCTGGCCATCTTTCCATTTCTTTTTTCTCTGTTTGGTGCTTGTGATGGAACCCAGGACCTCACACATGATAAGAATGCCCTCTACTATTGAGCTACACCTCCAGTCCCTCCCTTGCTTTTCTTGAATGGTATCTAGGGGCACACCTGTTGGAAACAGGCAACTGACATGAGAGTCTTTAGAGCAACTATGTGGACACTTGAGACAGCCTCTGGGAACTTAGCAACACTGCTGGAGGGAAGCCAGTCTCTTATTTGAGACACGGATGTGCTATCATCATGCTGATTTTTTGCATACTCCACTGGCTGATACAAGCTGCCGAGAAGCAGTGTGCTGGTGAGGGACCCAGTGATGAAAACAGGACTATTAATTAGAAGGTGCATCCAAAAAGGGAAACCCACAAATTAAAAAGTATTTACCCAATTTTTTTAGCTAATTTGTACTTGGTGGCACTGGGGTTTGAACTCAGGGCCTCATACTTGGTAGGCAGGCACTCTACTACTTGAGCTACTCCACCAGCATTTTTTTGTGTTGGGTATTTTCGAGATTAGGTCTCACAAACTATTTGCCTGGAATTAGCTTCGAACCACAACTCTCCTGATCTCTGTCTCCTGAGTAGCTAGGATTATAGGCATGAGCCACAGTTACCCTGGCTTCTTAACACTGATTTTTGTTTTGAATTTTATTTTGTTTTGTTTTGTTTTCCTGTGTAGCCCAGGCTGACCTTAAACTCTTAATTCTCCTGCATCTGCATGTCAAATGCTAGGATTACAGGCATGCACCATTATGACTAGTCTGTCACTGATTATGACAAGAAGAGGCTACAAGAGGTAGGGGGCCACAAAGACAGGGAACTGAAGGTTAGGAGAGGTACCAAGGAGGAAACACAGAAAACAGGAAACCAGAAAAATGCAAGTCACAACAAGGACTTGACACAATGGATGGCACATGATTAGATACCGCTGTCTCACCCGTTGGGAAGCTGGCAGACGTCGATGGTGCATCTCCCCCAAGGGCCTGAGGGGCCCCTAGCTCGCTGTCAGGTGCAGGGCAGGGAAGGGGCTGCACTGCTTGTCTTCTGTACTCAGGACATTGTCTGCACACGATGTATGGCTGACTGCAGAAAGAACACACAACAGAACTGGAGCCATGGAGGAGCAGATGCCAGGCAGCACAAGTCAAGGCCATACAACACTACCTCCAGCTGTCTCCTGTTGCTGGACCTTGACCCTTTATGCCTCATCTCTACCCCTGTTCAGCTTCTTTGCCACCTTGGTGTGTGTGAAGGGGAAGAGCGTGTCCCTTTTTCTTGCCCAGCTCCTGCTGTTGGAAAGGGCATCACCCAGAACCATCCAGAACAGGAGAATTAAGATGAGGACATGTGCCACTACCACACATTGGTTTCTCTGTGCTCAGCCACTTTCCTGCTCCATTCCTCATACCACATGTTTCAGCACACTTTCCCCCTGGGGCCACTCAATCCCTACTTGGCAAGACATGTACTCACAGGCTCTAAGGCTGAGTGGAAACCCGGGTTCAAACAAGAAACTACAAGGGTACTGCTGAATCACCTAGTCACATGCATGTTCTCCCCGTGTTACAATGTAACAATATGTAATGATCGAAAGACACTCTCTCCTCTGGTAACTTCCCAACTGACCAGCAAGAGCCCTGTACTACTTATCCTCATGGCCCATCACTGCCCTAAAGTTATTTCTTTATTGTACTTCACCTGTAGTTTCAGAAAAAAAGTGACTGTAATGAAAAAGAGGACTGCAATGAAAGAATCCACAGAAAAAAGTACATGAGACTCATCTCAGATAACCTTTCTAAGCCTGACTCCAATGGCAGGAAGAGGGAAGAAAGGGTACCAAATGACCAGAGAAAGACAAAACACAATGAAGAGATGCACAATCTCATCCATAAGGAAAATCACAAATGGAAAGGACACTTCTATTAAACTGGCAAAGAGAATCTTCATGTGTACCTCATAGAGTAGCATTAACGTGATATTTCCTACATACAACTGGGTAACACAGAAGGGAGAGGAGGAGAGGGGAGAGAGGAGAGGAGAAAGGGAAAAGTGAAGGGGAAGTGAAAGGAGAGGAAAGGAAAAGAGAGAGAAGCCAGGTGTGATGGCGCAAGCCTATAATCCCAGCACTCAGGAGGCTAAGGCAGGAGGATCATGAATTTGAGGTCAGTGTGGGCTATATAATGAGTTCAAGACCAACCTAGGCTACATAGCAAAACTCAGCCTCAAAAATCCATAAAGAAAAGAAGAAATAAAACATTAACACTGCTAAAGCACCTGCCTAGCAAGCATGAGGCCCTGAATTTAAACCCCAGTACCACAAAAAAAAAAAAAAAAACTGAAACAAGCAAACAAACAAAAAAACACTAACACTAAAGTGATTTTTCACCTAAAAAACTAGATACCATTTGTTGCCCTCAACGCAGAGAAACTAAAGCAGATACTTTAAAGCAACTGAGGCCAATAGGAGAAGGGGACCAGGAACTAGAGAAAAGGTTAGATCAAGAAGAATTAACCTAGAAGGTAACACACATGCACATGAAATCAATGTGAGTCAACTCCCTGTATAGCTATCCTTATCTCAACCAGCAAAAACCCTTGTTCCTTCCTATTATTGCTTATACTCTTCTTCAACAAAATTAGAGATAAGGGCAAAATAGTTTCTGCCGGGTAGCGAGGGGGTGAGGGGAAGAGGCAAGGGGTGGAAGGGTAAGGGAGGTGGTGGGGGAAGGGGGGGAGAAATGACCCAAAAATTGTATGCACAGATGAATAAAAAAAAAAAGTAAGTGATTTTTGGTTTGATTTCCTTTTTGCTTCATTGTCACTGCTAAATTTTATAAAAAAAGAAAGAAAGATAATAAACTGGGTATAGTGGCATATGCTTACAATCTCAGTTCCTTGAAGGTACAGATTGGGAAGATCAAGGTTCAAGGTCAACCTGGGCAAAAGTTAGCAAGAGCCCATCTCAATCAACAAGCCAGACTTGGTGGTGCACATCTGTGATCCCATCTACACAGGAGGCATGGGTAGGGGGATTGAGGTCTGAGGCCAGCCCCAGGCAAAAATGAATCTGAAAAATAACTAAAGCAAAAAAGGGCAAGGGGGAGTGGCTCAAGTGGCAGAGTGCCTACCTAGCAAGTACAAGACCCTGAGTTTAAACTCTAGTACTTCCAAAAAAGAAAGAAAAGAAAAGAGTTGGGGTTTTTATTTATTGTTTTCTTACTGTCTTTTTTTTTTTGGGGGGGGTAGGGAAGGGTGCTGGGGATTAAACCCAGGCCCTTGCACATGCTAGGCAAGTACTTTACCACCAAGCCAAACTCCCAGCCCTGTTAAATATCAAGGTCTTGGTCCAAATTCAGACCTGACCTTCAGAGTTAGGAAGCATCAACATATCATCAGATAAATTAAGTTCTCTGAGGGTTCTCTCAGCCAGGGGACTGTGCCTCTCCTGTGATACTACCCTAAAAAATAACACTGCCATTTCTGGGAGGGCTTATGGTCACTAAACTACAGGGATTAAGTGTGCTTATGTGGGGAAAAGACAACACATTAATGATGATCCTTTGTTGTAACCACAATGCCAAGACTAAGCAAATGAATGATGTGTAGGAGGGTCCAGAACCTATCACAACTGACTGAGGCTCATACCCTGCTTGCTGCTGCTCTAAGCTTAGTCTACCAGTGCCAGTATCAGAAAATAATCTCAAACCATTCAGAAATCTGGCTGGTAAAGCCCCATACTGTGCACCCCACAGAAAACTCAAACTACTGTTGAACTCTAGCCTCTAGTCCCCACTGAGCCAGCCACAGGATTTACCTGATGTCTGAGGATTCACTGTCAACATCTGACAGCTCCAGCAGGTCCTCTGAACTCCCCTCTTCATCAGAAAAAGACCTCCTGACTTTGGGCTGCAGCATGTCTTGAGTGATTTTATTTCTGGCATCCATATTTCTCACATCTTCTTCACTGCGACTCTTGTCTAGATGCAAAAGACACAGGAACATTCAACATCACAAAGACAGAGAGACACCTAGACTGTTCTGAGCAGAGCTCACAGTCCCAGCCCCTAAAAAGGGAAAGGTCTGGGAGGTTTAAGCACTTGCCTGGGTGCTGAATAAGGTATGCTTCTACAAGGTTGTTCAGGATGTGGTTTTTACAGATCCGCTCCACTGGACAACGGCAGGTGGGGCACAAGGATGAGCGCTCCATCCAGCCCGAGTAGCAAGCTGCACAGAACGTGTGCATGCAGGGCTGCAAACTGGAAGAAAAGCATGTCTCCAGACAGAATACTCCAAAGATTTGCCACTGTGACCTTTGGACAAGGTCTGCAGCAGGCCCACCCAGAAGAAAGTCAAGCTGGATCCAACCAATTGGGCCCACCATGAGGCCATCCATCATCCAACTTCAAAATACTTCAGCTAAGTCTTGGTTGATAAAAAGAAACTAGAGACCATGCAGCCTCTATTTTCAGGAAGATCAGAAGAGAGCAGATAGTGACTTCAGGAACATCAATACCAAATGCTTTGGGATGGAAAGCTGGGTAGGCTCTACCTCTTAAAAAAGCAAAGAGAAAGCTCCTAAAGATAATCCTGAGATATTCAATCTGTGACAAGTACTATGTCTCTGTAACTAGGAAGTGTTTAAAACTTGGTATAGTTCATTTGATCTGTCTGCAAGGTAAAGAACAGATTTGCTGGGATACCAATGACCCATGCTACTCAAAATGAGGGCTGCCCAAATCTTGTGGATTCTATGACCTCAGTCTCCAGGCATCCTTGTTGACTCCACATGTGAAATGAAAACGGCAACCTGAGAAGATCTGTGGCCAAAAAGGATCCAGATGTTGTTTCACTCATGGCCTCCTCCTCCCACTGATCAAGAGTCACAGGTGCCCAGTGCGCCCATGAGCCAAGCTGGGTGTGAGGCAGCATACCTAACGCAGTCATGCAGCAGGTCCTGGCAGATGATGCAGGTGAGTGTCTCCTCCATCTTGTCTGGCTTCACAGAGGCAGCTCTGACATCCTCACGAATGGTTTGGGTGTTTCTGCACTGGTCTGTAACCAACAACTGCAGGTTCAGTTTGAGCTCCCCATCTACAAGAGAAAGAGAGATGAGTTCCTGGACTGAGGGTGTGGCTCTAGCAATACAATGCTTGCCTAGCAAGCTCAAGGCCCTGAGTTCAATCCCTAGTACCACCAAGAGATAATGGAGAGGAAGAAAAGGAGGGGGAGGAGGAAGGAGAGGAGGAGGGAGGGGAGAGGGGAGAGAGGGGAGGAGAAGAGAGGAGAGAAGAGAGGGGAGGGGAGGAGAGGAGATATCTGCTTTGACAGATATCTCTTTGACTGTCACAACCAAGTAGGAACCAATGTACAATCCCTTTGTTTTACAACACCTTAACCGATAAACACACACAGAAAATTATCAGGCCTCTACCGTCCATCAGAAGCAGAGGACAAACAACCCTTGTCATATGTTTGCATTTATAAAGGCTATTTTTGGGAGGGGGCTACTGGGTCTGAATTCAGGGCCTTGCGGAACTTAATCCACAACCCCGGCCCTTTTTCCTTTCACTTATTTTTTTCAGGTAGTGCTTTTTGCCCACGCTGGCCTTGGAATGCGATCTCCCTACCTATGCCTCCTACATAGTTGGAATTACAGTTATACACCAACATGTCCACCTTTTTGTTGAGATGGGGGTCTCTCTAACTTTTTGCCCAGGTTGGCCTCAAATCACAATCCTCCTAATCTCTGCCTCCTGAGTAGCTGGGATTACAGATATGAGCCACCACACCTGGCCCTTTATAAACACTATTTTTAAGAGGGAAGGTATGTTTTAGAAGAACAGTTGCTGAATTAAAAAAGACATTCAGGATGTATGGACAAGCGATAAAGGCAAGCCTGGCATGGTGACATGTTTCTGTGGTCACACCTACATAAGAAGTTGAGGCAGAACCAGCCTGGAAAACACAGCAAGGCCCCATCTTAAAGCAGAGAGATTAAGCAGTGTTTATGCAAATGTCATTTTTTGTTTAAAGAAATAAAAAAAACATGACTCCACACAGGAATGTGCTGGAAATTGGAAACTCTAAGATAGCACTGGAAGCTTTTTCTCTTTGTGTGTTTTTATTTTTCTATTTACATATGTGCTATTCATCCTGGATCAGTTTTTATTTACAATTAAAGAAATACTTGCACATAATTTAAGAAATTATATAGAATAAAATAATCACAGTCATCCTGTGCCCCTGCCTCTCCTCACCTCTACTTCCCTCTTGTGAAAAAACCACTTTTGTGTCTTTCTGCTGTCTCTTTGGGTATTTATCTCCACATTATTTGAATTGTAATGCTACATTTGATTTACCTCTTTTATTTTATTTTTTTTGTAGCACTAGAATCAAACTCAGGGTTTTACACCCTGAGTAGAGTGCTAAAGCTAGGCGAATGCTCTACCGCTGATCTATGTCCCCAACCCAGATTTATCAATTTTAGACATCTTCTGACATCTATTAATACAGAAAAGGGTTTTGATCCCTCGTCCCAATATTATTTAGCACAATTTCTGGTTGTAGACATCATTATGCTTATGTAAATATTCACCAAAATTAAATTTTCTGCCTCAAGAAATTTTTCCTTTTGGCTGCAGTTAGAAATGCCTTATTCTTTCTGTGTAACTGTTGCTGATTTACTGCATGCCCTCCTCAAGCCAATCAATTCAATTTTCCACCAATGTTTAGACAATCCAGTTTCTTCCCCTAGGACCTCCTTCCTAGAATTCTTTTATCACATTGTAATCACATCTAACTCCACAGCTAGCTGTGGCTGCTGCACCAGCATCATCGCACCACCATATTCCCAAATACTTTTTATAATCTTTTAAACTCTGGCTTTTATCATTTTGTGTGTGTGTGTGCTGGGGACTGACCTCAGGGCCTCATGCTTGCTAGGCAAGCAGTCTTCGCTAGCGGCGTGGCTCAAGTAGAAGAGCACCTGCGTAGGAAGCATGAAGTCCGAGTTCAAACCCCAATACCACCAAAAAAAAAAAAAAAATTCACTATTCCACTGAACTAAATCCCCAACTCCTAAACTTTGGCTTTTACCATACAGATTTTTTTCTTTAAATCAGCTTCAATATGAAGATTCAAATTATCACTTAAAGATAACATATATTTTTAGAAATTACTGTGACATTAAGACAGAGGACTTTGGCATCAATTCTGCAACTTAGAATGCAGTTTCCAGACCAGGAGCATAGCCTGGTAGTAAACACAGTTTCATTTGCATTATGCAAACAGGAAAGAGGTGGCCCATACTTTCATTCAGAAATGTTAGGTATTATAGATATAAACCTGAGGCAGGTTCACATGTCTCTGCAGAAAATGAAAGTGGAATCCTATTAACAGCAATGACTACCACAGCACAGGGCACCAAAGAAGTCAAAGGATGCACAGAATGGCAAGACTCTAACCTCCTTTTATCTTCTTTTTCACAGGCTCCAAATCTTCCTGGTCCTGGGGTTCCAACAAGGAAAAGGGTGTTCCCTCTCTGTCTTGGAGAACTGGAACAAGGCTGGGGAGTTTGTCACTTGTCACAAATGTGCAACATCCTTTCGGGGAGATGCCTATACTCCCAGACTCTGCGAGAGAGGACAAACAAGACAGGTTCTGGTTCATCTATATCAGAGGGAGAGAATGTACCAGGAAAGTGTCACTGATTTAAGTCAAGTGAGTTTGCAATCCAAGATGTCATAGCTTTAGAATGATACATGGCCTACTAGAAATATTAGTCCATGCAAGTCACATTTTAAATATACTCAGGCCCATTACTATGTAAATGGAGTCAGAGGCAAGTGACACATTCACAAGGAAAGAAACAGAGAGATCTGTGATGGGATCAGCCCTCAACATTGGGTCTAAGACATAGAAATCTGCATGCCAGCAATCACATAATGCATGCTATGTGATAAGCAGCCCGCCTAGAAAGAGGTGCACGGAAGTAGAGACATTCAGACAGAGTGGGAATGGTGGTGATGTTGTAAATGGAAGGAGAAGAAAAGTAACTGGTAAGCAGCAAAGAAGATAGATTCACACACAACTGCAATGAGCTTGGGAGAACATTAGCAAACTTTCCAATATCCTCTATCTTGGTCAAGACCTATTTCATAATGATAGGTATAATACATATCTATCTTATAATATTTAGATATTAAATGTTAGAATTTGAAAAAAAAAACAGGTTTACATTAGCTGAAAAGAAAAAAGATAGCTAGGCACTGGTGGTTCACACCTGTAACCACCTCATGGCAGAGACCATGAGGATCGAGGTTTAGAGCCAGACCAGGCAAAATAGTTCAAGAGACCCTTTCTCGAACAAACCCATCACAAAAAAGGGCTGTGGAGTGGCTCAAAGTGTAGGACCTGAGTTCAAGCCCCAGTATCGCAAAAAAAGAAAAAAAAAAAAGAACTACTTTGGGAACAAATTAACTCATATACTAAAGGAAGAAAAGGACAGCTAGCTTCTTGAGGTGTCTCTCCTGGTCCCAACACTCACTTAAACTATGATCTCAAGATCATTCTGTGTTATGATTGGACTTCTCATCTCTAGAACAAAGCTAGTAATAGCATCTAACAGGCCCCATGATAGGAAGAATTAATTTATATCTTATAAAAAGCACTTACTGCACTATCTCATATCTAATAGGTGTTCAGTAAGTATAAAGCATAATTACTTTGTTTATATATATAAATTCTCAGACATACACATAGAACATTTTTATTTTTTAAAATTACACAATATAGGAATGCATTACATTTTTTTTAAAAATTAGACTATCATCAAAAAGTTAATAAAAACTTTATCAGACTACATGTCATGTACATGAACAGATGGAATAGAAAATAATTTTACTGTTGAAGTAGGTTTTCTTTAAGCTGTCCTGTGCTTCATTTCTGAAGAGGGTCTCATGATACCCATAAAATGCACATCTTGAGACTACAGACATGGCCTATTTTATCTAAGTAGATAGTTGGAGATTTGTGCTCATTTCAAAATGCTTTTAAAAAATGCTTCCAACTTCCTACCTTTTCTGTGCTTGTACTTGAAGTGCTCTGGGCCACACTGAAGTGGACTTAGTATTATTTTTTCTGCTTTGGGCTATCATCACATGGGGTGGGTCACCAGCTGTAGAAAACCAGCATGCACCCCAGCTGTGCCCTGTCTGTGCTTTAGGGAACCCAGACAATACTGTGAAGGGTACATTGGCCTAGTTAGCCTGTAAGACTTAGCCATCCAGATAACTGCTCAAATCTGCCATGCTTTAAACTGTGATTGCATTTTCTTTTACTCATGAATTTGAAGTAATGTTAAAACAGAGGTAATCAAGAGACTTTGAAAAGCTGGAGTTACAGTTTTGAGGTGTGTTAGACACAGAGAACTTTTATCATTGGTTTGTATAAACTGCTTGTCTAATGTGCAAAGTGCTCAGTGTCTCAGCTAAGGATCCTAGATGTTAATGAATATCTAAGAAGCCCTTCCATGTATGCCCTGAAAAGCCGCAGCCACATTGTGGTGCCACTCCTCAGATGGTGTGGCACCACCATCTAGAACAGAGTGAAGGGAACACCTTGCTGCTGGGGAGTTAGGCTCATCCAAAGACCCTGTGGAGCTACTATAGGCCTTAAGGAGGATAACAAACAGGGGAGAGCTTCCTGTGTCAAGAGCAACAGTGTCAGAAAATAAAAAAAACCCAAATGAAGAAAAATGGAAGTAAGTCCAGAGAGTATGGGAAAAGTCTTCCAGCTGGATACCAGTGACTCACACCTGTAACCCTAGCTTCTCAGAAGGCAGAGATCAGGAGGATCAAGGTTCCAATCCAGCCTGGGCTAACAGTTCACAAGACCCTATCTTAAAAATACCTAACACAAAAGGGCTGAAGAAGTGGTTCAAGCGGTAGAGTGTCTGCCTAACAAGCATGAAGCCCTGAGTTCAAACTCCAGTACCACTAAAAAAAAAAAAAAACACTTTCAGTTTTAAGAAGACATACTGACTTCCTGCCTCTACTTCCCCAAATCCCTGGAGAATACTTAGACATATACAAAAGAAAGAGGGCTGGTATGAGAAAAAGGAGTGGGAGGAGGAGGAAGAAGGCATATCTTACAACAGAGCAGCACACCAGCTGGTAAGATGAAGACACAATATTTTGGAGTGTTTTGGCCAGTCAGTGAATAGAACCATTTGGGACAAAGGTCCTTTTTCCAGGACTCCTCTAGATCCTGTTGTTGAATGTGGTGTGATGTCTAGAGCTCTGGTGGCCATCCTGAAACCTCAAGACATCTTGACATGCTTGAGACAAATGAGCAGCTTAGGATGGATGAATGGAAAAGCCCTGGCAGCATCATAAGCTGCTGACCCTATCCTGGGCTGTGTGTTTCTGCACTTTTTTTTAATGGGAAACAGTTTTTCTGTCACACCCAAACAATCCTAACTGATATTTAAGAGGATCTCTATTCACAAGAAACCCACAAAGAACCAAGTATCCTAGGAATAAATAAGAATTAGTTCAAAACTAGGTGAATGGGCAGGAGGCATGGCTCAAGTGTGGTAGAGTGCCTGCTTAGTAAGACTGAAGCCCTGAGCTCAAACCTCAGTACTGCAAAAAACCAACAAAAATCAAGATGAAGAAAGCTATAAACCTTTACTAAAGAATCTCAAGAAAACTTTTGCATGTGTTGTGCATGTGTGCAGTACTGGGGATTGAACCCAGGGCCTCAGAAATGCCCTGGGTACTCTACCACTTAGCCATACCCCCAGCCTCAATTAAGAGTATCAAAGAGTTTCAGGAAGAAATGTCATTTTTCTAAATATTACTAAAAAAAAAAAAAATTCTCCCTAAATCAAAGATTTTTTTTTTTTTGGTGGTGGTGGTGTTACTGGGGTTTGAACTTAGGACCTCATGCTTGCTAGGCAGGTGCTCTACCACTTGAGCCACTCTGACAGCCCTTTTTTGGGGGTTGGGTATTTTTCAAAATAGGATCTCCCAAACTATTTGCCTGGGCTGACTTCAAACTGCGATGCTCCTGATCTCTGCCTCCTGAGTAGCTAGGCTTACGGGCGTGAGCCACTGGTTATTTTTCTGAATGGACTCTCATGTTTTCTTGTCCTGGCTGGCCTGGACCATGATCTTCCTATCTATGCCTCCTGAGCAGTTGGGTGACTAGTGCATGCTACCATACCTAGCTTTATTGGCTGAGATGGAGTCTTGCTAATTTTTTACCCTGACTGGCCTTGAACCTAAATCCTCCTGATCTCTGCCTCTGGAGTAACTGGGATTATAGGCATAAGCCACCATGGCCAGCCTCAAAAAGATTTCTTAAATTGAAAAGCTAATTTTAAAGATAATCTGGAAGAAAATACAGGAGAATAGCTCAGAAAGTAAACTAAAAAAAATGTGTAGTGTCATTTTACTCAAGAATGTACATGTACATACACTCTACCTAACAACACCTACAGGAAAATATTCATACCACACTGCACCTGCATGATCTCAATTCTCCCAGTGACCACAGGGGATGGAAAAAAGAACCCAAGCAGTGAGAACCAGGGCATGTAAAACTGGGTTAAACAATACACTCCTCTGGGTAAACTTTGAAAACAGTACACTAAGTGAAAGAAGTCAGTCACAAAAGAGCACATACTATATGATTCCGTGCACATGAAATCTCCAGAAAGAGAAAAACAATGAAGCATTAGGATTTCAGATGACACAATGTTCTGAAATTAGTGATGGTCATATAACTCTTTAAATGTACTAAAATCCACTGATGTGTACACATTAACCGAGTGATATCTATTGTATATGAATTATATTGCAATAAAACTATAAAAATACAATGGGAGCATGATCCTTAACCTTCAATATTTCTCTTGGGGATGGAACAAGTCAGTATTTGTCACTACAGGATTCTTATTAATGAGTTACATCTATTGTAGCTTTTCTATGTCTATGACAACATAAGTTAAGGACCAGGAGACAAAAATCTGCAACCGCCACAGTGATCCCCATCTCACCGGAGCTAGAGAAATGCTCTTGCCCTGTGGAAGTCAGCTCTGTGGAGGAGGTAGCGGCTGTAGGGAAGAGGTCTGATGTCGATGTCGATGGCTGTGGTTCCTCCAAGCACGCCTGAGCAGCGGGCAATGATGGTGGGACCTGGGAGTCGTCACCCCGCCCTGGACCTGAGATATCTTTGGTCACATGGAACACATTTTCTTTATTGGCTTCTGTAAGCACAAAAAGAGCAGAGGGAGCATATGCTTAGGGCTCAGGAAGACACTGAAGGAGCTGGTCCTAGAACTCAACAACCCTTCATACACATTTATGCCTTTGCCATAAACTCACTTACCAAAGGATTCTTGATTCATGCCTTGCTTTTCACTTAAAGATTCGTAGAGGTATGCTACATCTAAAAGGAAATGAATCAAATCAGAAAATGGTGGCCATGTAGAAAGCAAGACCGTCTCTGTATTCCTCCAGTCTGTTGATTATCTTCACTTATCATCTGGTAACAACTTTCACCAGTTTAAGAGATTACAATATAAGTGACACACAGTATCTTTATAAACCTAAAACTAAGCAAGGCATTATGGGGGAAAATGGCCTCAGGAGACAGATTAAGGTGAAGGATCATCCCTCTCTTATAATTGCCACGGAAAGGAACAGATACAAGATCCATCTGTGTGGCAAAGGGACTGATTTTATGTTGAAGATGAACTAAAGAATATTTGCCTCCCTTTCCTCTTCCTTACCTTACCAAGGAAGACCTTATGATTGTCTTCAAACATTTCAAAGGACTCCCCTAACTGCTCTTGTCCTATGTGGTTCTTCCACAAACACAGTCCAGTTTAACCTTTCCTGCCTCTTATAAAGTTTCCAAAAGCAGAATCACCTGGGCTTTATTCCCACAACTCCAATTATTCTACTGTAAAACCCACCTCACCCCACCTCATTCATTCCTCTCTGATTGCCATTTTGAGATGCGCTGATCACAACCATGGTGGCATTTTTTGAAGAAATGCTCTATATGCCGTCAGTACTGGTTCTTCAATTGCCTACACAATAATCTACAAAAGCACGGAGATCAGGGTTGGGAATGTAGCAGATCCTAACTTTCCTACAGGAAATATCTGTTTCAAAAATATTCTGTCTGGGCTGGTGGAGTGGCTCAAGTGGTAAAAGCACCTGCCTAGCAAGCATGAGGCCCTGAGTTCAAATCTCAGTGCCATCCCCCCCAAAAATTCATACATTAAAAAAATATATTCTGAGGATGTTTCCCAGCCTCAGGGACTTTCCCTCAGTGCAGCTCCAGGGCATGTGTCTAAACCCAGTAAGTTTTCCTCTCTTACTGTGCTCCGGCTCATTCTTCCTGTACACCAAATAGATGACATCCCCAGTCTGTAAAGGGCAAGTTTGTTTCTTAACAACTTTCAGCTTGTTGATTACTGTTCCATTGGTGCTGTGAAGAAAACAAAAGTACAAATTATCCTACTCAAAATAGCTAGGGCTAATTTTTTTCCTACCATCATCAGGAAATTTGCTCAATATTACCATTTTGAAATAGTCACAGAAATGATGTAACTATTTAACAATGCACATATGCAAGTGTGCCCTTGAGAAGAAATTGCCTGTTACTCCCTTCCTGGCATCCTAACTAGCAACCTAATCATCTTATCAAGTGTTTTAATATTTCTGTTGTTCCAATGCAGGTCCTCCTAGTGGAATCCAGTACCTCAGCAGCAGTACTGTGACTTCATTTCCAGCCTCTTCTCAGCTGTACTTAACGCCAACCACAGTTCTGCCTTCCAACAACAGTCATGACTCTAGTCAGTGCATTCTTCAAGTAAGTACTGATACCTCCCAAGAGGTGGGTCTGGGCAGAAGCAATATAAATCATGGGTAGTCGACTAGAAGATGACACTGCCTTTGTGCTCAGAATGTGTGATCTAGCTCAGCACTAACCACACTGCTGAATGGGGTGGCCCATGGAACTTGTCCCAAACTCAGGGTTGGTGGGGTGTGGACTTCTGGGTGGAGACCTGATGGAAAACCAGGGGTTAGTTACATGATGGGCAAAGAGAACAGTACGGTGAACACATAAAATTTAGCAACTAAACCACCATAGGTCTTAGCTCTACAGCTTCACTCCTGAAGCCAACAGGTGGAGGGAATTTTCAGAGTCGGACTTGTACCATAGTTTACTGAGGTCAGAGAATGGCATATCTTTTCTGTAAAGTCCAAGACAGAAAATAGTTTGAATTTTGTAGTCATAAAAACTTTCGTCTAACCACTCAGTTCCGCCACTGTGGTGTGAGAACAGCCAAGGACAGGACATAAACAAGTGGTCATGGTATAGTCACAATTTGCTGGCCCCAACCATCACAATATTGCCTGAACCTCTGTTGCCAGGCTTCTCCTCATTGTTCATTTTCACACTCTTCCTAAACAAAAATCGGATTATTTCACTCCTCTGCTTGAACCCCAGCAATGACTTCCCACTGCTCTTAAGGCTGAAACACAAACACCATGGAATGGTTTTCCATTCACCATATGCCCTGACTACACGTCCTTGTGCCTCTGTACACATGCAGTGCCTTCTGGCTGGACTACCACCTTCCCTCCAGATACCTCTGCCCAGGAAGGTGCACTTCTGGCAGGGAACAGATCCTCCTGTCTCCAGAAGGAACCAAGCCTGCCAAGATATTTTAGCCCAGCGAGACAACCCATGCTGGACTTTGGGTCTCCACAACTATAATAAATTTTGGGGGGAGAGGGACTGAGGATTAAAGCTAAGGCCTCACATATGCTAGGCAAGCACTCTACCTTCTAAGCCATGCTCCAGCCCTTTTGTTTGTACTTTGTTTCTGAAACAGAATCTGAGCTAACTTTCTCTGGGCTGGCCTTGAACTCAAAATATTCCTGCCCCCGCCTGCAGAGTAGCTGGGATTACAGACAAGTACCACCATGCTTGGCTAAATCTGTTTGTTTTAAATCACAAAGTTTATAGTAATTTTTTTTTACAACAGTCACAAGAAACTAATACTGTCATACAATCAATCTAGTGAAGTCTGGCCCTGACCCAGGCAGGATGGCTTTAGAACTGTCACTGGTTTCTACTTGTGCTAAGAAATAAAGAATCTGCTCTGCTACATATTAGAATAGGAAAAGAAGCACCAATTCTTCCCAGTAAACCCACTTTCCAGTTTCTATCCATGAAACTGTTGTTACCATAGTGCCTGATCACTATAAAAACAAAAAGCCTCATAAAGTGGGAAAGGCACACCTCAGTGTATTACCAGAATGCTACCTATGCCAGCTTTAAAACAGGCATTCTGAAACAGCACTGCCTTCTGAAAAAAAATCACATATGAATGTAGTGTTTGGAGAAGAGGCACTACAGTATCATTTATTCTAAAAAAAAAAAAAAGTCAGAGTAAGAACTGTCTACCAGTAAAGGAAATGACAAGCAAATTATCATGAATAATAATGCAATGCCAATGAAATACTCACAAAAGTTGCATGTGGTGACAGGCATGGTGGCTCACACCTGTAATCACAGCACTTGGGAGGTAGAGACAGGAGGTTCACAAGTTTTGAAGCCAACCTGGGCTACATAGAGAGTTCAAGACCAGCCTGGACTACATAGTGAGATCTCAACTCACAAAATGAAATAGTAAGAACAAAAGCTGCAAGTGGAAGCCCAGAGTTCATGATAGTAACTGTCACATAATCTCACTCAGGCAAAATAATACACTCAGTCATGAATTCTTTTGTGTGTGAGGTAGTACTGGGGTTTGAACTCAGGGCCTCATGCTTGCTAGACAGGTACTCTACCACTTAAGCCACTCTGACAGTCCTTTTTTGTGTTGGGTATTTTTGAGATAGGGTCTTGCAAATTACTTGTCCAAGCTGGCTTCAAACTTTGATCCTCCTGATCTCTGCCTCCTGAGTAGCTAGAATTATAGGCATGAGCCACCAGCACCCAGCTAGGCATGAATTTTTAATGTGTTAGGTGAGGTTTTGGCAGACTTTCCACTTCTTAAAAGTTTTTTTTGTGGTGCTGGGGATTGAACCCCAGAACCTTACATATACAGGCAATCATTCTACCATTGAGCTACATCTCCAGCCCAGCTTTCCACTTTGTATGTATTAATTAATATATGATTTTATTAATTAAGAAAAGATTGTTTGGGCCAGTCATAGTGGTACACACCAGTAATCCCAGCACTCAGGAAGCTGAGGCAGGAGGATCCTAAATTCAAGGCCAGCCTGGGCTACATAGCAAGTTCTCATCTCAAAAAAAAAAAAGAAAGAAAGAAAAGGACTAGAGGTGTGGCTCATGCCTTTTATCCTAGCTACTCAGGAGGCAGAGATCAGGAGGATCTTGGTACAAAGCTAGCCTGGGTAAATAGTTTGTGAGACCCTATCTCGAAAAAACCCATCACAAAAAGGGTTAGTGGAATGGCTCAAGGTATAGGCCCTGAGTTCAAACCCCAGCACCACAAAAAAAAAAAAAATCCTGAGTTCAAACCCCCGTAACACAAAAATAAGGAAGGCTACTGAAGTTATATACGAATATGAAAACTAATTTTTTAAAAAAGATTTTTTGATATGGGAAAAAGTCAAAATTGAATAGATTTTTAAGAATCAAAAAATCTATCATCAAAAAGGGCTGGTGGAGAGGCTCAAATGGTAGAGTGCCTACCTAGCAAGTATGAGGCCCTGAGTTCAAATCTATCAATGTCTTTTAAGTCTTATTTCTCAGCCATATTTGATTTAATTTGAATAGGAGCCACAGGCACCCAAAGCATCTCCCAGGATCCCATGCTGGAAACCAGAGAATGCATCCTGATGTCTTGGGAACCCAAGTACCATGTGAAAGAAAGCAAGCTGCTGCTAACTCACTGAAACAGCACTGTCAGCTTCCCAAGCTACAAGAGGAAACAGAAAACAAATTCAGAAAGCACTCACCTGGTGTCCTCCAGTGTTACCTGACCAGACTTTTCATCTAGTAGGATTTTACAGTGGTCTCCAGAGACCAGTTTATTGTTGGGGAATGAGAGGTCACAACCTAAAAGAGAGAGGACAAGAGGGCACTGGATATGATTATGTGTTCTATAAATACTACTGACATTGCTTTATCAAAGTGTGCAACCCACTGCATACACTTACTGAAACAGTATTTGGGTTCTAAAGTATTAACCCAAAGTGAAAGAGCAGGGGCTGTGTTTACAACCTTTTTGAACCTAGCCACCTGGAAGATACCCCATCACACCAACAGCTTCTTCATGATAATTTATGACATGCATACATGCACATCTAGCCAGATAAATGTCACCTGAACTTAAAAAAAAAAAAAACTGGGCTGGTGGAGTGGCTTAAGTGGTAGAATGCCTGCAAGCCTACAGCCCTGAGTTCAAACCCCAGTACCACCAAAAATAAATAAATAAAAGAAAAACCCTACAGGGCTTAATTAACCTTCAGTACCTTGACCTAGTTTTTAACTTTTTAAATGTTACCTAAAGTTTCATAAATCACAAAATTAAAGCAGTGACAGTCACAGAAACTATAACTGTGTGAATTGTCAGAGGCGCATGTACCAAAAAATATAAAACAGGGAGAGAATGCATCTATAGCTGAAGTTATTACATCCTCATTAAATCCAAGCAGTAAAAATCCTCAAATACTTAATGCTCTCTCTTTAAATTAAAAAAAGATTTCACAAGCTTTTAAATATGTAATCACTAGTTACTATTGCTTATGATAATAGTCGATGGTAATATATAAAGATAGTATAAAGATTCTTTTGAGATACGGTCTTGCTAACTTGCCCAGCCTGGCCTCAAACTTTCAATTCTCCTGCCTCAGTCTGCCAAGTGCTGGCATTACAGGCATATGATAGTGTGTCCAGCTTTTTTTTTTTTTTTTTTTGAGACAGGGTCTCCTTATATAGCCCAGGCTGGCTTTGAACTCTTAATCCTCTGTGTTCGCCTCCCAAATCCCAAATATTACAAGTGTGAGCCACCACATCAGCCTTCAAATTTACTTCTTAAAAATGTTTCACGTGACTACAGCATGATAATCTCACTTGTAATCACAGCACTTGGGAGGCAGAGGTAGCAGGACTGAGAGTTCTAGGCCAGACTGGGCTACATTAGCAAAACCCTATCTCAAAAAAGAAAAAAAAAAAAAAAGTCCCACATGAAACCACAAGCTTATCCTGATTTCATCTGAACCTCATCTCATCACTGACCTATAGCTCAAAGACTCAGTATTGTTTTTTTGTTTTTTGGTGGTCCTGGGATTTGAACTCAGGGCCTCATGCTTGCTAGGCAGGCGTTCTACAGCTTCAGCCACTCCGCCAGCCCTCAATATTGGTCTCTCCCCCTCACTGGGCCATAATGTTTTATTGGCAGGCCGGGGAAGAGCGAGTGGTGAGGTTCCCTTCCTTCTGCCTCTACCCAGGGGAATCCCTAGGCAGGAGGGCAGGAATCCAAGAGCCTGATGACCCAGAGGGCCTTGGGTGTGGGCAAGTTGTTGTAATTGGTGTTCTGGCCCTTGAGCAGGGTGTAGTAGGTAGCAATCTCCCACTCCAGTCACTACTTGATGTCCATGAGCTGCTGGCACTCCTGGTTCTGCTGCTCAGTGTCAGCACACTTTAGTGTCAGCATACACGTTGCCCAGCTGGGCTTACATGCTGCTCATTGGTGCCTGGATATGTACCAGCTGGGCTCCATGACAGGTCTCCACCTGCCACCAGGCTTCTGGGCAGCTTTCATGCTGAGCTGCAACTGCAGCTTCATCTCAAGACCCTGGAGTGTACACTGCAGGTTAGTGACATCAGACTTGCTCATCTGGAGTTGCTCCCCATGCTAAGCAACCTCTCAGTTCACCCCCTTGGTCTGGCTGATGAACCAATTGGGCATCCTTCCAGTTATTCTCTGCCATGACCTCATACTAGCTTCTTGTGTCACTTGAGATCTTGGCTAGGTTGATGCCCAGATCACAGTGTACCTCCACACTGACCTGGCCCGCAGGGCACTGATTTCTGTTTTGTTCTTCTTCAGGTTGACTATCCATCTCCTCCTCCAGGCCTTCACTCTGCGTTTCCATGTTGGTGCTGGCCAGGCCACTGATGTCAGCCTTGATGCTCAGATGCAGGGCCTGCTCTATTCCATCTTAAAATTGTTTCAGAAGTCATATGCAGTAAGACAGGAGTTGTTGACCTGCAGGACAAGCCTGAAATTCTTGATGGTGGCACCAAGAATCTTGTCCCATAGGTCCTTGATGGGCTTGAAATATTTGTTGTAGTTACAGGAGGGTCCAGGCCACTGCTTAGGGTACCAGCTTCAGATCTTTACCAGTCTGCTTCTGAACATACACCTTGTCCAGGTAGGAGGCCAGACAGTCATTGAGATTCTGCATGGTGACATTATCATTGCCCATCAACTGCTTGTTGGACCTGGCTAAAGTGTCCATGTAGACACTGCCACCACAGCCAGGACATAAAGAGGACAAGGACAATGAGGACATGAAGAGGTGGAGGACACAGACATGCCTCAGTCCACCTAAGCCAACATAGATGTTGGGTTTGTGGAAGGCACAGCTAGCCTCAAACCACATGGAGCTGCCACCCAGGCCCCTGAAGGAGGAGATGGTCGACGACTAGTGACAATTAAAGGAAGTCAAGGCAAGGAGGAGGATGTGAGCAACACTGGCCTGAGTTGCTGTGGATAGCAGAAGGAGTCAGAAGACTCAATGTTGTTAAGATGCTCTCCTGAATTGTATCACAGATTTGATGCAATTCTAGTCAAAATTTCAGCTTGCAGAAATTGACCAGTGTATTCAGTGTATTCAAGTTCACAGAGAAAATTTTAGAAAATCAAGAGCAATTTGAAAAAAACACAAAGTTGGAAGACTCATATTACTTGACCCACTCAATATCAACAGTAATCAAGACAGCATTGTATTGGTGTAAGGAAAGTCAGTCATAGAGAAATGTAAAACCTAAAAGTATGGGACTTTCCTGTACCACAGGAAAAAAATCTTAGTAATGCCAAGTTTGTCACAGATTTCTTAAACACAGTCTAGAAAGAAACACACTGATAAATGGAGTTCCATGCAGGTAAATATCTGTTTTTCAGAAGACAATGGCAAGAAGATAAAAGGACACACCACAGTCAGAGTGGAAATATTTGTAAAACACACATCTGATAGAGGTCTTGCAACCAGAATTTACAGACAACACCAAAAACCCAATAATAAGGCCAACAATGCAATTTTAATAGATTTAACCACTTTATAAAAGCAATGTGGATAGCTAATAAGCACATAAAAAGATGGTCAGCATCATTTGTCTATAAAAGAAATGAAAAAACCCTGAAATATCACTGTAAACCACATAAGAGCTCACTGAAATTTAAGGCTGACCACACTCAGTGCTGCCAAGCAGGATGTGGAAAAACTGGAATTCTCATACACCCCTAGTGGGAATACGAAATAGTATAACCACTTTGGAGAACAGTTTGGCAACTTCTTATCAAGTTAAATATACACTTACTACATGACCCAATAATCCCACCTATAGGTATTTAGCTAAGAGAAATAAACATGTATGTCTAAAGACCAGAACACCAATGATTATCCTTTCTTCCTTCATTCCTTCCTTTGTTCCTTCCTTCCTTCTCTCCTTGTCTCCCTCGTCTCTCTCTCTCTTAGGTCAGGTTTCATTGTGCAGCCCACACTGGCTTGAATTTACAATCCTGCTGTCTCTCTCTCAAATGCTGGGATTACAGGTGTGAACCACCACATCTGGCTTTAGTGGCTATATGTCTAATAATCCCAAACCAGAAGCTATACAAATGTCTATTAGCTAATGGTTAACAATAAACAAACTGTGGCACATTCAGACAATGGAATACTATCCAACCACAAAAAGGAGTAAACTACCCAGACATACAACAGCAAAGCATGAATCTCAAAAGCATTATTCCAAGAAAAAGAAGTCAGTACTGGGAACACAAAAGACTGTTGTGGAATACTGTCTGAATCCACTTAAATGACATTCTTTAAAAGCAAAACTAGGTGGCATCCTAGCTACTTATGAGGCAAAGATCAGGAGGATCGCAGTTTGAAGTTAACCCAGGCAAATAGTTCAAGAAACCCTATCTTGAAAAAGCCCATCACAAAACACCCATCTTGCAGTGGCTCAAGAGGTAAAGCACCTGCTTAGCAAGTGTGAGGCCCTGAATTCAAACTCCAATACCACACACACAAAAAAAGATTTGAGTTCAAACCTCCAGCCTCACCAAAAAACAAAACAAAACATAAAAGCAGAACTATAGGGATAAAAATGGGATCAATGACTGCCAGGAGGTGGGAATGAGGGAAGGGGATTAACTTCAAAAGGGGTACTCTCTGGGGTATTGAAATGTTCTACATCCTGATGAATGGTAGTTCCATTTCTCAACACTCATAGAACTAAAGACCAAAAGAGGTGAATTTTACCTTATGTAAATGATGAATCTCCATAAAACTAAATTAAAAAGATATTTGCAGGCCAGGCTTCATGCCTCAATCCTGCAATCCTAGCTACTCAGGAGGCAGAAATCAAGAAAATCACACTTTGAGGCCAGCCTGGGTAAAAAACTTCTGAGACCCCATCTCAACCAATAAAAGTGGGATGTGGTGGCACCCACCAGTCATCTTAGCTCTGCAGGGAAGCATAAATGGGAGGATCACTGTCCAGGCCAGCCCAGGCATAAAGTGAGACCCTATCTCAAAAATAACCAACGCTAAAAGGGCAGGAGGGCATGGCTCAAGCATGAGGCCCTGAGTTCAATACTCAGTACTGCCAAAAAAGAAAATTATTTGCATGAATTTTTTATGCTATTAGAAGCACTTTTTATATTTATCCAAGGCCATTATCACCTGTGGTCAAGATCTTCCCGTTCCACTGAGCATAACCACCATCTCCCCACAGTCCCAGCACCAGCCCACAAGTATGTCACCTACTGTTTTGGGTTTTTTTTTTTTTTTTTTTTTTTGGTGGTAATGGGGTTTGAACTCAGGGTCTCATGCTTACTAGGCAGGCACTCTACCACTTAAGCCACTCTGCCAACCCTTTTCACATTGGGTATTATCGAGATAGGGTCTGCCTGGCCTTGAGCTTCAATCCTCCTGATCTCTGCCTTCTGAGTAGTTAGGATTACAGGTGTGAGCCACCGACGCCCAGCTATCAGAGTGGACTCCCCACACCAAATCAGTCATATTCTAACTTACAACTAAGATGCTTTGTGCTGAAGGCTTTTTCAAAAATTTTTGAGACCTTCTCACTAGATTGGCCTCAAACTCACGATCCTCCTGCCTCAGCCCCCTTCCTACAGAGATTACAGATGTGTACCACCATGCCCACCCAGCCTTAAGTTCTATTCTTGGCATTTGCCCTGCTTGCCATTTGGACGGTTAAATCTGTCTCGTTGTCATACATTTCTGCCACTCTGAGAATGGGAAGCTCAGGTTCTTGCACCC
Organism: Castor canadensis; assembly: GCF_047511655.1. Classification (NCBI taxonomy): domain Eukaryota; kingdom Metazoa; phylum Chordata; class Mammalia; order Rodentia; family Castoridae; genus Castor; species Castor canadensis. The sequence goes on from NC_133403.1 coordinate 47,226,703, forward strand.
CTTCCTATATGTCAAAATGGCTCTGCTTCCTTCAAAATATTGCCTTGTATATGACTGGTGGGTAATCCCTAAAACAAATATCAAGTTCTACAACTGTTATGAACTCAATGTTTGTGTTCCCCCACAACTCAAATATTGAAGTCCTAACCCCCAAAGTGACAGTATTCAGAGATGGGGTTGGCAAAGAGGTGACAAAGGTTAAATGAGGTCATGAGAGTGGGACTCTGATTGGATAACAGCTGGTGCTCTGTTAAGAGGGAGAGACCAGAGCTTGAGCTCTCTACTAGGTGAGGACCCAACTGGAAGGCAGTCATCTGCAAGCCAGGAAGAAAGCTC